>NC_064617.1:161597271-162197271 GCF_023898315.1 Schistocerca nitens | reverse complement strand
TCTGCGACTAACCGCGGAATCGAAATTTAGCTGATTTATTTTAATCCTCATGTGAATACCTTCACACTTTTCTTTATTCAGGGTCAATTGCCACTTTTCGCACCACACAGATATCGTATCTAAATCATTCTGCAAGTCATTTTGATCATCTGATGACATTAGAAGACGGTAAATTACAGCATCATCTGCAAACAATCTAAGATGGCTACTCCGATTGTCTCCTATGTCGTTAATATACACTCCTGGAAATGGAAAAAAGAACACATTGACACCGGTGTGTCAGACCCACCATACTTGCTCCGGACACTGCGAGAGGGCTGTACAAGCAATGATCACACGCACGGCACAGCGGACACATCAGGAACCGCGGTGTTGGCCGTCGAATGGCGCTAGCTGCGCAGCATTTGTGCACCGCCGCCGTCAGTGTCAGCCAGTTTGCCGTGGCATACGGAGCTCCATCGCAGTCTTTAACACTGGTAGCATGCCGCGACAGCGTGGACGTGAACCGTATGTGCAGTTGACGGACTTTGAGCGAGGGCGTATAGTGGGCATGCGGGAGGCCGGGTGGACGTACCGCCGAATTGCTCAACACGTGGGGCGTGAGGTCTCCACAGTACATCGATGTTGTCGCCAGTGGTCGGCGGAAGGTGCACGTGCCCGTCGACCTGGGACCGGACCGCAGCGACGCACGGATGCACGCCAAGACCGTAGGATCCTACGCAGTGCCGTAGGGGACCGCACCGCCACTTCCCAGCAAATTAGGGACACTGTTGCTCCTGGGGTATCGGCGAGGACCATTCGCAACCGTCTCCATGAAGCTGGGCTACGGTCCCGCACACCGTTAGGCCGTCTTCCGCTCACGCCCCAACATCGTGCAGCCCGCCTCCAGTGGTGTCGCGACAGGCGTGAATGGAGGGACGAATGGAGACGTGTCGTCTTCAGCGATGAGAGTCGCTTCTGCCTTGGTGCCAATGATGGTCGTATGCGTATTTGGCGCCGTGCAGGTGAGCGCCACAATCAGGACTGCATACGACCGAGGCACACAGGGCCAACACCCGGCATCATGGTGTGGGGAGCGATCTCCTACACTGGCCGTACACCACTGGTGATCGTCGAGGGGACACTGAATAGTGCACGGTACATCCAAACCGTCATCGAACCCATCGTTCTACCATTCCTAGACCGGCAAGGGAACTTGCTGTTCCAACAGGACAATGCACGTCCGCATGTATCCCGTGCCACCCAACGTGCTCTAGAAGGTGTAAGTCAACTACCCTGGCCAGCAAGATCTCCGGATCTGTCCCCCATTGAGCATGTTTGGGACTGGATGAAGCGTCGTCTCACGCGGTCTGCACGTCCAGCACGAACGCTGGTCCAACTGAGGCGCCAGGTGGAAATGGCATGGCAAGCCGTTCCACAGGACTACATCCAGCATCTCTACGATCGTCTCCATGGGAGAATAGCAGCCTGCAATGCTGCGAAAGGTGGATATACACTGTACTAGTGCCGACATTGTGCATGCTCTGTTGCCTGTGTCTATGTGCCTGTGGTTCTGTCAGTGTGATCATGTGATGTATCTGACCCCAGGAATGTGTCAATAAAGTTTCCCCTTCCTGGGACAATGAATTCACGGTGTTCTTATTTCAATTTCCAGGAGTGTAGATCAGGAACAATAGAGGGCCTATAACACTTCCTTGGGAAACGCCGGATGTTACTTCTGTTTTACCCAATTACTTTCCGTCTGTCACTACGAACTGTGATCTTTGTGAAAGGAAATCACGAATGCAGTCGCACAACTGAGGCGATACTCCGTAACCTCGCAGTTTGGTTAGAAGACGCTTGTGAGAGACGGTGTCGAAAATTTTCTGGAAATCTAAAAATATGGAATCAATTTGACATCCCCTATCAATAGCACTTATTACTTCATGAGTATACAGAACTTGTTGTGTTTCACAAGAAAGATATTTTCTGAAACCGTGCTGACTATATGTCAATAAATCGTTTTCTTCGAGGTACTTCATTATGTTCGAAAACAGTATATGTTCCAAACCCCTACTTCAAATCGACGTTAGTCATGTAGGCCTGTATTTCAGCGGATTACTCCCACTTCCCTTTTTGGGTACTGGTGTGACTTGAGCAATTTTCCAGTCTTTATGTACGGATCTTTCTGTGAGCGAGTGGTTGTATATAATTGCTAAATATGGAGCTACTTTATCAGCATACTCTGAGAGAAACCTGATTGGTGTACAATCTGGACCGGAGGATTTGCCTTTATTGATTTGAGCCGTTATCCTTACACCGAGGATATCTACTTCTATGTTTCTCACCTTGGCAGTTGTTCTTGATTATAATTCAGGAATATTTATTTCGTCTTCTTTGGTGAAGGAGTTTCAGAAAACCGTGTTTAATAACTTTGCTGTAGTGGCACTGTCATCAGTGACTTCACCGTTGTTATCGCGCAGTGAAGATATTGACTGCGTCTTGTCACTGGTGTGCTTTATGTATGACCAGAATCTCTTTGGATTTTCTGCCAGATTTAGATACAGAATTTCGCTGTGGAAATTATTAAATGTATCTCGCATTGAAGTAAGCGCCGTATTTCGAACTTCTGTAAAACTCTGCCAATCTTGGGGCTTTTGCGTTCTTTCAAATTTGGCATGCGTTTTCCGATGCTTCTGCAACAACGATCTGACCCATTTTGTCTACCATGGGGGATCAGTACCATCACTTATTAATTTATGTGGTATATGTCTCTCAATTGCTGTCGATACTATCTCTTTGAAAATATTCCACAACTTTTCTACACTTACATGATCAAATCAGAAGGAGTGTAGGCTCTCTCTTAAAAGACGTTAAGAGCATTTTCATCAACTTTTTTAAGTAGATATACTTTCTGTTTCTTTTTGATGGTTGTAGGTGTTACGGTATTCAGCCTAGCAGAAACTGCTTTGTGGTCGCTGATCCCTGTATTCGTCATAATACTCACTATTTGTCCAGGATTATTTGTAGCTAAATGTTCCTGTATGCTTTCGCAACCATTTACGATTCGAGTGGGCTCATGAACTAATTGTTCAAAATAATTTGCAGAGAAAGCTTTCAGTAAAATTTCGGATGACGTTTTATGCCTGCCGCCAGCTTTAAAAGTATAATGTTTCCAGCATATCGAGGGTAGATTAAAGTCACCACCGACTACAATTGTATGAACATGGTACTTATTTGAAATGAGACTCAAGTTTTCTTTGAACTGTTCAGCAAGAACATCTTCTCAGTTGGTGGGTCGGTAAAACGATCCAATTAATAGTTTAGTCCGATTGTCAGGTATAGCCTCTACCCATACAATTTCACACCCATACTATCGACTTCAATTTCGCAACAATGCAAACTATCTCTGACAGCAATAAATACTCCACCACAAATTGTAATTAATCTATCTTTTCTGAACACTGTTAAATCGTTTGAAAAATTTCGGCTGAACTTATTTCCGGCTTTAGCCCGCTCTCTGTACCTATAACTATTTGAACCTCTTCGCTTTCTATTAGGGCTTGGAGCTCTGGGTCTTTCTCAACACAACTACGACAATTTGCAACCACAATACCAATCATTTCTACAACAGCCTTACTGTGTTTTACCTGCCCACTTTTAGACAGACGTCCCTTCTGTGGCTCCCTGAGACCCTCTAACCTAAGAAACTGCTGAGTGCCTTCCACACAGCCCCCGCTACCCGTGTAGCCGCCTCCTGCGTGTAGCGGACACCTGACCTATTCAGCAGAACTCGGAAACCCACCACCCCATGGCGCAAGTCAAGGAATCCGCAGCCTACACGCTCACAGAACCGCCTCAGCCTCTGATTCAGATCCTCCACTCGGCTCTGCACCAAAGGACCACAGTCAGTTCTATCGACGATGCTGCGGGTGGTGAGCTCCACCGTAATCTCAGAAGCAAGACTGGCAGCCTTTACCATTTCCGCGAGCAACCCGAAACCAGATAGAATCTGCTCCGATCCAAAGCGACACACGTCTTTGGTACCGACATGAGCCACCACCGGCAGTTGGCTGCACACAGTACTCTTCATGGCATCTGGAAGCACCCTTTCCATATCCATAATGACTCCCCCCGGAACATACACGGAGTGCACACTGACTTCCTTCCCCACATTGGCAGCCATGTTCTCAAGGGGCCCCATTACGCGCCTAACGTTGGAGCTCCCAACTACCAGCAAACCCACGCTCTGTGAATGCCCAGACCTTGCGGGCGGAGAAGCTTCCTCTGGAACTCGGTGGACGACTGCATCCGGCTCGGAGACATCGTCAGCCCGAAAACTGTTCGTCAAACGAACCGGGGTGGCCCTACGATCAGGCCCTTGGTAAGTTCTTCGCTGCCTGCCAGACATTTGAATGATCTCCCACTCGAACATGGGGTAGGGGTCAACCTCAGTGCAGGCAGTACCAACACAGCAACAGCAATAGACCGATCATAGGACATGTAGGACATGCTCGACATCGCTTGCATCACCAAGTTCGATCCCCCAAAGTGACTCCCCTTGGCAGCAGCCCCAAGCTGTGTGACGGAAGATAAAGCAGCCTGGAGCTGTGAGCAAAGGGTCGCCAGCTCAGGTCGCATCTGTATATGACAATAACAGTTCCTGTCCATTACTGCAGTCGCTCCTGTTTCAAGCTCGTAAAAATATGTAATAACCGATTGGTGTACTCGCCTTATTAGCAGCGGGAAATCGAGGTGGTCTCTCACTGACGGTCTAACCGACACTGGGCTGTTCAAACGAAACAAACGAAAACCTGTACGATAAGACGGTCGATAGCAACGGCGGTACTGTACACTATTATTGAAATAAACTTTTGTGTCTAGTAAGCACTCAAATACGTGATAAATTATAAAAATAAACTAGCTACTACCCTGGTAACCAAAAATAAGTCGCTCCTGTTCGAAGCTCGTAAATATATGTAACAAGTGTACGGTGTGCTCGCCTTGTTAGTAGCAGGAACTAGCAGTGCATTCTCACTGCCGATCTAACCGACACTGTTGCTATTGTAGAACATAAATACCTGAATTTTCAACATTCACTCTATATCTGATTACTCTACATCTGATCAAATGTTTCCTCATTCCTTTCTTTTAGTGATACCATTTATGAATGTCTCCAACTACCCACCTCCGCTGTTAGTAATTTTGGGTTTAGATGCCATTTCATTAGCATCTCAGGACATTTCTATCAATTTCTTTGTTGTAAACTCAGCTGTTATGTTTCTTATAGAGCATTCCTTTCTGTATTCGCAATGGTTATTATTATCGAATTATTCTTCTTCTAAGTTGCAGTTCTTGTTTCCCACCCTTGTAATTGTCACCACCAGGTATTTATAATCGTCAATAGATGCTGTTGTTCTGATTGTTTTATGGTCTACTAATTTTAGTTCATTCAGCTAACAGTCAACGAAATTTGTTTTACTGCTTCGTAACTTTTAGAAAGAATTATTTAATTTTTTTTTACATTCTCCTTTCAGTTTTATAATAGTATTATATTCTGTATACTCACATCTGTTGTAAAGAGTGTGTCAGAACGCTCTATTACATAAAACAATGTATCCAACATAACGTTATTCTTAGCATTGTGTAAGCACTCAGATATCGATAGCCACAATCTGAAGGCGAAGTATGGGAGCGCGAGTCTAAGCATTGTTGTGAGACTCTCTGCGAGAGTGTAAGATCAGCATCAGTCGACAGCGCAGAGACAGAAGACGTATACCGCTGCCCTCACGTCAGTGATGGCAGGTCTTACCACACTCCAGACCTAAATCCATTTATATAGCCAGGGGATATCTAGATGGCTTAACTACTCTTGCAGATGGAATTCCAGGTAAAATTCGCAAGGATAGCGCAAAAGTAACTGTAGGGTTAGGCTTGTGATTGTTAGTCCGAGTTTTCAATAATCCCATGTTTTGCTTGTCAGTGAAAGAAGCCTCCTTATCCTCCAAATCTAAATAATATTCTGTGGTTACGAAATGTCATTGCAATTTTGAAGTTTAAATAATTTGTTAATCTGACATTCAACCATTATTGATATGGTTAATACTTGTTCATGATGATTCTGAAGATTTAAATACTTACTTAATGAATCCCATACTTAATGAATCCCTTCTCAAATGTTATTTAGTAGTTAACAGGACCCAAAGAAACTCCTTTTTATTAAATTCATTCTTAGAAACAATAAGCTTCAACCGCTGCTGCTGCATGCTGCTGCCCATTGCTGTAAACCACATTGAAAAAGCAATCATCCAAAGAGGTGAGTGCCAAACTTAGGGTTTGTGCCGTTTTTACCGCGGATACGCAGGGTCGGCATGGTGAAATCAGATGTGGCAATGTTAGTTGAAGGGGTGGCTGGATGCCATTCCGGCCGCCATCCAGTGCCCCCCGGGAGAGAATTAGTGTACCCCAACTGTCTGTGACTAGTGTAATCCATGGAATATTGCGAAAGGGTTCAGGTGTCTGCGAGCCGTATAACGGAGGTGGGACGTGGGGAGGAGCCCAGTATTCACCTAGGGGGATGTGGAAAACCACCTAAAAACCACATGCAGGCTGGTCGGCACACCGGCCCTCGTCGTCAATCCACCGGACGGATTCGATCCGGGGCTGGCGCGCCAACCCGAATCCAGGAAGCAGCGCGTTAGCGCGCTCGGCTAATCTGGCAGGTCATAACATGTCATGTACTCTAGTCCAGTAGTTTCCGTTGAAGAATTTAGATTCTGTATAACTTGCAAATTCTTGTTCAGATACGCAGTCAGATATGTTATCGAAATGTCAGTTTTAAGTTTTTCATGTAACGATCTGTTAAGGGCTTAAATGACAGTGAAATTGACACTCATACGACACGCAACCGATGTTATGCAGGTTTACTGATATCTCAGGTTGCTTATCGAGTCCAGTTTCCCTAATGGACATTAGCTGTAGCTACGTTATAGATAACTGTTGCACAGATGTTAATTTAGCCGCTGCTGCAGCGGAAATAGACCCATATACGTAACGTATGGCGAACTCTTTTGCTAGACGTCACCATTGGAAATTATAGAAACACATTCAGATCAACATTACACACAAAGTGGCTACAGCTGCGCTGCCGTGTTACTAATCATATATGTACTTCGTTTTTCAGCAATAATTGTGTCCGTCAATATTAATTATAAGAATTACTTGTGACATATTTCACGACTCATTGTCGAGGACGAAGAGCTACAAACATCACTTTTTTTCCTTGTGACACGACTGACGAGCAACGGCAGGCAATTTATCTTGCGTTGTCAGAAATCATTATCTCTGTTTCGTAAGTGATTTTGTGAGAAGATAGGTTCGTGGGTGAGCCATTATTTTCTGTCATACTTTTTTGATTTTTACTAACGATGTCTCACAACACGAGATCCGCTATTCTCATTAGAGACCGCAGGTAACTTCCACATGCAGGCACCACTAATGAAAAGATTATTTCTCCAGAATATACCCCGCCGTCAGAGAACGAAGCGACAAATCTTGGCGAAGATAATGCGACACAGGTTTCTACTACCTCACTACATGGGTGAAAAAATGTAACACATGACCTCAGCGGCAATGCGGAAGCACTTCCAAATTAAAAACTAGTGAATCATCACATCACAGTGACACATCCCGACTAATCTTTTCAGAGACAGTAAATTCAGATTCCGTAAGTCATTCTGAGATACAAACAGCATCTCAGACAGTTTCAGTTTCCTACCAATGACTCATTGCAAACATTGTGAGAAGCCATGTTGAACAAGGTCTAAAAAGATACATAAAAGTCCCAACAAATCATGGCTACAAAATTCTGATAACAAACACAAATCATGTTGACCGAGTCTAAATAGGACAGACAAAAAATGATAGAATAACTGCAAACTCAAATCACGCAGATTAATACTCCGCAAACAGAATTGCAAACTCAATTTGCGCAGATTAATACGACGCAAACGTATTTGCAAACTAAAATTGCACAGCTTAAACATTTGTTCCCCAAAGCGCATATTTTATAAACTAAAATTAACATCGTTGTTACTGTGCAAACTCAACAATTAGAAAAAATCACATGGATAGAGACAGGTTTTCAAAAGTACAAACAGGATGTGTAATCTGCCGTTAAAGCAGTAATACCCAGCACTTTGGTCACGGATCTCAAAGAGCACTGCGATCAAAATGCCTGTAAAATTGCAGAAATTAGCACCAAAACAGATTTTGTGGAAGAAACTGTTCATTCTATTGTACAGAAGTGAGGCAAAAATTCTCAGAAAACTGACGACCTATCGACATAAGTTACAGACTTGTCCGACAATGTAGACGCAAGCTCTAGCGTCACTGCCCTGAACACTTCTCCCAAACGGAAAAGTATTTAAAAATGAAAACTTTATATTAAGGGAAAGTGCTCATTCACACGACAGTAAAAGACAAATTAAATTCTTTAGAATCAAAAATTCTTATGTTGAAAAAATCACAGCTCTTACTGGAGCACAAACACATTGTGAAATTACGCAGCAATCGGATTGCGTCAGCGGTCACATACCCGTCGATCGTATGGGCGACGATATTAGATGACAGCCTCATTCAGAAGTCATTTCCACGAGCGTCCATCACCCTGAACATTACGATAGGCAACAACCAGACTAATCGATGAGATTTTATTTCAACAATTTTAAACCAAGAAGGGACGATAGGATCGATTATAAATAATTCTATCCAGTACAAAAATTTAAAACATTTCGTAATGCTCGTAAACAAATGTATCTAAGGGCCTGGCTTGATCAATTCCATAATTCTTTACCCATGAATGGCCGATTTCTAGCAAGTTGGAATTCATGTGCTCTTATTTGGCAAATGTGCTAGCTTATAGAATGCGTTCAATAGCGCAACAATGCCTATCATCGGCAGAATTTCAGCACCACTTTTGACGGCATACTGGTCTCCCACAACGCAGTTATGCGTAAAAACCAGCACAATACACCAGAAACCGTTCGAAAGTTCGGAATTTACCACCCCAACATTGTACTTTGAGGACATGGTGCGTAGAAACCTGTATTTAGACCATCCGCAAAGTCCAGCACAAGTTATCGGTATTTGCATAACAAAACTGCCCACTTACATAAAACATGTCATTGTTACTTGTTGATGCAAATACAATATTGACGAGTTCACAGGTATTTTCCAAGAACTAGGAGATGATGACGACAATCACCTCAATAGGCAGGGTTCTAATAACAACAAAAGTAGAAATAATGGGCAAATCCAACTTTCTGTGAACCAGTACGGTAATAATGGCCACTCAAATGATCATTATAATTACGAAAATCAAGATAACAACTTGACCATTCGCAACACTTTGCAAAGAATCCACAGTTTGTGCAGAACAATTAGCCCATGCAAGATTTTAGCAGTAGTCCTAACAACTGCGACAATTACGACCAACAAAACCATCAGCAAACACATCATGATCAACGTTGTGTGCACAATTAACAATTCAGAGGCAACTCTGGTAGTTTCGAACGAAGCAGACGCAATGGAAATTTCCAGAATGGACACTTTAATCAGAAGACCAATTTTAGAAACAAGGGTAATAGAAGAAATAATTATTTTAACAGTGACATTTTCCAGGGAAGTAAAGCTCCCTATAACATGCATTATAATTATGCAAATCACTGTAACCATCCACCAGATAGCTATAATAATCAATGTGTTTTCCCATATAATTGTCATGGCAATGCAAATCAAGGTCGGGCAATGTCTACTCCGAGTAATAGTCATAGTAGTTCTGCTCCCAATTTTCACAGTAGACAACCTCAACCGTTAGCCACAGGTTGGCACCCCAACGATGATGTAAAGCAGCAAAATCATCGTGAATTTATTCAAATAAGGTCACCGGATCCTCGAAACAATTCCCGTGAAACAGCCGCCGGAATGAGCTTTCGAGAGACAGCGAGGAGAAGATGAAGCGTTTTATTTTTTTTCCCTTTAGCTTGATGCAGCTGGCCACGAGGTAGGTCAAGGCCAAAAGCATTAGCGGTAGTTCGTCGCCCAGCTTAGGACGCTATTACCAGCTCACCTTTTTTGTGTGTAACTCCAGTGGACGATTGTAAATACGTCACAGGCCACGCTGAAGCGTTCCTTTTAAGAGAGAAACAGATTTAGTACCTTGTGAAAGGAAGTGATCGCCGTTGTCTCCACGGAAACAATACCTCTTTCCTTCCACTTTTAAATAATAAATGATAGTCATTTTTGTATCAGTATCTTCATAATCCAGCCCTTACTAAATGATGAAACGACTATTCTCACAGATTACGACGAGACATGTAACGTATAGAAACTCCCACTTGCTAAAGCGTAATGTTAGTTTTCAGAACACTCCAGAAGTTGATGTATAATAACACTTATCAATTGTATGAGCTGCCAGTAGGAACAGATGTGGAAAGCACAATTAAAACATCAAGATGACACCACTCCCAGAAAAGAATTAGTGCTAAGTAATACAAGAGGATCTAAAGGAACTCCTCCATATTAAAGTAAGTAAATGAAGGCAAGATGCGTTGAAGGTCCACTGTAAACTATACTAATAACAAGTGTAATTTGTAAGAATGTGTGTGGAAGACACTTCGATTATTATATTATTTATCAATCGTCATTATTACCATTATTCAAGGTTAAGCAAGCTTTCCTAAGGAGTCAAGAGTGTCTCATAGTTCAGGGCATAGCTCAAAAGAGAGAAAGGGGCGGAAATGCTAACTATGTAACATTTATGGAGAAAGGTAAAACTAAAATCGTGGAACAGAGTAACATCAGGTTTGTCTCATATAGTTTTACACTGTCGCAAGTAAACATCGACAAATACAGTGCTGTAGAATTTTAATGAATATATGTATCTCATTAATGAAATGTTTTCAGGTAATAATACAAATCAAACAAGGAAGGAAAGGACCAGAGATAGAATAAATCATACTAAAAATGAAAGCAAGCAAACCACAAAGGGTTTAAAATATTCATGTCTTAATAATCTTTTTGCAGGTATCAGAGAAAACCGAACTTGGCAGCCAATCCGGAAAGAAGAAAACTTATAACTTGTTAGCCTAAACACTAATTCATTTCTTCCTTTTGAAACCAAAATGACGACAATAAACGTGGTAGCACCCACTGTAACACAAACCATGAATCTAAAAATAAGAATCTTCCGTAACTTTCACACTGCTGTTAGTATAAGGATTAAATAAAAAAATTTTCAGGTGAAACGACAAGAGAAAATATATGTTTAACAGTATTCCATAGTAAATACAACAATGAGAAAGCTACCTATTCCAATCCCCTTTACTTCAATCCACATCCTGTTGAAAGATGTATCCTGCTTATGTGTAGTATTGATTCCGGTGTGTTTTGTGGTAGTTGGGGTGATGGTAGGATAGTACCTCCATTCCTCAACAAATGTGTATTTCTGATCATACAAATTGTTTTTAATATTTTTAATCACTATGGGCCTAATACTGAGTGTGCAGATCAACATTTTTTTAGCATTCTTAC
The DNA here is from genome assembly GCF_023898315.1 of Schistocerca nitens. Classification (NCBI taxonomy): domain Eukaryota; kingdom Metazoa; phylum Arthropoda; class Insecta; order Orthoptera; family Acrididae; genus Schistocerca; species Schistocerca nitens. Next base: position 162,185,700 of record NC_064617.1, on the reverse strand, counting down.
ATATAGCTGCCTGATGCAACATAGTATAATTGTGTCATTTTTGTGTATGAAGCTGCAATATGCAAAGCATTTCTTAGCCAATATAAATTTCTTTTTGTGTCATTTATTTGTACAACACTGTATAATGCAGCACTCTTTGTTCGATGTTTATGTTATAAGGAAACACTGCCTGTGCAGAAGTACTTAATATTTTATAAATAAAGTTCATGATCAGATATCTCAATTAGTAATATAACAGGTCTCATAATCGCTCATATTTGAGTTCTGTGTAGAATAATTTTAGATTCATGTTAATATATTTGTTTCATACAAAACAATTTAAAAAATTTCATTCATATAAACTGCATGTGCTGTTACTTGACTATCTTCACTTACGTTTACAGAAATAGGTTAAAAACATTTTAAAGTTCTTACGATAATTATTTTGCGTCTGTAGGCTAAGTAAATAGGCTCTTCCAGGGCACAAAGAAATTACGAAGTGCACATACACATGTGATGTCTGCAACAACGATATCACTTTCAACGATGGCAGCAACCAAGGAATTCTGTCATAATGAAGGGTGTCTGCAGTAAATACCTGTTCTTGAGTGGCAATCAGCGACCAGTGCTGACCATTGCTTTCGAGAGCCATAATGGCACAGTGCTGTTTCAGTGAAAGAACATGGACAATTCAAGCCACTGTGTCGAAAATTCTGAACCTTGGCTTTAAGAGCCAGAATTACACAGTGTTGCGTCAGTGAAAGGACTCTGGCAATACAAGCCGCTATGTCACCAAAAATGCAGTTTCTCCATGTAAATGTGTCAGGGAGATAGACTCTGTACACAATGCACCATGATTATACAGTACTGCGCATTTCTACATTGGGGCGTTAGTGACATAGACACTATACACACAGTTCATAACGTTGTTTCTCCTGTCATATTTCTACAAGTGTGCGAAGCGCAAAACAATACAAATCTCCCTGTGCAGTGAACATTCCCTTTTTACAAAACATTAACAATATACATGTTTTTCTCGTCTTATTGCTAAACTTTACAGTTTCAAATTTTTCTTATATGAAAATCTGGCTAATGACTTATTTTAAAAGGCTCACAAAACGGCCAAAATATAATCGAGCCATTAATGGACAGTCCTTTTAACAATAATAGAACTTCAACACTTTTATTTATTTTGTTTAAATATTTGAATTTAGAATTTTTAACTCCTCGTGTCCTACTTGTACACAAGTCCTGTTCAAATTCTTAAAGAAGCGACATGGAGGCTACGTAAGAAGTGTGTCAGAACTCTCCATTACATTGAAAACAATATCCGACTTAACGCTATTCTTTGAATGGTGTAAGCATATCTACAGCAACAGTCTCAGGACGAAATACGGGAGCTCAGTTCTAAGCATTGTTGTGAGACGGGGTCTGTGTGCGAGAATGGAATACCAGCGCCATTCGACTGCCCGGAGACAGACGTGTCACGCTGCCCTCAAGTAGGTGATGGGAGATCTTACCACACTCAAGGCGTGATTTAATTTTTATAGCCAGGAGAGCTCTAGATGGCATAACTACGCTTAAAGATGGAATTCAAGGTAAAATTCGCAAGCATAACGTAAACCTCAATTGCAGGGTTGGCTTGTGATTGTTAGTCCGAGTTTGCAGTAATCCCATGTTTGGCTTGTCAGTGAAAGAAGCCTCCTTATCCCCAAAGTAATAGTAACTATTCACCACATTGGAATAATATGCTCTGGGTAATAAATTTTAATGCAGTTTTGAAACTGAAATTATTTGTTAATCTAGCATTCAGCCATTATTTACACATATATCAATTGGGATTGTCTTACTAATACTTGTTCACGATGATTCTGAGGTTTTAAATAGACCTATTTCATGAAATCCCTCCTCAAAAAGTAATTTGGTAGTTAACAAGACCCAAAAAATCTCATGCTGCTGCACATTGCTGTAAACCACATGGAAAAAGGCAGTCATCTAAAAAGGTGAGTGTAAAACTTATGGACAAAGCAGAGGCACTGACACACCACAACATCTCATGTACTCTAGTCCAGTAAATTCCGTTCTACAGGTCAGATTCATCTAGAAATATGTAGTAAGATGGCTTATCGAAATGTTAGTTTTAAGTTTTTCAAGTAACGATATGTTGAGGGCTTAAATGACTGTGAAACTGACACTCATGCAACACGCACACAGTGTTATGCAGGTCTGATTCCATTCACTGATAGTTCAGGTTGCTTATCGAGTCACACTCCCACTTGTATCTACTAAAAACAGAGGAAATGGTTGTGGTAGAAACAATAGATGAAGTAGCTGTTCTGGAATAGGTTCATTCCCATAATTCATTTGGAAATGGTGGAGTATAAAACAATCGCATAATTGAAACAACTGCTAAAGTAATCAAATAAGTGCTGAGCGTCTCATCTATGGCACATATATGTTTCATTATTTTTGTATCTTCACTCTTAATACTACCTTGGAGCGCCTACCAAGACTTCCTCCTCTGTGTCAATCATTTTATCAAACAAATAACATTTACATTAAAAATCCTTATTTATTTGTTGGTCGTATTCCAATCTCCCCCGCCCCCAGCGAACCATGGACCTTGCCATTGGTGGTGAGGCTTGCGTGCCTCAGCGATACAGATAGCCATACAGTAGGTACAACCACAACACAGCGGTATCTGTTGAGAGGCCAGACAAACGTGTGGTTCCTGAAGAGGGGCAGCAGCCTTTTCAGTAGGTGCATGGGCAACAGTCTGGATGATTGACTGATTTGGCCTTGTAACACTAAACAAAACGGCCTTGCTGTGATGGTACTGCGAATGGGTGAAAGCAAGGGGTAACTACTGCTGTAATTTATCCCGAGGGCATGCAGGTTTACTGTATGGTTAGATGATGATGGCGTCCTCTTGGGTAAAATATTCTGGAGGTAAAATAGTCCCACATTCGGATCTCCGGGCGGGGACTACTCAAGAGGAGATCATTATCAGGTGAGAGAAAACTGGCGTTCTACAGATCGGAGTGTGGAATGTCAGATCCCTTAATCGGACAGGCAAATTAGAAAATTTAAAAAGGGAAATGGATAGGTTAAAGTTAGATATAGTGGGAATTAGTGTAGTTCGATGGCAGAAGGATCAAGACCTCTGGTCAGATAAATACAGGGTTATAAATACAAAATCAAATAGAGGAAATGCTGGAGTAGGTTTAAAATGAATAAAAAGATAGGAATGAGGGTAAGGTACTACAAACAGCACAGTGAACGCATTATTGTAGCCAAAATAGACACGAAGCCCACGCCTATTGCAGTAGTACAAGTTTATATGCCTAATAGCTCTGTAGATGACGAAGAGATTGATGAAGTTCATGATAACATAAAAGAAATTGTTCAGATAGTGAAGGGAGACGAAAATTTAATAGTCATGGGTGACTGGAATTCGAAATTAGAAAAAGGAAGAGAGGGAAACGTAATAGGTGAATATGGATTGGGAGTAAGAAATGAAAGAGGAAACCATCTGGTAGAAGTTTGCACAGAGCATAACTTAATCATAGCTAACATTTGGTTCAAGAATCACAAAAGAAAGACGTATACATGGAAGAACCCTGGAGATACTGGAAGGTATCAGATAGATTATATAATGATAAGACAGAGATTTAGGAACCAGGTTTTAAATAGTAAGGCATTTCCAGGGGCAGATGTGGTCTCTGGCCACAATATATTGGTTATGAACTGTAGATTAAAACCGAGGAAACTGCAAAAAGGTGGGAATTGAAGGAGGTGGGACCTGGAAAAACTGGCTAAACCAGAGGTTGTACAGCGTTTCAGGGGGAGCATACGGGAGTGGTTGACCGGAATGGGGGAAAGATATATAGTAGAAGAAGAATGGGTAGCTTTCAGTGAAGGCAGAAGATGATAAAGTAGGTAAAAAGATGAGGGTTAATAGAAATCCTTGCGTAACAGAAGATCTATTGACATTTATTTATGAAAGGAGAAAATACAAAAATGCAGGAAGTGCAAAATGGCTAAGCACGGATGGCTAGAGGACAAATGTAAGGATGTTGAGGAATATATCACTAGGGGTAAGACAGATACTGCCCACAGGAAAATTAAAGAGACCTTTGAAGAAAAGAGAACCACTTGTATGAATATCAAGAGCTCAGATGGAAACCCTGTTCTAAGCAAAGAGGGGAAAGCAAAAACGTGGAAGGAGTATATTTAGGGTCTATACAAGTTGATGTATTTGAGGACAATATTATGGAAATGGAAGAGGATGTAGATGAAGATGTAATGGGAGATATGTTATTACGTGAACAGTTTGACAGAGTACTGAAAGACTCAAAACAAGGCCCCGGAGTAGACAACATTCCACTAGAACTGCAGACAGCCTTGGGAGAGCCAGTCCTGAAAAAAATCTACAATCTGGTAAGCAAGATGTATGAGACAGGCGAAATACCCTCAGACTTCAAGAAGAATATAATAATAACAATCTCAACGAAAGCAGGTGTTGACAGATGTGAAAATTACCGAACTATCAGATTAATAAGTCAAAATACTAACACGAATTCTTTACAGACCAATGGAGAAACTGGTAGAAGCTGACCTCGTGGAAGATCAGTTTGGATTCCGTAAAAATATTGGAACACGTGAGGCAATACTGACCCTACGACCTATCTGAGAAGATAGATTAAAGAAAGGCAAACATACGTTTCTAACATTTATAACTTAGAGAAAGCTTTTGACAATGTTGACTGGAATACTCTCTTTCGAACTCTGAAGGTGGAAGGGGTAAAATATGGGGAGCGAAAGGCTATTTGTAAATAGCCTTTCGCTCCCCATATTTTGTACAGAAGCTTTTGACAATGTTGACTGGAATACTCTCTTTCGAACCCTGAAGGTGGAAGGGGTAAAATATGGGGAGCGAAAGGCTATTTGTAAGTAGCCTTTCGCTCCCCATATTTTGTACAGAAGCCAGATGGCAGTTACAAGAGTCGAGGGGCACGAAAGGGATGCAGTGGTTGGGAAGGGAGTGAGACAGGTTTGTAGCCTATCCCCGATCTTATTCAATCTGTCTATTGAGGAAGCAGCAAAGGAAACAAAATAAAAATTCGGAGTAGTAATTAAAATCCATGGTGAAGAAATAAAAACTTCGAGGTTCGCCGATGACATTGAATGCTGTCAGGGACAGCAAAGGACTTGGAAGAGCAACTGAACGGAATGGACAGTGGTCTTGAAAGGAGGATATAAGATCAACATCAACAACAGCAAAACGAGGGTAATGGAAAGTAGTCGAATTAAATCCGGTGATGCTGATGGTATTAGATTAAGAAATGATACGCTTAAAGTAGTAAATGAGTTTTGCGGTTTGGGGAGATAAATAACTGATGATGGTCGAAGTAGAGAGGATATAAAATAAAGACTGACAATGGCAGAGAATGCGTTTCTGAAGAAGTGAAATTTGTTAACATCCAGTATAGATTTAAGTGTCAGGAAGTCGTTTCTGAAAGTACTAGTGTGGCGTGTGGCCGTGTATGGAAGTGAAACGTGGACGATAAATAGTTTGGGGAAGAAGAGAATCGAAGCTTTGGAAATGTGGTGCTACAGAATAATGCTGAAGATTAGATGGTTAGATCACATAACTAATGAGGATGTATTGACTAGAATTGGGGAGAAGAGAAATTTGTGGCACAACTTGACGAGAAGAAGGGATCGGTTGGTAGGACATATTCTGAGGCATCAAGGGATCACCAATTTAGTACTGGAGGGCATCGTGGAGGCTAAAAATCGTAGAGGGAGACCAAGAGATGAATACACAAGCAGATTCAGAAGGATGTAGGTTGCAGTAGGTACTGGGAGATGAAGAAGCTTGCACAGGATAGAGTAGCATGGAGAGCTGCATCAAACCAGTCTCAGGACTGAAGACCACAACAACAACAACATTCCAATCTCTGTCAATCACTGCCGTTTTTAATCTCTCAGCTACCTCTAATACCATGGAGGTAAACCGTAGTGTCTTGACACGTGTCCTATCATTCAGTCCCTTTCTCTTCTCACATATTTCTTTCCCTCGCTTATTCTGTGGATTCCGTATGTCTTAACATATAAATATATCTGCCTTTCAGCATTATTCTTTAGCACGAATCAGTAATGGTTTGAGTCTTTTTTTCAGGGTTTCAAAACATAGAGGTACAAAATTCCCTCCGTCCGCAATGGCCAGATACAGGTGTTACAAATTTCTAGGACTTGTAGAGGGGAGTGGGTTCATTATTTTTTTTAACACGAACACACTTCTGGATACGTACTGTTTCCCCACGTCTGTTGAAGAAAAGGATAAGCTCAGAGATGCCTGTCCAGGTATCCAATAGGGTAGACTGGATGAAATGCCACTGCATTCCCGTCACGAAATGTGGTTTCGCCATGTTGGAAAACATCTCACTTCTCACGTGCGGTTCGGAGACATCTCAACTGACAATACTGTGAAAGATGGATAAGCGTGGACGCTACGCTCACCGGAATTAATTCCTACAGATTGCTTCTTGAGGGTGGCGTATGCAAAGTGTAATTTATGAAGCTCCTTTAGAGACAGAGGAAGATCTGCTTGCATGTCTTCATTCCGCTGCACTAGAAACTGAAAACTGAAGAGACCCCACGTGGGCTGGAGATTGTGTACCAAAACAAGCTTCGTAGGTAAAATTCTGTAACAACGTTGGTTGTCGTCTCATCGAGCCGTTGTTAATGCATCAGTACTGTCCTGTACATATTGCATATTGGGTTCCTTTTTGCTTTGCAATAATGAAAACATGTAATGTTAAGTGTTAATGCAAACAAACGTACTTAAGAGGAGAACGGTAGTTTCGTTATGTTCCTTTCGACTTTTTACGTAATAATTGTACTGTGTCATGTCTAATTCAATTCATCAAGCAGAAGTGGATGAGTCTAACATCAGAACTGAACATTGTAGAATGGAAACGGTACGTTGTTCGCAATATTATGCACTCAATCCGCTCTAAAAGTTCTAGCAGTTTGTAAACGGAATTTCCGAGAATACTGTGTTACGTTGACACACATATGCGCACATGTACACAAGGACATAACGTAAGGGACAATCAAAATTTTTCTGTTTAAGGCTATTCCTGAAGCGTATGACTCCGATGCGGGTGTATAAGCACCGACATGTAGGCAAGTGTATAGGCTGGCGTTCGTGTTTCTCCGATATGCATAGGGTAAATCTGGAAACGTTAACTATGACCTCGTCATAACCAAATGCATCCAAACAGGACCAACGAGCTGTTATTTCCTTCTTGACTGCCGAAGGACAGACACCGTAAACATCTATCCAACGGCGAAGAATGTGTAAGGGGCAACATGTGGAATGGGGCGTCAAGGGGAGCTGCTGCTTCATAAAATCTGCCTTCCCCGTATTGCTAATTTTATAACACAGCAGATACGCACCCGAGCACCCGCCATATGGTCTTGACTTCCCTACATACGATTATCACCCCTACCGGCCATCAAAAAAGGCCGTGAAGCGGCCTGTAACACGAGACTGTGTAGCAGGCCGTAACGGACTTCATCGCGCAGCAGGACATGCTGTTTTACCAAACGGTCAGCCTTAATCTGATGCGTCGGTGGGATGGTCGCTCCAGTGTTGACGGCAGTTCTGCCCGATTCAGGATTGTACGGCCTTTGAACGGGAATGTTTTTGACTGCCCCTTATATACCAACCACACGTAAGCACCAGTGTAAGAGAAACGGTTTCAACGTTCATCTAGATTTAAATGTTGATGATTCGTAGCGAGTACCTGCTGTGTACCAAAACTGAAATATTCGAGTACCATCCGAGATGGTTGAATATTCTCGTTGCGTGCAAAATAAACGTTTTTTCTTAGGATGACGAATCAATATATGCTTCATTTGGCACGTTCGGATAGTTCAGCGGCGTTTCGTTCCCAGCTGTTAGAGACATCATCAGCGATAAATCGGTAGCTCCTTCGCAAGATCAAAGGAGTACTGAACTAGAGATCTGTGTAATGAGCACCACAGTCGCCCTTGTGATGGCGAATGGGTAAATAGATCGTGGTGATGATGTCCTACATGATGAAAAGTAAGCAGTCACAACTCTCTTGGCAAGAAGTTAGAATATGTATTTTATTTTATTTAACAGTGGTATGTACCATGGTCTTTATACATTTTGGCTTTCCCTTTACACAAGCGCGCTTCAGAATTGCTCATAAACTTGAATCACGAAATTTTATAAGATGACCTTCATTTTGAAAAGCATGTTTCAGTTCGGCCAATTTATAAGTCTGTTGAAAGTGGCAATTTAGTTTATATTCTGCTAAACGAGTCTTAATTTCCGTGGTTCCAGTGTAAAGTTCGACACATTTACATGTAATACTATATACATCAGCAGTAATTCATGCCTCTCGAAGCTCTGCTTAGTGAGAAAATATTTCATTATAATTTAGAATACTGCCCATCACTTTCGGAACCAGAAAGATAACTAATTGTTCTACCAATTCACTTGATTCGACGACTGCTGGAGCTTTGTAGGTGACAGACTGCCTGTCGGGAACGTCGTTCCATTTTTCTTCTTAATCCTCTTCTGCATTATCTACTTCTACTCCTTGCGTAGCGTTCTCGCTTCCCACGCCCGGGTTCCCGGGTTCGATTCCCGGTGGGGTCAGGGATTTTCTCTGCCTCGTGATGACTGGGTGTTGTATGGTGTCTTTAGGTTAGTTAGGTTTAAGCAGTTCTAAGTTCTAGGGGACTGATGACCATAAATGTTAAGTCCCATAGTGCTCAGAGCCATTTCAACGTTGATCATTATCATCTTTCTCGTTGCTTTCAGAGTCTTCTTCTTTCTCTTCTTCTTCTTCTTTTTCTTTCTGTTCTGTTCTGTTCTTCATTTTTGTTATACGTTCTGTTATTTAGTAGTTGAATGTAGGAAGTAGTCCATAAATGTACTAAATAGACATAGTTTCGATAGGTAAAGGTTTTAATCTGCCTTGGAACCATAACTCTGATAAGTATATATTGCAACCGTTCGTTTTGTACTTAACTTTGACTATGCATCATCCTTCGCAATAAAAATCAATAATTGCTATCCATAATATTTTTCTTGTAACATCTTTTTCTTTGCTTCTCCTAAATTGGTGGTAAAAATGTTACCTGATGATAGTACGTGGCATCAGATTGAACACTATTTACATATTTAGGTACGATGCTAACACTTACAGGTATGATAGGATTTAAGTGTGTTCCTCAAAAATTACTGCGAGAATTCCAATTTGTTTGCCTAGTAGTTTAGTCAGCATGCATTTGTTGCTTGTTCAGGGTATTTTCGATCTTTCAGATCTAACTTGGGAAGCAAACTGCTCGCTACTTTTTGAGCCACATATGGGTGGTTGTGATATTTGCCGTAAACATTGTACAGTTTTACATCACTGGCAGATTTTTCCAAACATTTTAATCATTGAATTCCAATTACGACATTTGGCAAGCATCACAGATGTGGAAAATAACTCATTAGAAGGACCAATGTGTTGTCGAAGTGTGTTACGGAAATCGGACGTTGGACATTTAGAAATGCAGTCATCTTTTGGTGGCGAGAAAAGACAGAGGCTTTAATCAGCAGTTGACTGCATTCGAGTTTTTCATGTTTTTCAGAATACGGAAACCTACTAAAATTCACTTCTATTTACTATCACCAGTTTGTTAATTACTTGAACACTGTACAAGCAAATATTGTTTTCAACTATTTATGGTATGTATGTTTTACACTTGTTCTGATGTTCCTTAGAGAATGATACACAGTTTGGAAATAGATTTAGAGATGCGACTAGCGAGACAATCAACAAATAGTTTTGTGAATTGGAATGAAAAGGTAGTTGACAGTATTTTACCAGTTTGTGTTACTGTAAACTTACAATTTGATAAATAATTCAGATCGCATGAGAGAAAGACGTATTCATCATATAAGGTAGTCAAAACAACCAACTATGTAAATAAATCCAAGAATGTCTACAGTGAGAAGGCATGGGAATTCCTGTGTAAAGCGTAGAGAAGAAAGCAAACAGGTGAAAACAGTGCAGTGAATGCCGTTAAAATATTTGACGACTTGACAGAAGAAGTAATGAGAGTAGTAGAAAAGACATAGTGGATGCAGTATTAGAATTTCACATCTGAATTTTTGCGATAAGGCAGAAGATGTTCATGACATTCTTTCCGAATTTATGAATACATTGGGGGGGAGTGGCAATCAAACGCCTATTCGTGTTGGTATGTAGAGTGTAAAAGACTGGACACATAGTATGAGACTTCCGCAAGAATGTCTTATACACAAACATAAAGCCGACAAAAGCACGACTAGTGCAAGAACTATCGTACAGTCAGGTTCACGTCCTATGCATCCAAGATACCGACAACAATTATTTACAGAAGAACGGAAAAGACAGGCGAGTAGCTATTAGGTGGAAGTATACCGTTAGGGAAGCTAAAGACACCTGAAAGGCAGTTCTCACTTTGTGGTTGTGTACGGAAGCAGGCTTGAAGATATCCTAAAGCCAGCGTTCGACAATGTAAGATGTTACTAGATTTTTTGGAATTATTAGATAAATGTGAGTAACCTACAAGGAGAACGAAAGAGAACAATAAGAAGACCAAGAACAGAGTGTTCCTGATAAGAAGTTTATAATACTGGATGCAGTATTGCGTATCTGCTGTTAAATCTACGTTTCACAGAAGCAACAACGAAATGTTCAGGAGAACGTTACAATTAAAGGTGAAGCTATATTAACGATAATATTCGTTGATGTCACTGATATGCTCAGTGAAAGTAAAAAGGACATAGGACCTGTTGTACAGAATAAATAGTCTAATGAGAACATCAGAAAAAGGGAAAGTAATGAGGACTAGTATAAACATGATTAGCGATAATCTTATTGAATTTTGTGTCTACGAAGTAGATGAAGTGAAAGAGTTCGGCCACGGTAGAACTGAAGCGAAACGCGATACGAGAAGCAAGAAGGACATAAAAGGTAGACTTGCTCTGCTACTTTGATCGTTCCTGGAGAAAAAATGGCTACTAGTGTCAAACATAAGCTTTAATATAAACAAGAAATTTCTGAGAATGAACGTTTGGAGTGCAGCACTGTAGTAGCTAGTCATGAACTTAGCGACCATCGGAAAAGAACGGAATTGAAGCGTTTGAGTTGAGGTACTACAGAATAATGTTGCAGATATGGCAACTGACAAGATCAGACATGAAGAGGTTCTCCGCAGAAACAACGGAGAAAGGAACATATCTTCATCTAGATACATACTCTACAAGGAACATGGAAGATTGTATCACGTACCGTTATTAGTCATTATCTATCCTGTTCCATTCTCAAACAGAACGAGGGAGGAACTACCCCCATAATCCTTAGCACAAGCGCTAGTTTTTGTCATATTATCTTCGTGATGCTTACACGAAATGTATGTTTCCTGCTGTCGAATCGTTCTGCAGCCCGTCTCAGACGTCAATTCTGTAAAGTTTCTCAGTGGTATCTCGCACCAATAGCATCGTCTTCCCTCCAGCGATTCCCGTTTGCGTTCATGGAGCATCTCCGTAATACATTTCTGCCGACTAAACCTACCGGTAACAAATCTCGCAGCTAGCCTCTGAAATATTTCGATATCTTCCTAAGTCTTCCTTTATTCCGAATGGTGGACAGTATTCAGGAATGAGTCGCACTAGTACTCTTTACGCTGTCTCGTGTAGAGATGAGCTACACTCTCCCGAAATTCTCCCAATATTGTAGGAAATATAATGCACGTCTGGTAAGTTGCGTATTGGAACGTCATGTTTGAACCTAGAGAAATAAAGTTCTTGTATAAGTAATGGTGAATTTACAGCTTTCAAACAATTGAAACAGACCGGATAAGAGGGCGTGGAAAACTACCTCCCCTTCCCAGAGGTTTTTGTCCTTCAACAAAAGGCATTTCCTTTCTTATCATGTGGTTAATCATTCCAAGACGTGTAGGTGCTGCTCTCTGCAATCGTAAGATGTTATTTTTCATTTTGGTAACCCTCAATGCTATTTAGGCCTTACGTCTGATCAGCAGTAGTCTTCTTACGCATGTTGTGCAGCAAATCCTTATCTTTAGATGCATGTCTGCAAGATTAAACACACTTGAAGATCCACAGCTGTAGGATATATTTTCGTCATTCATTAAGTGACTATGCCACTTAATGTCAGCAGGATCAGCTATAGACATACTAACCAATAGTAGCATCTGAAAATTTGTGCTGGACGGAACAATATTTGGTGTTCGTGGCTCATTGTCACTGTCTCCCTGTTCCGGAAATGGAAAGAGTGAAAGAGTAACTTGGGGTTCATGTGCTCAGATAGCTGAAGTGCCTAGGACGACTGCTGGCGATGGTTAGAAAATCTTAATTCGAGTTTCGGTCCAGCATAAATTTTCGCATGTCCCTGTTCGGTAGTAGATATGTACCTAATATGGCTATAGTTGAGCTGTTTCTGCCTTATTTTTGGTATTCCACGAAAGTGATTGTGAGGAAGTAAAGAGTCTTGTGTTCTCGGTTGAAAAGAGAAAGAGCAAATGATGATAGGAAAATATTCGTAGAGATTCGTGCATCTGTAAAAATATCTACGCGCGAAGCATACAACAGCTACCGCAGTCACATCTTGGTTAAAAATCTACTGGAGAAACGGAAAAATTCTGGTGCTATGTAAAATCTCTAAGCGGGTCTCAAGCTTGTATCCAGTCACTTGTTGCCCAGTCTGGTTTGGTAGCGGAAAATAGCAAAAGGAAGGCCCAAGTTTTAAATTCCACGTTTAAGAAATCGTTCACTCAGGAGAATCGTACAGACGTATCGTCATTTGACTACAGCACAGAGTCCCGTAATGGTGACATAGTAATAAGCAACCCTGACGTAACACGTGAGAGAGCTGAAAACAATGAAGTCGCCTGTTAGGATGGAACCTAATTCAGTTTTATCAAGAGGACTCTACGGCATTGCGCTCTAACATGGTTTGCATTGATCGCGAATATCTCGACAAGCTCGAAATCCCAAGCGACTGGAAAAAAAAAGGGAGTGACTTCTGTCTAAAAGAAGGATAAAACAACGAACCCGCAAAATAACAGACCAATATCCTAATCACCGGATTGCTGCCGAATTCTAGAGCATATTCGGCGTTCGAATCTAACAAATTACCTAGAGACCGAAAGGTCATGTCCACGAATCAGCTAGTGCGAAACCCAGATTCCTCTTGCCTCAAGTGATATACTGCGATGTACTGCGACCTATGGATGAAGGGTAATAGGCAGTTTCCATATATCTATATTTTCGAAAAGCGTCGACACTGCAGACTGTTAACGAAGGTACGTCCATAAGGAATCGGCTCCCGGATATGTGACTGCCTCGGAGATTTCTGAAGTAAAAGAACAAAGTATGTTACCCTAGACGACAAGTGTCATCGGAAACAGTGTCCGTGAGAAGTGTCATGGGAATGTTGCTATTTTCTATATACATAAATAATCTGGCACACAGGGAAGGCAGCAATTTGCGGTTGTTCACTAATGATGCAATGTTATACAGGAAGGAGTCGAATATACGTGATTGTAGGTTGATACAGAATGACCCGGACAAAATTTCTACTTGGTGTGATGAATGGCAGCTCGTTCTTAATGTAGAAAAATGTAAGTTAATGTGGACAAGTAGGGAGAAGAAACCCTGGAATGTTCGGGTACAGAATTAGTAGTGTACTGTTCGACAGTCACGTCGTTTCAATATCTGGGAGTAACGTTGCGAACCCATGTGAAATAGAACGAACACGTGATGATTGTGGTAGGGAAGGTGTACTGGGAGAATTTTGGGAAAGTGTTGTTCATCTATAAAGGGGACCGTATGTAGGGCTACAGTGCGACATATTCATGAGTATTGCCCGAGTGTTTGCGATTCGCACCAGTTCGGATTGAAAGAATACATCGATGCAGTTCAGAGGCTTGCTGCTAGTTTTGTTACTGGTAGGTTTAATCAGCATTCAAGTGCTACGGATGTGCTTAGGGAGCTCAAGTGGAATCCCTGAAGGGAGAAAGTTAAAAGGCCGGCCTGGGTGGCCGAGCGGTTCTAGGCGCTGCAGTCTGGAACCGCGCGACCGCTACGGTCGCAGGATCGAATCCTGCCTGCGGAATGGATGTGTGTGATGTCCTTAGGTTGATTAGGTTTAAGTAGTTCTAAGTTCTAGGGGACTGATGACCTCAGAAGTAAAGTCCCATAGCGCTCAGAGCCATTTGAAACATTTGAGAAAGCTAAAAGAATCGGCATTCGTAGCTGACTACAGATCGATCCTACTGCCGCCAACATAAATGTCACGTAAGGAGCACGAAGGTAAGCTACGAGTACTTAGGGCTCATGCGCAGGCGTATAGGTAGTTGGTATTCCCTCGCTCTGCCTACGAATGGAACAGGGAAGGGAACAATTAGTTGCAGTAAATGATATCCTCCGCCACGCACTGTCCAGTGGCTTACGGAGTATGTATGAAGATTTAGATGCATATGTAGATGATGTGAGCTTTCTTTTTAATTGAGTGTAACATACATAACGACTTTACACTGGATGTTTTCTAAAAGAAGTCTCCAATTGTCGATATGTTACGCCACAGAGGTTTTGACTGCAGGCAGTGTGATCTTTGATTGTCAGTGATACTGTGGTCGCCAGCGCAGCTGTCAGTGAGAAGTAACTGGCATACTAGGGTGCTGGTCGTACCGCTGAGTGGTCTGGAATTAACTATCAAAACACACAGCTGCAAATGCAGAGGACGTTCCTTTTTGGAAATTTGATTCTGTAAAGATTGATTTGAAAAGTGTGAAGATCTCACAGTAAAGTTGAAGCAGCATTTGTTGCTCACGCCTAATTTATCATGAGTTTGAGAAAGGGAAATTTTGGCATGATTTCCGTTACTGGTTGGGGCAGTTAGTTTGACTGCCGAGATAAGATTAAGCAAAGTTTTCTGGTAAGATAGGTTGGACTCACAGGTATTGATTTATTATTCATTGCCATTTCATTAACTAATTTCATGACAAAGTCACATTTTTGGTACCAGGTGACTATTGTAAAGATCATTGTAAATGCTAAGATACGAGATACGTAAAAAAGTTTTGAATGCTAGCGTCTTCCGAAGCACTAAGCAAGTTTAATTTCTCCCACTGTTTTCTAATTGTATGTCACCGTTTTACACTGAGAAGACACAGTCGCTCAAAGTAAAGTATTATGTGGTTACCATAGCTGTTTTCCTTACATTGGACTTCCGCGGGACTTCTTTTCTTCAGCTGGTTTGCTGCTGCACTGTATTTTAACATTTATCACTTTGGAGCAGTCCTAAGAATCTATTGCCACAAGATACGTCATCAGAATTTGTTACAGTCAGTTTAACATCAGTCAGACACAGTAAAATCGTTCAGAATCAAGCTTTGCGTTTCGAAATTATGATCGGGTTCCGTTTAGTAAAGTTTGGGTCAGATCTCACTTATTTTGTCAGACCATCTTATTCTTAGAGTGTTAGTTACGCGTTTGTGTGTCGTATACTGTGCGACATTTTGCTTCGTCTGTGTGCATAAAAATTCAGAGTATTTTAATAAAAGCATCTTGTACCATTATGCTTTCAAAATTTCATTTCAAATTTAATGTACAATTTTTATTCTGTTGGTTTTTTGTACTACAGCTCTAAGCTAGTACGGGATATCACGCATTGTAGTACTGTCCACTGCTCAAGGAGACACAGAATTTCACAAGATAACACATTTAGTGTACCTAATTAGGTTTTTTAATTACTTTTGGTAGAAGTTAGTTGAAATACTGCTACACAGTTTCAGCTAGATTTTGTGGCTCATTTCACTGAATAGCGTTCATTAAGCACACTACCTGCTTTGTTCAGATTCACATTACAACACAGATAAGTATACACGAACGTTAAGAATAAAAAACCAGTAAAGTCACAACTACAATAATCGCTAATAATAAAATAAAACATTTACAAAGTCACGGAATTCACAGTCAGCGAATTTATTTCGAAACAATTGCGTCCAGGTGTGGATCGTCAACAGTAGCTGTTTCTTCAGACATGCGGAAAAGTTTTACAAATGGGCAAACGACGACGACAGCATTCGGTCTCACTTCCTTGTCGTCTCATTCACCCTGTTGCGGTAATCCAAGTAATGCTGGCGAACATTAATACATTACATTTTAGTGGACTACGATAGAAAGATGTAGACAGTGTCACATATGGAAGTTTAGATCGGTCCGAGAAGCGCGCACAGATGGCCCACGTGGTTAGTCGACCTTTCGTGATAAGTGGGAAATCCATGTTGAAGGCCCAGACCGGCAAAGTTTTTCACGTGTCACTATTGGATGACATCAAGATGTGTATTTGAGAACAATGGGGGCTTTCGGAATCAAATCCTGGCTTCTAGAAAAATCTGTTGTTCTTGTAAATATGCACAAGGTATTGCTTGAGCAGATACGGATTCTAGTCCTCGCTTAAAACTGCAGGGATTCCTACATCAAAGAATCTATGTAAATCAGAATGTGTGCCAACATTTTTAACGAGATGCGGCATACGTACTGAGCAGTGAACGGAACTGAGCGCTTGGTATCGAGAGTTTAAAAAGTGGTACGAGAAGTGTTCAGAAATCAAAACAAATACCGTTGTTTGATGTGTTTATTCCATTAGCGCCATGTTTTCGAACTTTTGTTGGTATTCATGCCTGGAATGTGTAAGGCATTGGTAGCCATATCAGCTGCCAAACCGTTCCAAGTGATTTGACAGTACTGGCGATTAATTACTTTGTGTAAAATGGTTCACAAAATTTGTATATCTTCGTATAAAAAGGAAATATACTCCTGTAAAGTTTTAGGAATGTTACTTGCCGCTTTTTAAGTCTTTTAGCAGTAAAACAATAAAGACGGTAGAGGAGTTAAAGTTGACAAGCGTCCTGGACGCTCTAGCACATCATCAGCCGACAAAATCGTCGAAAATGTGGAAGAAATACTTAATGAACAGATCACAATCAGAAATATCACTGATAGGATTTTTCACCCTACAAAAAGCGTTCGGCTAATTAATATAGTGCAAGGTTTTCAAAATACTGAGAAAAATAGCGGTAAGCTATATGGAGATACGGGTAATATACAGTATGTACAAAAACCAAGAGGGAAAATAGAAATGGACGACCAAGAACGAAATACTCGGATTACTAATGGAGTAAGACTGCGATGTAGTCAATCACCCCTATTGTTCAATCTGTACATCGAAGAACCAATGATAAACGAAAAGGAAGTTTCAGGAGTGGAAGTCAAGATGAAAGGGTAACAGTGATACGATTCGCTGATAACATTGCTACCCTCAGAGAAAGTGAAGAAGCATTACCTGATATTCTGAATGGAATGGACGATCTGATAAGTGAAGTATATGGATTGAGAGTAAACCGAAGTAATGAGAAGTACCGGAAATAATAACAGCGAGAAACTTAACATCAGGATTGATGATCACGAAGTAGCTGAAGTTAAGGAATTCTGCTACCTAGGCAACGTAACCAATGACAGACGGAACTAAGAGGACATCGAAAGCAGACTTATCTGACAAAAAGGACATGCCTGGCCAAGAGAATCCTACTAGTGCCAAACATAGGCCTTAATTTTAGGAAGAAATTTCTGAGAATATACGTTTGGAGCACAGCATGGTAGGTTCGTGAAACATAGACTGTGGGAAAACCGTAACAGAAGAGAAACGAAGAATATAAGATGTGGTGCAACAGCTGAATGTTGAAAACTAGGTGGACAGATAAGGTAATGAACGAGAAGGTTCTGAGCAGAATCGGAGAGGAAAGGAATATGTGTAAAACACTGGCAAGGAGAAGGGACAGGATGATAGGACATTTGTTAAGACACGAAAGACTGTTTTCCATGGTAGTAGAGGGAGCTGTTGGGGACAAAAACTGTAGAGGAAAAGAGAGGTTGGAATACATCCAACAGATAATTGTGGACGTAGGTTGCAAGTGGTACGCTGAGATAAAGAAGTTGGATGACGAGAGATATTCATGGTGGGCTGCAGCAAACCAATAACAAGATTGAAGAGTCAAAAAAATTGGTGCTTATTTGCGAAGTATACCTGTATTGTGGATTGTGAATCTTGAAGTTTCTATTGAGAAAGATCTTTTATATCTTTTGTTGTACTGCTATAGATTTTATTATTGTGCTTAATCTATTTGTTACTAATCAGTCTTGTGCAGTTGATGATTATAACGTTAAAATAAAGACAAAGTTCAGAACAGCAATGATCTTCAGTGACCCTTGACCCTTCCCTTTCTACCACATATTGCCTGACGCGAGTGCTAGGTACCAGTGTGTAATCTAACAATTTTTGGAGAGTAAGACTGTGCATGAGGTGTACTTGTCCTGGTCCAATTGTGGTACGTAGCTCTATGTTACTGGTCTTAATATAAACTGACTGGCATATGTCACGTAAACTGTTGTTCTATTTGCTGACGTACTGTGTGTGAAACTCGAATGATGCGGCTAGGGATCTCTTACGGGCATCTCTTACGGCACGAGTTGAAACACAATCTGTGAGGAGCTTATTATAGACAGATGTGACTCCACTCATGTCTTCTCATGTGTTCCCTTCCCGTCGCTGCTTATCTCGCTGCGATAACAATGACTCACACCTCCTTGAAGTCCGTCCACCTACCGTGAGGGCCACGTATGGCAGGGCAGACATGACGTCGCCAGCTGCGGTCCACTCGACGCAGCCGGCGATCTGTCGCAGACACGTGGGGTGCAGCTCCACGCTCTGCAGATTGGCCATACCTTTGGTGTCCGTCGTGAAGAACTGCGGCCGGCCGCGGTGGTCTCGCGGTTCTAGGCGCGCAGTCCGGAACCGTGCGACTGCTACGGTCGCAGGTTCGAATCCTGCCTCGGGCATGGATGTGTGTGATGTCCTTAGGTTAGTTAGGTTTAAGTAGTTCTAAGTTCTAGGGGACTGATAACCACAGCAGTTGAGTCCCATAGTGCTCAGAGCCATTTGAAGAACTGCGTTATCTCCACCATCACCGTGATGTCCAATCAGCTGAAGTTAGCTGAAACAAAAATACCGTGCAGCACTTACCAGGTACAATTACATGACGGAAGTATCTCTCACTCTCTCTCTCTCTCTCTCTCTCTCTCTCTCTCTCTCTCTCTCTCTCTCTCAAACACACACACACACACACACACACACACACACACACACATACTCACACACATACACACACACACACACGCAAGCAGAGACACACAGAGGGAGCACGCGCAAAAATTGCCCTGTTTAAGCAAATTATTGCCAGATCTGAGCCTGTGACGTTGGTGAACTTCTGGTTTTGTGTTAGATGACACGTCTGAAGAAACTCTCCGTGTTAGCCCATCCTACGCAGGTCGCTTTATCTCTGTGCAGCTACAACAAACGGCATCCATTTTAACCTGCATACTGTATTCAAGCCTTGTATTACGTCTACAATTTTAACTACAGACACTTCTTTCCTTAACCAAATACACAATTCCTCGAGGGCTCATAATGTTTTTTTTATCCTTTCTTATAGTCAAGTCACTAATTTAAGTTTCTTTCTCCCTTCTTGGACTTAAGGCTTCTTCATTTATTAATCGACTTATCCATCTGATCTTCGTCATTCTTCTGTAGCACCATACTTCATGAGCGTTTTACGATCTTATAGTCTCAAATCGTCATCGCGCTCTTACGTTACTGTCCCTAATACAAACTAAGCGGCCAAAATTCATTTTAAGGTTTGTCTCAGTTGTTGATGTACCGTGTATGATAAATATTGCTGTTAGGGGTAGCATATGGCAAGAGTGTAGGCATATTCTGTGACCACTTTGTTACAGACAGTTGTTTAGTGGCTATGGAATTAAACCTTCAACGTGGGATAGTTATCGGAGCAAGAGGCATATGGCTTAGCATATCGGAACTTACATAGAAATGTGTCCGAGGAGAACAGTGAACGATCATAAACCTGGCTACTGGACGACGACAAGTGATAAATACACATGATCTTGTAGCTTCAGTAGGTACATTGGTGATCAATGAACCATGCAACTAGTTTTCCTGTACGGAGAGATCATGAGGCAACATGTTGACGAGAGCTTTATCTGAGGGCTTATGAGGTACCACTCTAGAAGGAGTGTTGTATTGGGAGCCGATGCGGCACTATGGTCTTGTACTGTCAGTTCACGAGATACTGCTATGGACGAAGACTTTTACTGACCGTTCACGAGGTATCATACTGGCCCAAGTCTTGTACCGAGAGCTCACGATGCACCATACTGGCGAGAGTCATGTACTGGGAGCCCTTGAGGCACCAGGCTGGTGAGAGTTTTGTACTGATCTCATCAAGCCCCATTCTGGAGCCATGGTGGTGAGCGCGGTGTATAGAGACCTCACAAGGCACCATGCAAGAGCTTTCTAATGAGAACTCATGAGCCACTAATCTGAAGCGTCTTATACTGAGAGCTCAAGACGCAGCATGCTGGCGAGAGTATTATACTCCGAGGTCTCGAGGCAATATGCTTTCAAGTATTGCCCTGAGAAATAACGAGGCACCATCCTGGGGAGTGTGCAGTAGTAGGAGGTGACATGTATCCAAGGTGACTATGGTACTGAGCGCTGACGAGGTACCATATCGGGGAGAGTTTTGTACTGAAAGCTTACAAGTTACCTCGCTGATGGGAGACTTGTACTGGGAGAACACACCCGTTGGTGAGACACTTGTACAGAGAGCTCAAAAGGCACCATGTCGGCAAGAGCCATGTAATGGGAGCAGACGAGGCACCAGACTAGTGAGAGTTTTGTACTGGGCGGTCATGAAGCACAATGCTGATGAAAGTCTAGTACTGACAGCTTAAGAGGCATCAAGCTGGCGAGATTCTTCTCCTGAGAGCTCACGAGACACGATGCTGACGACCATCTTATACAGAGAGCTCATGAGGCTTCATGCCTGCGACAATATTGAGGGCTGAAAATGCAACATATGACAATCTTATTGTGACAGTTCAGGAGGTACCTCGTAGGCAAGAATCTTAATCTGAGTGCTCTCCTAGTCACATGACGAAGAAGTCACGTTGTTTACTTTTCGAGATTTGTAAATTAGGTAAAAATGACAATGAACTGCCGATCTTCTGTCTGCAGCTAATTTTCGAGATGCAGTTGCCTACAGGTTGTGTAACATTTCACCATCGCTCGCATTTCTCTTTCGTACCAGGCCGTGAGTGTGTCATTATCAGAAACTAATCAGTTTCTCACCTTTTTGGATTAATACCTTTGTTATTCCGCGACTCGTGACTGTCTGTAACTTAGTGTTTGCAGCGTTGATTCAGCACTCGCACGTAAAATGTCCTTATACAGCGCTGCAAGTGAAACAAGACAATGGTTGCTACAATGCCACTGCTCGCTGTATCTACTATGTCCAGACTAAGCGCCTGCAACTCTCGCTTCCCGCGAAGCAGACCGGTACAGCGGGCCCCGGTCCGAGTTGGGGTCAGCCTGCCCGGTCGTCCCGGAAACATAGACGCTTCCCAGCGACCACCAGGAGGCGTCCACGGCGCCGCAAGAAGTCGCTACAGCCGCGGACTTCTTTCCTTCCGCTCGACACGTGACTGCAAATAGGGCCAGCCGTATCGATGCGCCAATCAGTATTTAGGCTGGCGCAGAAGCCTGGAGAGGTTCCCTTGGCAGGTCCCGCCTGGCAGTTTTATTCTTTGTCGTGTGTGCTCCAAGTGGGTTTTAAGTGTGTTGTTCTGGAGTGTTTTTACTACTGTGGCCGACTTTTAACGTGTGCATGTTCATTCAGTGTCTTCTCTGACTTTTGAAGACTCGCCAACTGTGTTTTTTAACTTTCTGGTGACTTTTAACTGTCCTCCATGAACGTCTCCGTGTTAGTCTATTTTTTACCTCCATTTTCTCCCGTTATTCTGTTTTAAGTTCCCCTTTCTCGCCTTATGTATGTAACATTTTATTCTTATTTTCAGCTGTTATGTCACTCGGCTGAAGAGCGGCGGATTGTGCCGCTGACAGCCCTCCCCTGCCCATATGGGGCAGGGGAATGAAATCACAATAAAGAAAAAAAAAAGACCTGGAGAGGCAGTTCACGCCGAGCGAGCCCACTGGTGTCATCGTAGCCGCCGCGTCATCGTCCACCGCCGCCAGCGTACCGGAGCCATCCTCGCAGGGCCTCTACTCGTCCTCGGACTCAGGTGACGGTAACGTGGACTCCACGCCGCTCTTCACGAGACGCCCGGGGCTTGGTTTGGTGAAGTTGTATGGTTACTACAGACTATATTTGGGAGAATCTCTGATTTAGTTATTGGTAGGCTTGGAGGATCAGTCCTACCTCACGAATATTGTTTTGTAAATTTTGAAGAAAGACTTTAGTTTTAATTAGTGACGCTATAAGTCACACTCTGAGATTTTCCTATCCGCGGACGGCAAGTATATTAGTATCCTTCGCTATGTGCGTCAGTGAACAGACACAAAACACTTGTTGCCCGGTCACTACATGCAGCATTACTGTGAACCGTGAGGGCAGGCAAAGGTTTTCAAGATGCACAGCACCGGGAAGGACCAATCTCAGTGCAATATGTGAGGCGCGCTGCTCACTGGTCAGCATGCAGGCGACAGCTGCTGAGGCGATCCCAGACAGCAGGGCGCTGCCCACGGAGGACCAACGGCGGATGAAGCGCGCAGTAGGGAAGTGGAGGACGCAATAGGCGGGCAGCTGGATGGCACCCAGCGCTGCCACTGCCAGTAGCGGGCTCACGCCCACGCCACCAGACTAGATTGCACCTAGGCATGTGCGTAGATCTGCCCAACGTTGTTTGACGAGGTGGCTCGTTAATTACCATGTTTCACAGATCATATGCTCACTAGCTATGACATAGGTAGTTTGTTTACATTGGGATAAATAATTATGTTCAATATTGACCTCTTTAGAACATTATCTTTATCATTTTTATCAAACAACTGATATTTTTTAAATTATTTGTGGTGGTTAGTTAAACCTATGCTCTCACTACATCATCCACTCCAACAGTCACACAAACACACAAACGCACACGCGACCGATCTTCACGGCCCCCGCCCACACTCAATCCCATTGAACCTGCAGAGACAAAAAACGCAACTTTAAGAAGCGGGATAAGGATACTGTCCGCCACGACGTTAAGGTGTTTACTGCACTTCCTGTCAAATACACTGCTCAAACATCCGTCACATTGAGAGCGCCTTCTGACCGCAACATCGTTTGAGTGCTGGCCCACAGACGTGCCCTCTGCAGACGACAAATCGCTCGAGAAGCTATTTCGGCCAGAGATTCTCCTGACGAACGCGAACTATCGCTATCAAAACGTGCTCGCACGCCACGAAAGTAAGTACAATATTTTTCAATTTACATTGAAAGTTTGATACGTGGATGAAGACTGTTAAATTATCTGAAAAAAGATAAAGAGCTAAACGATAAAAATATCATCTAGTCATCTCAGACAACCTGAGTGCGTTATCTTCAAAATCTTACACAAAGGTTTGGTGACAGCAGAAGAGATAGTACTCACCTTAGCCACAGCGTCAGTTTGTTCAAGAAATTTATCATTAAATAGAAAATATGTCGAGGTCAATAAATGGTGCTACAACTCAGTAGTTTCACCATCCAAAAGCTGACCTGTTAGCAACGACTGCTCCAAAGGTACCTGAGTAAAAAGTGTAACAGCATCAAAATCATCTAAGAGGTCACTTGTTCCAATTCATATAAACTTCAGGCGTTGAATATCAGTAGAGCTGGATGTATGGTGTTGACATTTCCTCATATGAGGTCTAAGAACAGAAGCCTTATATTTGGCCAAATAATAAGCATCAGTGCCCAAACTGTTGACGATCGGAGGTAGGAGAGTTCCACGTTTATGGACCTGGGTGTCGCCCTGTATGAAGTTTTCCAATGGTCTCCTCAGGTAAGGAGTTTCTTTTTGTAAGTGAGATGATCTTCCGCATTACCCGGTCTGTAGGATGACTTCGTAGTTTACAATACACATAATCCTCAAATAAATACACCATTTTTACCAAATAATATTCACAAAAGAGAAGTGACACTTTCTTAATCAGCAGGAAGAATTATAAGATGCTCATGTACTCTCAATAACCAAACGGTCTTCCTTTCACTAGAAAAAATGTTACTCCGTTGTGGTACTGTGCCCGCATCTCGTGGTCGTGCGGTAGCGTTCTCGCTTCCCACGCCCGGGTTCCCGGGTTCGATTCCCGGCGGGGTCAGGGATTTTCTCTGCCTCGTGATGGCTGGGTGTTGTGTGCTGTCCTTAGGTTAGTTAGGTTTAAGTAGTTCTAAGTTCTAGGGGACTTATGACCACAGTAGTTGAGTCCCATAGTGCTCAGAGCCATTTGAACCATTTTTTTGTGGTACTGCACGACGAAGATTATCAGAGATTTCCTGTTTAATTCTTCTACCCGATCTGCAGTAAAGCGAGCGATGGCCTGACCCACAGCACTAATAAAATCAATAGCAGGCAGGTTCCTCGGTGTGGGGACGAAATTCTAGCCTTTCTCCAAATGCGCGTGAGCCGAGTTTGGAAGACATCTGTGGAGATAGTAAACAAACGCCTGTGTGAGCCAGTACGACAGCGAGTGGAATCACATAATCACCTAAACGTGCACTACACCCAGGCAAAACCTTATACAGCGTGTTATTGGGGCATATAATACCAAGGTTTTGGTGCCGCGTATTGGGGTCGCGGGAGACTAGGAGGTCTTATCGTCGTAATGTGCGCGACATACGTCGTAAGTATAACATTATACCCGTTACTGGCAGTAATAAAAAAACGAGAGCATGCGTGGACGACATGGAGGATGTGGAGGTCTGACACGCGTGAAAAGGAGGAAAATACGGCGGATGGTCCACCAGACGCCGAACGATCCAAAGGCAAGTCCGTGCAGCGAGCTGTCTTGCCGCCTATGTGACATTCCGTAAGTGGTATTAACACTAGCAAGCGGTTACATGACGCAGGATTCTCCGAACGGCGGCCGTTAGGACACCTGCCACTCACGCTCCGACAGCGTCAAGCCCGCCCCTTCAGGTGTCGGCAACGACGGACACGGGCCGTGCAGAATGGTGGAAGTGGGTGGCTTTTTAACGATCGCCGCTCCCGCACTGCGTCTGGAGGTGCAGCGGAGAGCGGCTCATGGAGCGGTTAGTTGTGTATCAGCAAACGCCCCACCAGCCTGGTGTTATGGTATCCCTTCACTGATCCAAACGGCTTCCATGTCAGATCCACGGAACGTGTGATAGGTCTTGGTGCTGGTGGCTGTGGTGTTTGTAAACGTTCTATCCCATGCCCTATTTCAACATGGCAACACTCGTCCTCGTACAGCTACCATCGTCTCATCATGCCTTGCTATTGTGGATACTCTGCCACGGTCTGTTGCATCGTCTTGTATCTCCCGGATCGAGAATGTGTGGGGTGCCTTGGAGTGTGCCATCAGGTCTCGTCCTCCACCCAACAATCTACGGGAACTGAGAGCTCAGGACGAAGCAGAATGGGATGGACTATCACAGGACTGTGTTCGTGACCTATGCTACTCCATGTCACGACGTCCGAACTCTGTTCATTATCAGAGGGTTCCAATGCCATACTAACACGTACGATTTGTGACAGTGTGTGCAGTACATATTGCTCCTTCCAAGTTGAAAGTGTAATCATTTCGTACGTGTGGCTCTATTTATGTGCCTACAATAATAATCGAGTATGCCTTGTGTTGTGGACTGTTAAGGCAGCCAGTCCACAGTGAAGTAGCCGAAAGGGCACGCGTCAACTCACGCCGTCCGGCGTTAAGTCTGGAACAGGATTCGTAATGAATGTGATAAAGAAAAGAACGTAGCTACTAGAACACTTAACTTTTATATTGTCCTTTGGTATACAGCATTCTGGATGATACAAGTGAGACTCTATCTTGAGGTACATGCAACGTTACAAATGGTTAATGGCGCCTTGCTAGGTCGTAGCCATTAACTTAGCTGAAGGCTATTCTAACTGTCTCTCGGCAAATGAGAGAAAGGCTTCGTACGTGTAGTCGCTAGCAATGTCGTCCGTACAACTGGGGCGAGTGCTAGTCAGTCTCTCGAGACCTGCCTTGTGGTGGCGCTCGGTCTGCGATCACACAGTGGCGACACGCGGGTCCGACATGTACTAATGGACCGCGGCCGATTTAAAGCTACCGCCTAGCAAGTGTGGTGTCTGGCGGTGACACCACATTCCTCCCCCGCAAATCGGCGAACGGTCGTGTGATAAGGCTTCCGCCCGCAGTGGGGACGACCCCATGTTGACGTATGTGATGGGGTGGGGAGCCTAACAACAGGCGAGGCTGTGCCACCCGCACCCTGCCATTCGGTCCGAGGGGAGCTAGGAAACGCCTGAAAACCTAGTCCAGGGTGCACGTCAACATGCGGTGTATGCGCCCGTAATGAGACAGGAGGGGCCGAAGGGTCGACCTCCATTGCGTCGGGGGATCCGACGCGCGATGACGACATCTGGGCCGGAGCGGGCAAGAGTTCCATGGCGGAGTACAGCTGGTCACGGGAAGCGAGCGGCGGCGCGTGACCCAGGGAGGCGCTGGGCGGCCGCAGCGAAGCGTCCACTGCGGGCGGCGCCGGCGGGAGAACAGGCGGCGGCGGCGGCGGCGGCATGTCGCCATGAGGCAATAGGGAAGGCAGCGTCGGTAACACCTGGGGATGAGGCGAGCCAGTAGATGGGTCCCCAGAGCGCTGACCGGACGGCACCGTCGCTGAAAGCAGACGGGGAGCGGCAGAACCCAGGCGACGACAGAGGCGCAGCTGATTGAGATGCCGACGCACCTCACCAGAGGCCCCCAAAACCAAATACATCGCGCGGCCGAGGCAGCGAAGAATGCGCCCTGCGAGCCAACGCCGTGAACCGCGAAAGTTGCGATAGAACACACCGTCGCCAGGAGCAAAAGCAGGAGTCTGCCGCTGCACAGGAACCTGATGCGGCGGATGCATCAAAGACATCAAGGGTCGATGAGGACGACCGTGGAGCAACTCAGCTGGCGAGCGACCATCGCGGGGCTGAGAGCGATACGAGGTCAAAAAGAGCAATAACGCGTCCTCCCGAGAATGCGACTCTTTCAACTTCAACATCTGTGACTTGAAAGTCCGGACCAATCGTTCAGCGGCACCGTTTGACTGAGGCGAAAACGGCGCGGATGTCAGATGTTGAATACCATTGGCCTTGCAGAATGACTGAAATTCTGCGGACATGAATTGTGGGCCATTGTCGGAAACAATAGTCTGTGGAAGACCTTCAACGCAAAAAATAGCGGATAACGCTTGTATGGTGGCAGATGACGTCGTGGAAGACATCCGGACAACAAAAGGAAAATTACTGAAAGAATCGACCACAACCAACCATCGAGCATTCCAGAATGGACCGGCAAAATCTATGTGCAAGCGTTGCCAAGGGGAAGTGGCTTTCGGCCATGCAAAGAATTTCCGCGGTGGCGCGGATTGTTGTTCGGCACACGCCATGCAAGAAGAGCACATATTCGTAATCGCAGCATCGTTTCCGAACCAAGTACAGTGCTGACGAGCAAGTTGTTTCGTGCGCACTATACCCCAATGTCCTTGGTGGAGAAGCTGTAAGACAGAGGACCGTAACGAACGTGGGACCACGACACTGGACTGATCATTATCAGAACGCAACAACAAAACACCACGTCGTACAAAAAGTCTCTCCTTGTGAGCAAAAAATCGGCGAACCAACGGATCCTCGATCCGTGACTTTGACAAGGGCCATTGCGTAGCAACAAAACGCAAAACAGTAGCAAGGACAGGGTCAGCAGCTGTGGCTGTAGCTACACGACGAAAATCAATCGGAAACGAGTCGACCACTTCATCGGTTTCCGAATCAATGAACATGCAAGCAAGTTCGGAAGAATCGAATGCTTTATCCTCAGCAACAGGCAAACGGGACAACGCAGCAGCGTCGCCGTGCTTAGCATCGGATCGATACAAGATATCGCAGCGACTGGCGACCTCAGAACGCAATGCGTGGGGAACATTGCGCGCCCTGAAAAACTACGGTTGCGCGGTGACGTTCAGTTCCATATGTGCTTCATAGTTCTTAGCGCAACCAAGGCCCGGTGCCAAAATGTCTGCAAATTCTTCACATAGACTAGAAACACTGGCTGAAGGCACAGTCTGAATCACTGATAGGACCTGATTGACGATAGACAAGTTAAACAACTGAAATAAATCGAAACCAAACAAGTTCACTGCAGTAGAAGAACGAAGAACGTAAAAAGACACAAGTTTTGGTTGTTCCTTGTATGTAGCAAGAAGAGTGCACTGTCCTAACACAGGGATAGCTTGTCCGGAATAACTATTGAGCTGAACATTTGCGGCACGCAACGGAGGTGCGCCCAGTTGTTTGTACGTTGCGTGATTGAGCAATGAAACTGCAGCTCCGGTATGGAGCTGGAACGGTATCACTTGTCCGGCAAAGTCCAAATCTACAAAAAGTTTATTGTCCTGCTGACGACAAGAGCGACTGTTTTGTGCAACGTGAACAGACACTGGTATAGAACCACGCGCGACGTGACGGGATTTGCGTCGACGTCGACGCACACTCTTTGTGGGACGAACACAGTCACTGTTAGCGAGAGGAACACTGGGTGGAGTGGCACTAACTACATGAATGTCCATGGGTGAAGGTTCCCGAGCCTGTGTGTCCTTGATTCGATTCCAGCGCAAAGCAAAGGGCCTGGAATGGTTGTGATTGTCTGATCTGAGCTTTTTCTGGCAAACACTTTGAACATGCCCTTTCTTATTACAGAAAAAGCAAATAGCCTGGCGTGACGGGCAATTCTCACGCGAATGTCTAGTTGCACACCGCGGGCATGATTTCACCGCATTTGCTTGCTTGCGCGGGACACGTGGCTGCGCGGACGTGCGCGAGGGCAGGTTAGCGTTCCGTGCAGCGGGCCGGTTAATGTGACACACGGCCGGCGAAGTTGCAAATGATTCCTGAGCAAAGTCAAGTGTGTCTTGCCTATCCAATACGTCTATCACTTGTTGAAGGGAGGGATTTACTAGTTTCAAAATCTGTTCCCGTATGCGAACATCAGAAACGTTCTGTGCTATTGCATCACGCACCATAGTATCTGAATAAGGGAGTCCACAGTCACATTCAAATGCACACTCCCTAGTAAGACCTTGCAAAGTTGCAACCCACTCCCTATTAGTCTGACCGGCCGTACGTTTTGTACGAAAGAACTTATACCTTTTTGCAAAGACATTTACTGTTTCTTTGAAATAGACATCTAAAGCAGACAAAATTTCGTCGTATGACAGAGTTGCTACGTCACGTCGGGGAAACAATTTCGCTATCACAGGGTAGGTGGACACACCTACACACGAAAGCAAAAACGGCTGCCGCTCATTACCTTGAATTCTGTAGGCGGCGAGATGAAATCCAAATTGTCGGGACCACTCTGTCCATGTCTCGTTGGCCGCCTCGTAGGGCCTAAATTGAGGTGCAACAGCATGGTGTGGCTGCGGTAGCGATGAAGCGGCGACGGCCGCATCGTTTTGCAGCGCACGTTGACCCTGGACGAGCTGTCCAAGGGCATCCAATAACGCCTGCGTCTGCTGATTCTGCAAGCGATAAAATTCGGACAGTACATCTGGAGAATGTTGCGAAGCCATGACACAAGCAAATTAGTGCAATACGAACGCTAAAGTCCCTTTTTAGACTCGTCGCCAATGTAGTGGACTGTTAAGGCAGCCAGTCCACAGTGAAGTAGCCGAAAGGGCACGCGTCAACTCACGCCGTCCGGCGTTAAGTCTGGAACAGGATTCGTAATGAATGTGATAAAGAAAAGAACGTACCTAATAGAACACTTAACTTTTATATTGTCCTTTGGTATACAGCATTCTGGATGATACAAGTGAGACTCTATCTTGAGGTACATGCAACGTTACAAATGGTTAATGGCGCCTTGCTAGGTCGTAGCCATTAACTTAGCTGAAGGCTATTCTGTCTCTCGGCAAATGAGAGAAAGGCTTCGTACGTGTAGTCGCTAGCAACTGGGGCGAGTGCTAGTCAGTCTCTCGAGACCTGCCTTGTGGTGGCGCTCGGTCTGCGATCACACAGTGGCGACACGCGGGTCCGACATGTACTAATGGACCGCGGCCGATTTAAAGCTACCACCTAGCAAGTGTGGTGTCTGGCGGTTACACCACACCTTGTCCATCTGGATGCAACTCTTTTTATGATGATCTGTATATATGACTGGGTGGAAGACGTGACGGTCTTTAGTTCGCTATTGTATGTTGCAATATGTGATGAATTGAAAGGACATCTCACATTATCGCAAGTGTCTGTATACAGTAAGTACAGCTGCTTTCTACAGATTAAACAAGTATCGTTTGTGTAGAGGATTTCCTCATCTCACATTATTCACAACGGCACACGCAAATGCAAATGCTTTCAGTTTCGCAGAGTGATATGCATTTGTTTCTTCAGCTTAAGGGATGCTGTATTTGAGTATCATTTCCTGGAAGTCTTTTTCTACCATGAATATTAACACAACATCATTAAGCAGAATAGCGCTGTGCTGCTCTTTCTTATTTGGCTTAAGTTGTCTGACCGTTGCAATTAACAGTTTAGTGACCACAATAATGGAGAAACTCATTCGGTTTGACACATATGATACCACCGAACGCGGAATTAATCCACCAATGACACAGATTTTTAGCACCAGTGTGTTGGAGGTCAGCATAAGTGCAACTATTTCTGAAGTTCGTCGTTCACACCATTCATTAACCTTCTGCCTCAATCATCATTTTCTGCTTCCAAGTTGTCTTTCAGCTCTTGGATATTGGACATCTAGTCCAATTAGGTCACTGCATCCCAAACATTAATGTAACAGTGAAATTCGAAGAATGTAGAATGCTCAGTAAGACCTGTGACATTTTTCATAGAATGGCTTGTTGTGAAATAGGCAATTCCATAGAGGGGGTGGTCCATATATATATAAAAGGGTGATTAGGGGTTAAGTCTCGTCAACACCGATGACATTAGAAAAGGAGCGGAAGCTCGGACTGTGTCAAGGATGGGGAAGGAAATCAGCAGTGCCCTTTCTAAAGAACCATCCTGGCATTTGCCTTTAGCGATTTGGGGAAATCACGGAAAACGAACTCCGTTTGGCGGAACGCGGGTTTGAATCGTCGTCGCCCCGCATACGAGTCCAGTGTGCTGAGCACTACGCCGCTTCTCTCGGTGGTAAAAAAATAAATAAATAAATAATAAATAAAAAATAAAATATAAAAACCAAGTCGCGCAACAGATATGAGCCAGAGGAAAGTCCTGCGAGGAGGTTACGTTACCAACATGGCTAATTCTTGGAAGGCTCCAGCTTGAAGCCAGATCGTAAGTATGGATTGGAACGTGGATCGTGTGACATACCAAGCAGATAAAGAATTACACGAGAAAACAATGGTGCCCTTCATTTGAGCGCAATTTTATTTCCTCTGGAATTATCACTCAAGTTTGCCCTCACAGCTGATGCCATCAGTACACTAAGGTGACAAAAGTCATGGCATTGTTTGTTGTTGTGGTCTACAGTCCTGAGACTGGTTTGATGCAGCTCTCCATGCTACTCTATCCTGTGCAAGCTTCTTCATCTCCCAGTACCTACTGCAACCTACATCCTTCTGAATCTGCTTAGTGTATGCATCTCTTGGTCTCCCCCTACGATTTTTACCCTCCACGCTGCCCTCCAATACTAAATTGGTGATCCCTTGATGCCTCAGAACATGTCCTACCAACCGATCCCTTCTTCTGGTCAAGTTGTGCCACAAACTCCTCTTCTCCCCAATCCTATTCAGTACCTCCTCATTAGTTATGTGATCTACCCACCTAATAATAATGGCATAGCGGTAGTAAATAATGCACAAAGCATGAAAGGGCAGTTCATTTGCGGAGCTCTCATTTTTGCCAATGTGATTCTTGAGAAAAAGTGTCCTACGTGATTATGGCTGCAGGACGTGAATTAACATATATTAAACGCGGAATGGTACCTGGGACATACCATTTCGGAAATCGTCATGGAATTCAGTATTCCGCGATCCACGTTGTCAAGAGTATGCCGAGAATACCAAATCTCAGTCATTACCTAGCAATGTGGACAATGCGGTCGCCGACGGCCTTAACAACCAAGAGTAGCGGCATTTGCATAGAGTTGCCAATACTAACACACAGACGATACTGCGTGAAATAACCGCAGAAATCGATGTGGGGCATATGATGGACGTATCCGTTAGAACAGTGCGACGAAGTTTAGCGTTAATGGGCTATGACAGCAGGCAACCGACCCGAGTATCTTTGCTAACAGCATGACGTCACCTTCTGTGTCTCTCCTGGCCTCGTGATAACGTCTTTGGAATCCTAGACGAATGGCAAAGCGTGGCCTCATCAATCGAAGAACAATTTCAGTTGTCAAAAGCTGATGTTCAGCACCCGTGGCGTAGGGGTACCGTTTTCGATTAATAATCAAAACGAGCTTCGTCCTGGGTTTGAAATTCGCCAGAGCTTAAATTTAGTTTAATAATCAGCATTGGCGGCCAAAGGCTTCCGGCATAAAAAAATCACCCTCAATCTACCTACGGCCTTGTGAAAGGGGACGGGGGAGCATACAGGGGTTCAGGGCACTCTGTTGTCTTTGGGGTTGGGAAACTGTCCCTAAAGGCGGAAGAATCGCAATAATCAGTGGCATGAGGCTACGAAGGCTATGGAAACCACTGCATTAAAGTCATATAACGTGTATACACAGAACATTTAGCCTGTAACTGAAAACGTGTAATGATTATCTCTCCATTGGTGAAATATTCCGGAATATTTCCCTGTTCTGACCTGCGGGACGGGACTGCCAAAGGGGAGGTGAATGTGACAAAAAGATTGAATATCCAATGAAAGCATAACGTTCTACTTATCGAGGCATGGAATTTCAAGAGCTCGAACGATGTAGGGAAGCTAGAAAATCTCAAAAGGGAAATGGAGAGGGACAATCTAGAAATAGCACGGGTCAGTGAAGTGAAATGCACTGAAGGTAAGATTTCTAGTCAGATGAAGACATGGCAATATCAACATCAGCGGAAAATTATATAAATGGAGTAGGATTCGTTATGAATAGGAATGTAGAACAGAGTGTGTGTTACTATGAAGGTTTCAGTCGTAGGTTTGTTCTTATCAGAATCTACAGGAAGCCATCACCGACAACGATAGCTCTGGTATACATACTAACGTTGCAAGCTGAAGATGAAGATAGAGAGAGAAAGTATACGAAGGTATTGAAAGGATAGTACAGTACGTAAAGGGTGATCAAAATCTAATAGTTATGGGGGACTGGAAAGCAGTTGTAGTGGAAGGAGCAGAAGATATGGTTACAGGGGAATGGGGACAAGGAACGAGAGATGAGAGAGACTAATTGAGTTCTGTAATAAATGTATGCTAGTAGTAGCGAATACTCTGTTCAAGAACCAGAGGACGGAGGAGATACTTCGCCGCGCGGGATTAGCCGAGCGGTCAAGGGCGCTGCAGTCATGGACTGTGCGGCTGGTCCCGGCGGAAGTTCGAGTCCTCCCTCGGGCATGGATGTGGGTTTGTCCTTAGGATAATTTCGGTTAACTAGTGTGTAAACGTAGGGACTGATAAACTTAGCAGTTGAGTCCCATAAGATTTCACACACATTTGAAAATTTTTGAGGAGATACTTCAAAAAGACCAGGTGGTACGGAAAGATTTCAGCTATATGACATCATGGTCAGACAGAGATTCCGTAGACAAATACTGGATTGTAAGGCGTACCTGGGAACAGACATAGACGTAGATGCCAATGTAGTAGTGATGAAAAGTAGTTTGAAGTTTAAGAGTTTAGTCATGAAGAATCAGTACCCAAAGAAGTAGGATACGATTAAAGTTCTCGAAGGCTATAGATGTTACTGCGTAAAGTGAAGCGCTGGCACGCCAGCTGGGAACGATAGAGCAGAGACGTCTGTGACACTGTTAATAAAATTGTGAGAGCAGCCAGAGGGCAGCTCACGAATGTTTCGTGGGATAACCTAAGAATTTTTCGGA
Organism: Schistocerca nitens; assembly: GCF_023898315.1. Lineage (NCBI taxonomy): Eukaryota > Metazoa > Arthropoda > Insecta > Orthoptera > Acrididae > Schistocerca > Schistocerca nitens. The sequence continues at coordinate 162,151,446 of NC_064617.1, read as the reverse complement.
AAGTGATCAGTCAGTAGTCCCTCTGGGAAGTTTTCGTTCAAAGGTGGACAGTGGATGACAACAGAGTATGAATATGCAATGACTAGGCCAGTGAATCTGGGGTGCAACGAAGTAGGCCAGGCCCTTTTCGCACGAAGAATTGTTGTCGATGTAGCTTTCTGAGGCATACGCCTAACGATTGTAAATTTTGCAGAAGATATTCTAAGAACAGCCGAAGGCATCGACAAAGCAGTGGGCCACCAAATTGCTGTATTAAGCTTATTGGGTTTAACCCAGCCTTCCCTTCCTTTGCGCTACGATCAATCACAAATACGTCCATAGTTTACTGCATTCGGGGAGTAGGTGTTACTTACTAAATTATCATTGGAAATAAAGACAAATGTCCATCTGAAACTTCCATCTTTCGCAATCAATAAGAAATTAACATAGTGGATGACATCAATTAGACCGTCTTAAGTCTCAGAAGGCTCAGGATAAGTTAAATTTGTTGGATCAAAAAAGAGAGAATATAACATTCACTTAACGGATCAGGTGTCAGTACGGCAGTCGCTTTGTAGTATATCCCCGCTGGAGATGAAGCAGATTATTAACGAGGTATTAGAGAATGAAGTCATTAAACGACCTACTTTGCCTTATGTACCTTATATACTTTTATTTCCTATAGGAGAAAGCCAGGGATACTGACCGGCAGTAGATTATCGGTTTTTGAATCAGAAGGTTATACTGGAATCAGTTGTATAGCCGGATTTACACAACCGCATTTCTTGGTTTATTTCATAGTACTAAATTTGAGTCAGGCTTCTTATCAAATATCTTCAACCGAAATATTTAATCCCCGAATAGCTTTCTGTACTAATAGTAGTCTGTTAGAATTTACTTGACTTAACAACTGCCTCTGCTGTGCTATCCTGTTTATTGGATTCCATCTTGGGAGATTTTAAATTTATTTGGATGCCGCGGTATTCTGAAGTCGAACTTTTTCAGAGCATTCCAATCCCTTAAGGTGGATTTTAGAGCTCCTAAGCGAGGTCAGTCTCACAGTAAAGCCAACTAGGACTGATGTAGCAAATTTCTTGCCTGGGACATTTGGTTTCAAAACGAGAAATTAAAATCAAAGAAGAGTGAAATACATGACAGTGCAACCAACAAAAATAATTAGTAGCTCGATTTACCGGGATGATTAATTTCTTTCACAAATTCTACACCAGGTGCCCACAGCTATCGGCACCGTCAATGAAATCAGTAGGAAAGGAAAGAACTTTTGTTGGTCTGAAAGCCAGCTGGCGGGGTTTGAAAAGATGAATCTGGCCTTAAGTGATGTGCCAGTCGTACTGATAACAGATTTTGGGAAGGAATTTGTTCTACAAACAGAAGCATTCGGTGCCTGGGTCGCTGCACTTCTGTTTTGGCATGAGGAGGGACAACGTCGATCTATTGCTTATGCAGCTAGGTCCTTGTCCGTTCAATAAATGTAATACTCCGTTTACGAATTGGAGGTACTCGGTGTGTTATTTGGGTTATAGAAATTTCGTTTCTGTCTCGAGCATATATGTTTCATCTTGGAGACCTTTCCTCTGTTGGTTGCCGGCGATGCCCCAGAAAACAGGAAGGGTAACCCGTTGGGCAGTCCATATGTTTGTTTTTAACTTTTCAGTGGGAAACCCGATAAGACAGCCAGTTTGTCAGCCCGCATGTTTACATTTAAGGTTTCATTAAGGCATATAAAGGTTCTTACAATCAAGTGGCAGAGGCCTGAAGTCGTATGATCGAAATTGTACAAACAGTTACTGACGTCCCGGCAACAAAAGAACAGGTTTCATCGAATGCTGCGATCCTAACAGAGATCCACTACTTGTTGAAAAATTTACAGGAAAAACAGTGTTAAAATTAGATCTTAGGGGCATTTAGAGGCAATTGAAGGAAGGCGGCTCGTTAAGTGGATAATAACTAATTAGAAGATTCTTGTGCAACTGCAACTGCTATGATAGAAAGCTGAAGATTTTTTAACCCAAGCAGCTTGTAACAGCAGACTTTAAGCATGGGGGACACTTACGGAACCAATAAAAAAATTAAGTAGCGTCTGCTGTGGGCCACATTAAAACCTGATGTGGTACAATTAGCTGCTCAATGCTCGGAAAGTGAGGAGGCAAAGACGAATCCTAACATCTTTAGAAGTTTCTTGAGTTCTAAGCGGGAACAGAAATCCATAGAAACGTTGTTCGTCGACTACTACGGGCCGTTTCCTCAGACCAGGAATGGAAACCTTGGTCGTGATAGACGCCTTTGGTGCCTTAACTAGGTACTCTTGCTACAGAGGAGCTCATTAAAACTTGCTATTACTTTTAAAACCTGACATCTACGGATGTAGCCGTTAAACAAGTATTTTAAAGACATGAGTGAAGTGCTTTGCTTTGTTCTTTATTATAAAAGTGCTTAGATAATTGTAACAGCATTGTTAAACCTCCACACTTAATGGTCGTGCTATTTAAAACCATTTTCTTAAAATTTCAATGTGAATTTGTTTCACAATGCTTTGTTTAAACTGTATTAAATTAACTGGAATGTGTCTTTAAAGAGACTGTGCCAAATTTTCTCTGTGAATACCTCTGGAAAAGAAGCAATATTGTTTGAAGACCTTACTCTACTGTCGCTCACTACCTGTACTTCGTACAGATACAGTTGCTACGGTCGTAATCATCCTTCAGTAAATCATACACCCTACGCGTTGTTACCTTATCATCCAGTCACCTAAAAGAACATTTCAAACTTGTAGCTATCTACTCCCCGGAACCTTGCAGTTGTCTGAAGAGATAAAGTCGCCTTGCGTTAGTTGCTTACACCACAAGGAATGCGTACGAGTCGTGCCGCATTCGTGCGTGTCTGATATGTCTTTCACTTCGGCAACTGTGAGTGGTTCTCTCTGCGTCGAGCAGCACGAGATGGAGGTATGAACAAACATTAATATCAGAAACGATGTGTATTTCCTTTACTTTTCTATACTTCATGCCATTAACTTTGGAATTCCACGGAGAATTTCCAGTAACCAACTGTTACTTTTTGCCAATATCCATACGACTATTATAACGCAAAAGCAACTCTGTCTGTTACGATTTCACGACTAAACCGCCCAGCCCATTTCTATGAAGTTTTGTGCAGAGCTAGCGTGAACCCAGTGGGAGAAGACAGACTACTTTATAAAGTGCTTAGTACAAGATATTTACTGCTTTGAAGAATATAGCGCCAATTAGGGATAAATATGAACGTTTAGAAAATTCCAGTTTATCTGTGGAATTTGAACTTAATGATTTTGGTCAAACTTCTTTTATTTATATGTTCTACGCAGAATGATTCGACATAAAGAGCACAATGCTTATACGGTTACTACCGTGTTTAAACCATGTTTCCATAGTAATATTACTAAATGGGAACGTATCGTTCTATGTTATGTTTTCACAATTAAACCGCTGAATCCATTTCGATGAAAATTTGTATGGAGACAGATTGAAACATCAGGAAGAACTTAGGCTAGATTGTAAAGCAAAGGAGAAAAAATCGATCCCCAAGAGGGTGAGGTTTGGAATGGAACATCTTTTTTAAATCAGTGAAAATAAACCATGCTAAAAGGTTGTTAAGTTTCTTGCATAATGCGCACATTATGTAATGTGTAGCTACTTCAATAACACGATGATAACTGACCGCTGTTACCTCACCGCCCCGCCTCCCTACTCTCACACCATGAGTTATGCTCACCCCAGCAGGAAGAGAGGAGCTGATGTTAGCTTATTTACTCACCATCACTCATCATAACGAAACTAGATATATATGAGCAAAGCGGGTAACAGCTAGTAGTAGTATAACTAGTAGGACGAATACATTGCTGTATTTGTTAGTGGTCTGAGGGTATACAGGGTGCAAAATTGCAACTGTTACCTCTGTATCTACAGATGTACATAAATATTTCACTCGTCAATGTGTAGTTCATGGTGGAGGGTACATCGCACCGTTGTTGCGAACTTCATATCCTATTCTGTTTGTGTACTGAGCGAGGGAAGAGCGACTCCGTAATTCGTGTGTAAGCGATCTAATGCCTCGTATCTTTTACTCACGATCCCTACAGCAGATATACGTTGTTGGCAGACTAATTGTAGCACATTCACAATGAAAATGTGCTTTTGAGTTCTTTCAACGTCTGTTTCTGTGGCTTCTCCAAAGAAGAGAACAATATGCTAGAAGTGGTTTCACTAGCTTCATTGATGCAATTTCTTTACAGATCTATCATAAATGCCAAGAAAACGTACGTAGAAGTGGAACTCATCCATTCTTTGCCCTAATATTGATTTACCGTTTTCATTTCATTTCATACCACTTCCTAGTCATACAATGAGACAAGCTCAAGACGTTCACCACTTAACTATACCGTTCTCTCTCTTTCTCATAGGCGTTATGTTACAGTTATCCCCCTTCATAAAGAGCTGCCATTTTAAATCAGGTGCAACTTCTGTCGAAGTCATTCCGCAATTCCTTACGACGGCGATATTTTCCGGTACACAACTCGATTGTCACCGGTACTTTAGTTTTACCACGTATTATACTCACATGAAAGAGTAAGATTTGCTTACATTGCGCCACGGAAAGAAAACTATGTGTAAATGAATATTAGAATGGAATCTATGATTGCTGCTGCTCCAAGCAATTCTACGGTCTACCGGAGAATATATAATCGACCTTTGTCATTTGTCATATGGAATGAGCATGCATGACTGTCTGAATGGCTAGCACATTTCCACACTAACCTGACTTGCAGGGTGAACATTAATAAAACCAACAAGCTGCGAATCCAGTAAGAAAGGTTCTCTGAACATCTGTGGAGAAATTCATAGTTGCCACAGTAGATGGCGCCTACCTACGAGTATAACAGTTCCTCCGACCAAGTGCCTTGTGTTCATCGTGTGTTACCGGCTATGTGACTGACACACAGTACTGCATGCTGCAGAATGGTCCGGTATTCACGTCGGGAACAAGCCGAGGTGGTTTACGGCCAAGCAGATGGAAACGGTCGAGAGGCAGCATGGATATACCAAAACAAGTACGCTCTCAGATACCGAACACATCCCACAACACTTCAAGTCTTTTTGGAGTTTGCGTGTTAATTAATACTTTCAGACAAACGAACATGCAGGAAGGTGGTGGACCGGATCCACACGATATTGAGACGAATTCTAGTACAAGCACCAGACGAGTAGCCCACCAACATGGTGTAAGCCAATGTACGATTATGTGTATCTAGCATGACAACTGCAACTATCCGTATCACCTGCAATCCCATGCAGGCCACCCTGAACATTTGTTGTCACGTGGATGAGATGCAGATCCCCACTGGATTCCTCGACGATTTGTTGTTGTTGTTGAATGAACACATTCAAATGAAAACACATGTTCGTGGGACCTTTCTTCTCTATTTCCAGTCAGGAATCCGTCAGTGCAGTTTGTCGTATTTATTAATGTATAAGGTGCACAGCAATAACGTTAAACATAATCTGACAGGCAGCAAGATGTATTGGAGTGTCAATTCCACTTTTCACCTGGCAAGCTATAATGCCTGTGGCCAATGGTCTTGTCGCAGTGGTCAATCAGGTTCGCTCCAGATCACTGAAAATAAGCGATCTCGGGGTTGGTTAGCACTTGGATGGGTGACCGTCTGTCCGTCGAGCGGTGTTGGCAAGCCAGCTGAGGAGCTATTTTGTTGAAAAACAGCTGCTCCGGTCTCTAAAACCGATAAAACCAGGAGAGCGGTGATATGACTACTCGCCCCTCCATACTGATATCCAGTTATCGGCTGAGGATGACACGGCGATGGGACGGTAAAACTGGGCCTTCTGAGGCGTATTGAGACGGAGTTTATATAGCATGTAAAACATAGGAAAAAGTTTTTCCAGTTTTTTATAAACTTGTGCTTACGGAAGCTTTTCTTTTGACATTGACCATCGTTTCTGCTGAAGGCAGAATACCGGAATACTGATTAAAGCTCGTGGTTGAAACTATGTCCAGTTTAGAAACTGAACACAATGGTCTGTAGGCAGACGGATCTTTAGACTGGAATTTCATAAGTAATACAGGAATTAAAAGAATTCTGGAAGCTTCAATGAAATATATGACAACTTTGACCCAATCCAAAACAAGTGAGTACAGTTGTCCCGGTGTGGACCTTGTGTGGTACAAGCGGTCCATTTGAGAAAGAATTGAACAGTCAGAAACTCTAGATACATCAGAAAATCTGAACATATTTAAATAAACGAGAGTACGATATAGTCAGTATACCTAACGTACGGATAAACTAATGAAAAATCGATACTGTTCAATGCGCATCGATAGCTAACTGCCTCACTGGACAAATGATGTTATGTCTGAGCATGAGCAAAGGCACATTTACGGTCCTGGAAATTCTACAGGCATATTCATGCCTAGCTGCAAAATGCTGCTCTCACACTTGCCACACATACTTTTAGGTCGTTGCGTGAATGGCTATCAGAAAGTAACTTCAAACGAAGCTACTATAACAGTAGTCAATAGCAACAACGTGGAAGGACCAGCCATGAATGCCGTCGAACCAGAGCAACTCGCAGAAAGATGACTGCAAACAGTTAGGAAGAGAGAAGTTAGCGGCTGATTCGATAGGGCTCACATACATAACATGCGGCCCTCGCAGGCTCCAAATCGTACTGAACGAGATGTCCGTGACGTCCTCTCCCAGTGGGAGCCACAATGAAGTATTATTCGCGATCGCTCTGTATGGATAATATGGAACAGTCGCTAATGTCACCTTCTGACCGAGCGCGCCTTATGTGATTCGATTACAAACCTAAAATCCGATGCTTTCTTTCCTAGGGATGGTGCCTAACCATCTGCACCGAGTAAGTGGAACAAAGCAACAAAAAATCCTGTTAGTAGCACACAAGTAGTTGTCTTAAAAGTCTAGTAAAACCATTGTCCATTTTAAACAGTTTTTCCAGAAAAAATAGACAAGTAGAGACTGGACTTCGGCCCGTATTATACCTGTGTAAGCATTCTGCACAGAGAAACTGGGAAAAATCATTAAACAAGATCAAGACATTAAGGGATGCATGTCCCACACCCTTCCCCAGCACAGGTGCTCTCATGAAAGCAATCGATCCGCGTTATACACCGCTGCGCTTTTTGACCTCCCTAGTATGAGTCGCCAGCACAGATGATGGTGATGTTTGATTTGTGGGACGCTCAACTGCGCGGTCATCTGCATCCGTACAAAGTCCGAAATTTTACAGAGTCCAATTTAGCCACTGTCACTAATAATGATGAGGATGGTGGTCAAATGATGAGGACAACACAAATACCCAGTCCATGGACAGAGGAAATCCCCAACTGGTCCGGGAATCGAACCCGGGACCCCGCGATCCAGATGCAGCAACTCTAGGCATTAGAGCACGAGCTGCAGCCCCAACCCATATGCAATTACAGCCTGAGAACTTGATCCATTGTAGTTCGCCGATCGTCGACAATTTTCGAGTGACCTGTGCAGACGTTTCAGCAACTCAGATAACGTTAGGATGTACAGGAGATCTCCTGTCGCTGAACTAAGCGTTTTTCAGTTAACTTATCTCGAAGCAGAAAGTGAGGACAGCTGTACGAATTTATCGAGGACCCTTCCCACACTTCGCACGATCGATATTTGTTTCTCTCGACCAAAGGTTTAGCTCATCATAATTATCGGGTTTTACTCGATTATTTTTCAGTTCATTCGTAACTAAGTACAGTGCTATCTTTAGCTTTTTACATTTCATTCCGTATGCGAAATATATTGTCTATTCTGATATGCCTTCATTTTATTATGAAATAAAATCACCATGGAATACAACTTATGACTTCGTATTTAATTCGCATACATTGTGAGTTACTGACTGTTTACTGCCCTGCGCAGAAGACAGAGGCCCTTAACACGAAGAACATACTTTGGAAGCTGAGAAAAAAATTCTGGGCAGCATCACGAAAATCCCACGCAGAGTCATGACCCGCCAAGTGGGTGCCCCGGACGCTGTGGTTCATCGCACTTTGAAAGAGAATTGTCTCCGGCTTTACCACTTTCAATGCATGCAACCGTTAGAAGAGCCTTATATCCATCCGCAACGAGGATTCTCACAGTGGTTTTGTTGGAAAGTGCACTGCAGGATTTTGTAAGCATAATACTCATCATAGATGAAGCGTGTTTCACTCGCACTGGAATAACTAATTTCCATAACATGCACACATACTATTAGCCCCAAATAGTAACAACACATTTTGTTTTCCCAAAATGTATGGGGTGATATAATCGATGATTACATTATTGCGCCCCGTGTTTTACCTGAACGAATGACTTGTCACATCTACCGAACTTTCCTAGGGCTTACATTGTTATCACTTTTGTTACAAAATATTCCATTATCTGTGTATCATAACATGTGATTCCCATACTATGATCAAAGATTATGAAGATTTTTGAATATTCGAGTTCCAGGGCGATGGATAGGACGCTATGGTCCACGTCGACGGCCAGCACTCAGTCGTGATTTAAGTCCAGTGGAGTTTAACTTTTGGACCATATGAAGGAATTTATTTGTACTCATCAAGTAAATAAACAATGGACAAACTTACGCAGAGAATTTTCGATGTGGCCAGAACTTCCAAGACTCATGTGTATGTGTGAACTACTGCGATGAAATTGGATTCGCCGTAAATTCGGATCGAACATTTGTTGTAGTATTGCCGTAAGAAGAAAGAAAGTAATTTTGGTTTCATTTTCTTGACGGTACTGTTTTACTAAAGTAAAATAATCTCAATTCAATTTTGTGATACTGTTGTAAAAAGAGAAAAATATTGATTGTAGTTAATGCACAATGAATTACGTGGTATTTGGTTGATTTTCGTACAAGGCTGAAGATCCCTTCAGCCGCCACTTAGCTGCTCTGCCCCTCATGAAAGATAAATGTCAAACAAGTATATGTATTTGTAGTTCTGAGAAAAATTACTTCATACACATGAAAATTGAGTTTGTTACATAAGACTTAAAATTAACAGGCTCTGTCGGATACTTACCGTATGTCGTTGCTACGGTAACTGACACTGTAACAGAACCTTTATCATCACACCTGGTAGATACGTCTATACTTGAGTAGTTAAAGAGTGTCACATATTAATCACTTGATGTGGAGTGTCAGACATCTGTATAACACGTTTAAGATTCAGAACCCGTGGAATAAAGGCTAATTTGAAAGTTGACATTTCAACGAACAACTTTCACAGTTCTATAGTGCTAATGAACCTGTCTGATAAGTCTTATGTTGAAAAATTTTGGGCCTACTGAACTACGTTTTCGTAACCCGTACGTTACTATCGTTTCCGTGGAATATTTGCCGCAAAGTGAAGCGTACTGCCTTTTGTTAAGAACTTGATATTTTCGGGGCTTACATTGTGTTTTACGATCTTGAACCACATGCACATCACTGCGTATAACTCTGTGCATCCCTCCTACTACAGTTTCAGAGGACAAGAGTGAGGTGTACCTTTTCAGTCACACATACCGATCCGCCAAACCAGTATGATCTTGCATACAACGTAGTGGCGACTGGGACACGTGACGCGGTAACAAAACTATGTAAGCTGAGTAGATAAGGGCAGGGTTCACAATAGAGAGGTTGAAAATGGGGAAATTCATTCAGATAAACGAGTTTGATAAAGGGAAGTTATTATTACGCAGCCTTGTGAAGGAGTATCTCTAGAACGGCAAAGGTGGTCGAATGTTCATCTGCTATTGTCGTAACCATCTACGGAAAGAGGTATAAGGACAGTGAAATTACCATTATGCGCTAAATGGTTGGACGTCCACGACTCTTCACTGAACGAGGGGTTCGGGAGCATATCTGCTCTGAAAAGCAGGATGAATGCTGATCTGTGGCATCTCTACCTAAAGAGCCCAATACTGGTGCACGCAGAAGTGTTTCGGAGCACACCGTTCATCGTACATTGGTGAACAAGGAGCTCTGGAGCAAGCCACTCCTATGTGTTCATATGTTGACCCCAGGACATCGTCAGTTACGATTGCAGTGGGCACAGGACCATCGGCATTCGACCGCCGATCAGCGGAAACCTGTCGACTCTTAGGCTGAATAACATTTTTGCTGCTCTAGGTCAATGGTTGTCTCAACAAACACCATCATCGATGTGAACGGCTGCTCGAAACGTGCAACGCGCTACAGACGCAGACTGGTTGGAGCAGCATCATGTAACGTGAGACATTCTGCTACACTTGCCTGGGACCTGTGTAGGAGTAATCGAAGACACGCTGACAGCTGCGAACCATCTGATGTATTCTCCGTCGGCTACGTCATCTTTCAGCAACGTAATCGTCGGGTCTCGGAGCGAAAAACATGCTACAGTGGATTGAGCGGCATTGTAGTGAAATCAAGTTGATGTCTCAGTGACCCAGTTTGCCTGATGTAAATCCTATGGAATCCATCTGGGTCGGTATCTGAGTGCTCAGCGCGACAGAATGTCAATCCTAAGGGCCCTTGTTCGATTCCCGTCTAGGTTGGAGATTTTCTCCGCTCAGGGACTGGGTGTTGTGCTGTCCTAAACATGATCATTTCATTCCCATCGACGCGCAAGTCGCCAAAATTGCGTCAAATCGAAAGACTTGCACCCGGTGAACGGTCTACCCAACGGGAGGCCCGACATTTATCAGAATAGCTGTGAGTTGCGAAAGCATATCTCGACAGTTATGAGCTACGATAGGAGCCAGTTCTGTCTCGTATTCTGTGAAAGATATAACCATAAACCCGTCACAATCATGTGCATTGTTCGCTTACAGTTGTTTGATTGTCCTTCACTGCCGGATGCTGATATCGATATTGCTCGTTTGAGAATCAATGAGGAGGTCGAATGTTAGTATTATAGTATCGTCTTGCGTGTATAAATTTTTAAAGGTAGAATCTGAAACTTATTCTTATTGTCACCTGTGTTTAGTTTCAACGTCAGACCGATCCACGAGAGACTAAAGGAACGTTTTAATCCAATTTATTAATTTCACGTACAACCTGAAATTTTTAGAATTTCTTGACTGCCCAAATTATTGTAGAGTTCGTGCCTGACACGCTTCACAGAGGAATGAGTTGCTGTTAACTTTCCTTCTGTCAGCATCACTACAATGTCTCTTATAGCAAGAGTATAGCAGCCACAGTTTTCAAATCATTGTACTAACCCCACCACGGAATCAGTGTTGTTGTTCACGGTCTTTTATTAATTTACATGGAACTCACTTATCCACGGCGTGACGTTCATCGTCTCTCCACTTTGAGCATATTTTTTCTGAATTTACCAAATCTGTAATATATACTGCTATTTGTGTAAAATAGTTTGATTATGAATCTCTGTCATTTGGACCAAACACAAATACCGAGTTAGCTTTTTGGTCAGCTTTCTCCCTTTCGCAATCATTGTTCCTATGAAAACATCATTGTCGTTGATTTACCTCTCTTTGATGACAGTTTCGAAACGGACGGGTCTCTTGGTATGTGGTAAGTATAGGATATTATTTGCACTCATTGGTTGTCGGAAACGTTGTTAGAGGCAGCTGATGGACATGACTCTATACAGATGACGTACGCACAGTTTTCCAAGTCGTTAACGCACAAGATAAAGTTATCACCAACTGCTGACGTATGCTTGGGGTATTTCAGAGCTCATGTGACTGCAAAGGTGTCTCTAGAAACACACAATCATTAAGGTAAGTCAACTCAACTCCACGAACCACGGTGACACACGTGCTTATTTATTCTCAATCGGACCTCGCTAGAATTAATGCTTCTCCTCGTCGGAGCAAATATGTTTCACTTAATTCAAAACTCCCCCCCCCCCCCCCCCCCCAAGAATCATGGACCTTGCCGTTGGTGGGGAAGCTTGAGTGCCTCAGCGATACAGATAGCCGTACCGTGGGTGCAACCACAACGGAGGGGTATCTGTTGAGAGGCCAAACAAACGTGTGGTTCCTGAAGACGGGCAGCAGCCTTTTCAGTAGTTGCAGGGCAACAGTTTGGATGATTGACTGATCTGGCCTTGTAACACTAACCAAAACGGCCTTGCTGTGCTGGTACTGCGAACGGCTGAAAGCAAGGGGAAACTACAGCCGTAATTTTTCACGCGGGCATGCAGCTTTACTGTATGGTTAAATGATGATGGCGTCCTCTTGGGTAAAATATTCCGGAGGTAAAATAGTCCCCCATTCGGATCTCCGGGCGGGGACTATTCAGGAGGACGTCGTTATCAGGAGAAAGAAAACTGGTGTTCTACGGATTGGAGCGTGGAATGTCAGATCCCTTAATCGGGCAGGTAGGTTAGAAAATTTAAAAAGTGAAATGGATAGGTTGACGTTAGATATAGTAGGAATTAGTGAAGATCGCTGGCAGGAGGAACAAGACTTTTGGACAGGCGAATACAGGGTTATAAATACAAAATCAAACAGGGGTAATGCAGGAGTCGGTTTAATAATGAATAAAAAAATAGGAGTGCTGGTAAGCTACTACAAACAGCATAGTCAACGCATTATTGTGGCCAAGATAGACACGAAGCCCACGCCTACTACAGTAGTACAAGTTCACATGCCAACTAGATCTGCAGATGACGAAGAAATTGAAGAAATGTATGATGAAATAAAAGAAATTATTCAGATAATGAAGGGAGACGAAAATTTAATAGTCATGGGTGACTGGAATTCGGTAATAGGAAAAGGGATAGAAGGAATCGTAGTAGGTGAATATGGATTAGGACTAAGAAATGAAAGAGGAAGCCGCCTGATAAAATTTTGTACAGAGCACAACTTAATCATAGCTAACACTTGGTTCAAGAATCATAAAAGAAGGTTGTATACATGGAATAAGCCTGGAGATACTGACAGGTTTTAGATAGATTATATAATGGTAAGGAAGAGATTTAGGAACCATGTTTTAAATTGTAAGACATTTCCAGGGGCAGATGTGAACATTGACCACAATCTATTGGTTATGAACTGTAAATTAAAACTGAAGAAACTGCAAAAAGGTGGCAATTTAAGGAGATGGGACCTAGATAAACTGAAAGAACCAGAGGTTGTACAGAGTGTCAGGGAGAGCATAAGGGAACAATTGACAGGAATGGGGGAAAGAAATACAGAAGAAGAAGAATGGGTAGCTTTGAGAGATGAAGTAGTGAATACAGCAGAGGATCTAGTAGGTAAATAGACGAAAGCTAGTAGAAATCCTTGTGTAACAGAAGAAGTATTGAATTTAATTGATGAAAGGAGAAAATATAAAAATGCAGTAAATGAAGCAGGCAAAATGGAATACAAACGTCTGAAAAATGAGATCGACAGGATATGCAAAATGGGTAAGCAGGGATGGCTAGAGGACAAATGTAAGGATGTAGAGGCTTATCTCACTAGGGGTAAGATAGTTACTGCCTACAGGAAAATTAAAGACACCTTTGGAGAAAAGAGAACCACTTCTATGAATATCAAGAGCTCAGATGGAAACCCAGTTCTAAGCAAAGAAGGGCAAGCAGAAGGGTGGTAGGAGTATATAGAGAGTCTATACAAGGCCGATGTACTTGAGGACAATTTTATGGAAATGGAAGAGGATGTAGATGAGGATGAAATGGGAGATACGGTACTGCGTGAAGAGTTTGACAGAGCACTGAAATACCTGAGTCGAAACAAGGCCCCAGGAGTAGACAACATTCCATTAGAACTACTGACAGCCTTGGGAGAGCCAGTCTTGACAAAACTCTACCATCTGGTGAGCAAGATGTATGAAACAGGTGAAATACCCTCAGACTTCAGGAAGAATATAATAATTCCAATCCCAAAGAAATCAGGTGCTGAAATATGTGAAAATTACCGAACTATCAGTTTAATAAGTCACGGCTGCAAAATACTAACGCGAATTCTTTACAGACGAATGGAATAACTGGTAGAAGCCGATCTCGGGGAAGATTCCGTAGAAATATTGGAACAAGTGAGGCAAAACTGACCCTACGACTTATCTTAGAAGCTAGAAAGCTTTTGACAATGTTGACTGGAATACTATCCTTCAAATTCTGAAGGTGGCAGGGGTAAAATACAGGGAGCGAAAGGCTATTTACAATTTGTACAGAAAACAGATAGCAGTTATAAGAGTTGAGGGACGTGAAAGGGAAGCAGTGGTTGGGAAGGGAGTGAGACAGGGTTGTAGCCTATCCCCGATGTTATTCAATCTGTATATTGAGCAAGCAGTAAAGGAAACAAAAGAAAAATTCGGAGTAGGTATTAAAGTCCACGGATAAGAAATGAAAACGTTGAGCTTCACCGATGACACTGTAATTCTGTCAGAGACAGCAAAGGACTTGGAAGAGCAGTTGAACGGAATGGACTGTGTCTTGAAAGGAGGAATAAGATGAACATGAACAAAAGCAAAACGAGGATAATGGAATGTAGTCGAATTAAGTCGGGTGATTCTGAGGTAATTAGATTAGGAAATGAGACACTTAAAGTAGTAAAGGAGTTTTGCTATTTAGGGAGTAAAATAACCGATGATGGTCGAAGTACAGAGTATATAAAATGTAGACAGGCAATGGCAAGGAAAGCGTTCCTGAAGAAGTGAAATTTGTTAACATCGAGTATAGATTTAAGTATCAGGAAGTCGTTTCTGAAAGTATTTGAATGGAGCGTAGCCATGTATGGAAGTGAAACATGGACGATAACTAGTTTGGACAAGAAGAGAATAGAAGCTTTCGAAATGTGGTGCTACATATGAATGCTGAAGATTAGATGGGTAGATCATATAACTAATGAGGAGGTATTGAATAGGATTGGGGAGAAGAGAAGTTTGTGGCGCAACTTGACTAGAAGAAGGGATCGGTTGGTAGGACATGTTCTGAGGCTTCAAGGGATCACCAATTTAGTATTGGAGGGCAGCGTGGAGAGTAAAAATGGTAGAGGGAGACCAAGAGATGAATACACTATACAGATTCAGAAGGATTTACATTGCAGTAGGTACTGGGAGATGACGAAGCTTGCACAGGATAGAGTACGATGGAGAGCTGCATCATACCAGTCTCAGGACTGAAGACCACAACAACAATTCAAATCTTTCTTGTTGTAGCTCTGCAATATCTTATAAAATACTTAAAAATCTAAAATACTAATACAAATCGACGTTCCATCATTGTTGCAGTGGTCGTCCTCAGGAAAAGGAAGACTAATTTGCTGATGAGCAGGTGCTTCATTGTAAGAATAACGGTGTTATTAGACTGCCGACAATGCATATTTAATACATTACACAAGTGCATTGGTGGGTGTTACAAGAGAGACACAGAGAGTGAGATAAGGTATTTCTGGCAGTTAGTAACTCGCAACGAATCAACGAGAAGCGTCTGCAAGCCCTGTTTTAATTGTGGTAGTTGAGCAGAAACGGCGCCAGCTGCTCATATGCCCCGCGGCCACGAGAGTATTTGATTTCTGAGAGCCAGGACGGAGGGACGCCGAATCAGTTTTTCATGTTGATGTGGTCAGCCTCATTAAGGATTTCGATTACCTCTTCTGTTTTGAGTGCCTTCCGGTTTCCTCAGTGAAGGCGGCGCCTCACGCACTATTTCGTGTACGAGAGCGTCGTTGGCAACATTTGCTGTATCCTTAGTGGTCCGTACGAAATCCTGAATTGTGTGAACACTCTGGTAAACTTCTTTGATGCATCTTGCCTACCCGACCGCTGATGCCCTTGACGTAACGTAAGTGCACCAGCAGTAGGTGATCCATTTGTTTAGTATCTCTTCTTGCTGTTTTATTGTATCCGTGGCTTCGGAAAGTTTTAATTACCTTTTTTAAGTTTTTATTTGGTACAGTGTTCATCACTCATGCGGAGGGCTCGAGGGGTCAGCGTGTGATAGAGTGAAAACCTCTGGGCCGGGTGGTGGCGGGTAGGTTTCCTGTAGGCATTTTGTCCCACATTTCCATTGGAAGTTCTCCAGGATTTCGCGAACAGGAATGGAACGGCACACTCACTTTTGGTTCAAGAGTGAACTGGATCTTCTCAGGAAAGCTGTTAATATGTTGAGGCAGCCCTGCTTGTTCAAGTAAATAAAGGACGTGTCATCCACATATAGAAGCCAACAGCGTTTGTGGAACCGCGCGGAGCTGTGGCCGAGCAGTTCTAGGCACTTTAGTGCCGAACCGCGCTGCTTCTGCGGTCGCAGGTTCTAATCCTGCCTCGTGCGTGGATGAGTGTGAAATATGAGATCTGAAGATGGTTCTGAATGAATCGAAACCGGTCATATGAACAAAAAAATTTGCAATCAAGACGGATTATTAGTAATACCTACGCATACGATTCTATGCGTCCTATTTCGGGTCGTAATTAAGTAATATACACTTCTTCAGATTGCAGCTATGTGCGTCGGCCCCGTTAAAGATAGGCTTGAGGGGTCAGCTTTCGTTATGGATCTTTGGCGGCTTAGAAACTGTTGGAGACATTGCGACTATGGTGATGAGTCTACTACTGAATCATGAACTTTGCTGGAGTGCTGGATTAAGGTTCGCGTCTACTTACAAATCTTAGCCGTTCGATCACTCCCACAATCCGATAGATAATTGCTCCAGATAACAACGTCCCCTTATGGAACACACAAGAAATTTTGCTTCGTAATAGCTCCCGAAGTATGAAGACACACCATGTTGCACTGCATGAGTTATAGTTAAGTACGGCATTACGATTAGATGGTAAAAGAAATGGACTTAACTATTTAACAGACAATAGCGCGGAATTTTTGTCCTTCATGCATTGTCCATAATGCATTTGTTTACTTTGAAGAGACGTTAGTGCAGCTCATGAGGCTTTGTTTCTCTGTAGACGTCACCAAAGTTCCGAAAATGAGTCATGCCGCGGCGTATAAATTTATGGGGAGAGCAAGTCATTTGTACAAGTGTTAGTGACACGCTAAAATGGTTAAAAACGTGGACGACTTTGACAATGCACGCAGCCACATCTTTTCTTGTGTATCTCAGTGAAAAATTCAAAGTAAACTAATGCTTTATGGATATTGCATGTAGGACAAGGGGTCTCTGTACTCGATGTGAAAGAACTAAGGCCAATTCTTTTACAGTGTTTGTGTAATGCCGATCACACTCTCACTTAGCAGGCTGTACTTAGCCTAATGAAATTAGAAGAAAACTTTCGACAATCAATTAAAATGAGAAAACGAGAACAAACTCCCTTGTTCGCATACATAGAGTTACTGCTGTCACTAATTCCTTACTGAACGAGGTGGTGAGGTGGCGCAGTGGCTATCACACTGGACTCGCATTCGGGAGGAGGACGGTTCATCCCGCGTCCGGCCATCCTGATTTAGGTTTTCCATACATCACTCCAGGCATATGCCGGAATGATTCCTCTGAAAGTACACGGCCGACTTCCTTCCCCGTCTTTCTCTAATCCGATGAAACCGAGGACCTCGCTGTCTGGTCTCCTCCAACCAAACAACCCAACCCCAATCCAACTAATTCCTTCAAAGCAATATCCCCTCTAAGGTTCAGGACTGACTTGCTACTTTAGCATCAGAGAAGGATAAAAGAAGATGTGGAGCACCCCTAAACTTGTGAAGGATTGCCATACGGGAAGCCTCAGCTAATAAGAATGAGGCATTCAGCTTTTGCAGAATTCTTGAATGACCATGAGCCAGCTGAGAGGGGAAACGTGCAGATAACACTGAGATGTGACGAATACATCAGAATCTCCTGTACAGGTGTGGAGAGATGGAGTAACATGTACTGAAGAGAATCACATAATATATATCATAAGAAATGGTAGATGCGCCCACTTCTGAGTATGTAATCTCGGCTGGACGCGTGCAGGGATGGGTAAGGGTGTCATAAAGATATTGAATCCTCTGCTGAGGTAAGCTGCCCCAAAGTTATTGCAACTGCCTTTGATGTCCTGTACACTGAGTCTGGGACGAAATGGTTCCAATGGCTCTGAGCACTATGGGACTCAACTGCTATGGTAATCAGTCCCCTAGAACTTAGAAATACTTAAACCTAACTAACCTAGGGACATCACACACATCCATGCCCGAGGCAGGATTCGAACCTGCGACCGTAGCAGTCACACGGTTCCGGACTGCGCGCCTAGAACCGCGAGACCACCGCGGCCGGCTAGTCTGGGATGAAAATGGCGTGCGAGCTCGACCCACAGATGTTGTGTCGGGGAAACATCTTTAAATTTTGCTGGCCGCGGGAGCACCTTATATCAAGCAGAAAGTTCATAGTCATCCTTATGAGGCCGGCCGCGGTGGTCTCGCGGTTCTAGGCGCGCAGTCCGGAACCGTGGGACTGCTACGGTCGCAGGTTCGAATCCTGCCTCGGGCATGGATGTGTGTGATGTCCTTAGGTTAGTTAGGTTTAAGTAGTTCTAAGTTCTAGGGGACTGATAACCACAGCAGTTGAGTCCCATAGTGCTCAGAGCCATTTGAACCATTTCATCCTTGTGACAGGTGAATAAGCGTTGTTCTGTTGAAAAATGTCTCCAAGATACATCGCTTGGCGGTTCACACTTGAGTATGTTCGTGACAAACACCTGTGCCTTAGAGCCACTATCAGTCGTGACCTAGAGTCATATCATTTGGATCGCCACGGAGTGACCCAAGGATTAACACAGCTTTGCCTCTCCATAACATTGGAAGACTGAAACTTCTTCCCAGGTCACCGCAATCCTCTCAGGATTAGTGTGGAAAGGGGATACATCACTGATCAAAACACGACGCCATTCATCAGCATGTCCGTACATCCCCATCGCGCGATTAATCCAAACACAGCCATCTGCCTAGTAGTGTTATCTCTGGCCTACGTACCAATGGTGCGGCATGACACGGAATATTGCATGAAGTCTGCTACTCGTTATCGGTGGTGCATACTGGAACGGGTTACATTGTGCTCAGTATACAATATTCTGGTCTTGTGGTTTGACGTGCTCGATCAGGATCTTCAGAACGACTGTGCCAGCCCTCGCATTCTAACATGAGGCCACTGATACAACAAACTGCTCGACAAATCTGGATATCGTATCATTTAACCAGGCTGTCAACTGTAAACTCGCAAAATGGCTCTTTCAAACAAAACACTATGTCTCTCACAAGTATGCGTCACATCCGTGTACTTCACAGAGATTACTCAACATCTGACGCTATTGACGTCCCTAAGAGGTCTGGTAACAACACCAACAACACTAGTGCACCTCTGGTGGACATTTTACTTGCTGCAGAGTGTTTCAGCTGTAATCATTCTCGTATGCGTCCATGGTTCGTACGTGAACAATGTTACGTTGATATCCAGCCGTGTCTGCTGGATGCTTCAATTTTATGACAGGCATTTTACGAACAGTGCATTTTGCGAGGACAGCGTTTATAGTGCGTTTAAAATACACTCCTGGAAATGGAAAAAAGAACACATTGACACCGGTGTGTCAGACCCACCATACTTGCTCCGGACACTGCGAGAGGGCTGTACAAGCAATGATCACACGCACGGCACAGCGGACACACCAGGAACCGCGGTGTTGGCCGTCGAATGGCGCTAGCTGCGCAGCATTTGTGCACCGCCGCCGTCAGTGTCAGCCAGTTTGCCGTGGCATACGGAGCTCCATCGCAGTCTTTAACACTGGTAGCATGCCGCGACAGCGTGGACGTGAACCGTATGTGCAGTTGACGGACTTTGAGCGAGGGCGTATAGTGGGCATGCGGGAGGCCGGGTGGACGTACCGCCGAATTGCTCAACACGTGGGGCATGAGGTCTCCACAGTACATCGATGTTGTCGCCAGTGGTCGGCGGAAGGTGCACGTGCCCGTCGACCTGGGACCGGACCGCAGCGACGCACGGATGCACGCCAAGACCATAGGATCCTACGCAGTGCCGTAGGGGACCGCTCCGCCACTTCCCAGCAAATTAGGGACACTGTTGCTCCTGGGGTATCGGCGAGGACCATTCGCAACCGTCTCCATGAAGCTGGGCTACGGTCCCGCACACCGTTAGGCCGTCTTCCGTTCACGCCCCAACATCGTGCAGCCCGCCTCCAGTGGTGTCGCGACAGGCGTGAATGGAGGGACGAATGGAGACGTGTCGTCTTCAGCGATGAGAGTCGCTTCTGCCTTGGTGCCAATGATGGTCGTATGCGTGTTTGGCGCCGTGCAGGTGAGCGCCACAATCAGGACTGCATACGACCGAGGCACACAGGGCCAACACCCGGCATCATGGTGTGGGGAGCGATCTCCTACACTGGCCGTACACCACTGGTGATCGTCGAGGGGACACTGAATAGTGCACGGTACATCCAAACCGTCATCGAACCCATCGTTCTACCATTCCTAGACCGGCAAGGGAACTTGCTGTTCCAACAGGACAATGCACGTCCGCATATATCCCGTGCCACCCAACGTGCTCTAGAAGGTGTAAGTCAACTACCCTGGCCAGCAAGATCTCCGGATCTGTTCCCCATTGAGCATGTTTGGGACTGGATGAAGCGTCGTCTCACGCGGTCTGCACGTCCAGCACGAACGCTGGTCCAACTGAGGCGCCAGGTGGAAATGGCATGGCAATCCGTTCCACAGGACTACATCCAGCATCTCTACGATCGTCTCCATGGGAGAATAGCAGCCTGCATTGCTGCGAAAGGTGGATATACACTGTACTAGTGCCGACATTGTGCATGCTCTGTTGCCTGTGTCTATGTGCCTGTGGTTCTGTCAGTGTGATCATGTGATGTATCTGACCCCAGGAATGTGTCAATAAAGTTTCCCCTTCCTGGGACAATGAATTCACGGTGTTCTTATTTCAATTTCCAGGAGTGTAAGTTACGACTTTTGACAGTTCAGTACGGAGGTATTGGAGAGGAGAGTAGTTGCCAGTGTGCTGGACGCGTCAGCATGCGACCACAATAGAATTCTAGGCCTACTCGGGGCGGAATCTGGCAGACTCACTTTACTGCCTGAACAGCAAGCCGCCCGGTCTGTAATCTTTAGCACCTTATAGCTGAATTCGTCACATGCATGATGAATCGCCAATCGTTTCGTAAATGGTCGTAGGTACTGTGATGTTTTGATTGTATGTAACTTCTCATTTTGCAGTAAAAAATATGTATCGCTTGGGATTTGTGTTTGGTACGTGTTAGGCTACATGTAGCTGGTATTAAATGTAGATAATACCCTGAAGTAGTCTTTAAACTTGGAACGGTATCGCTGCCTGTTTTAAGTCTCGAGAAAATGGAATTTGTGTAAAGCTCTCCGTCACGAACTCGTGCGTGAGTGAAAAAACTAGGATGAAATATTCATAAATTCCTCGTCTCTCATACATGATATGAGATATCGAAACGAGATTTTTGGCAAACGATAGCGCGGCAATACGAGAATATTTTGCCATATGATTAATATGCGAAACTTCCTTAACTACAAGGATGTTCAAGCGACTAAAGTTTTTTTCACGGAAATAATGTAATTATTGAGGACCATAGATAGCTGATGCAACGAGAACTGCTGTATGCCTCCTAACAATAGACGTGAAGAAGTTAAAAGTTTATTTTTTTTTTTACTCAGAACGGGCTAAATCATAAATTATTGACCTTACTTGTACTGAGTTCTTAGTTTAATAATATACTGTTTTTGAATTCTGTCATAACTTCACCTGCGTTAGAACGTTAGATGAATGTTTCTAAACTCTGCTATGTTTTGACAAAAGAAGCAGATTTCAAAATACAAAAAATGTTACGTATTTGTCAAGCCTCGTCACAGTCTATGTATCAGTGTCTTCTCAACTACGTTGTGGAATGGCCGACAACTCGAGACCACTCCTGTTGTGTAACATCTGCAGTGGCTTCTTTTGTCAGCATTTCAGCCTCAGTGAGTGTAAACTTCTTGTGTTTTGCCACATTACTTTTCACCTAGGTTTACATATTCTCGGTCGGATTTAAATGAGGATCATACGTAGGAAGCTTGATTAAAATATGCCCTTTGTCATTATCCAGTTCGTCGACCTGGTATAATGAAGTGTTGGCTTGTACAGCACTACACGTTCCATTAACTTCGCCATATACGTGCTAGGCTCAACTTTATCTTAAGGAATATTTCATTGTATCCAGATCAAAATAATACAATTTCAATGTATTGTTGAACCGGCGCGAAACATCCGCTTTCCTGCACTGTATTGTTTGAGCTTTGTGCAGCACAACAGAGTGGTTTGGAGTTTTGTCCATTGCTACATTCCGAGGAATGTTTGGCAGCTGAGCCAACATGCTTACGCGTCTTTTTCAGTTCCTTAACACTGACAAGCAAGGATCTAGGAAATGCTTAAGAGTTGCTCGGGATAAGAAGCAAATACGTCGCGATGTATCGTTATTCAAATGCAGACATACTGAATAGTTTGACGGCACAAATAGGGCTACTACTGAGAGTAAACTATTTGGAGACTAAATTTTGACTCAAAATTAAGGAGTTGTAATTCTAAGCGGTAATTTCTACGACGAGAGGAGCAAATCGAAAGAGTGTTGAAAAATGGTTCAAATGGCTCTGAGCACTATGGGACTTAACATCTATGGTCATCAGTCCCCCTAGAACTTAGAACTTCTTAAACCTAACTAACCTAAGGACAGCACACAACACCCAGTCATCACGAGGCAGAGAAAATCCCTAACCCCGCCGGGAATCGAACCCGGGAACCCGGGCGTGGGAAGCAAGAACGCTACCGCACAACCACGAGCTGCGGACCGAAAGAGTGTGTCGCAATTCTTGATACGTACATGTGATTCCGAATTTGCTAAATTACTTCACATATTAGGTTGGCATTACACCTGAACGAATAGAAATTTAAGATGGACAGGAACGTTGCCAAGTATCTCCCGAAATTTTAAACACGTATCACTGCAGTTACTGATGCTGACTACAACACTTACTGAAATTTTAAACATATACCACCGCAGATACTGACACTGATGTTAGATTTATATGGCTTTATACAACAATCTGCATAATACTGACAGACGTGTGAGACAAAATGCGAAGTTTAGTTCTAGTAGAGCAGTTGCTGGTCATTTACTGTAACGCCTTTTAAACTGATACGTAGGAGGGTAATTTTATTTCTTATTCGTATAACACGTCAGTTTCAGTGTTTCAATTGGAATAACGGAGTCTTTTAAAATGATCAGGGCAAACCTATTTCTTTCTAGTGCTTGGAGAGCCAATGGAGGTAAAGCTTGCAACTTATTTGTCATCAGCCTTTGAATCTTTCTTCATATCAGTATTTATATTTACGCATTATAATACAATTATATAAGTAATAAACAAGTACCAATACATTATTGTAAGTCTATAGACGTGTTGTTCGCCTACAGGAAAACGAGGAAATTGACACGCACAGAAGGAACCACAAAGTCGCGCCAGCATTTGAGGAAGTGCTAGACTCCATCGGGTCCAGAGGAATATTTCAGACGAGGCTCAACATTGTTTTCAACTGCGTCGGCCCATGTCTCAATATGTTGAGTGTAAATGTTTTCTTTCTAGCAATGCAGACGCCTGACCACTGGTGCCACGTTCCTGGCAGGGAACGTACCAATCTGTCGCTGGAAGAGTGGAAGAATTTTACAATTCCTAGGTGAGATTCACTTCAAAATGTCCGTCATAGCATTACAAACACCTTATATATCATACTCTGTACTGCAACAGTAAAGGAATCTTAATGTGCCATTCTTTCTGAGAGTCCCAATCATTTCTCTCCTTCCTAAAACATACAGCTCTCATTTCTGTCTCTTTCTTGTTTCTGATAACTCCATCTATTTCCCCAAGTCGCCACTTACACAGATCAGACTGCACATACTCATATTTTACATATCCCAATTACCCTGGATAGCCGGCCGCGGTGGCCGTGCGGTTCTAGCGCTGCAGTCCGGAACCGCGGGGCTGCTACGGTCGCAGGTTCGAATCCTGCCTCGGGCATGGATGTGTGTGATGTCCTTAGGTTAGTTAGGTTTAAGTAGTTCTAAGTTCTAGGGGACTGATGACCTAAGATGTTAAGTCCTATAGTGCTCAGAGCCATTTTTACCCTGGATAAAGAGGGGAAACTGGTTAGCATTCTGATTATGATCACTCTCTCCACGTCAACTGTCATATCAAAACTCCTGTAATAAGCTTTGAAACTTTTCGAGATTATCTTTACGACCTCCAGCAAGAATTGTTTGAAGCAGCCACATTAACGGGATTTCATAACAAAAATGCGAATCAGTTCAGTAGTACTATAGGAATTGCACCTCAAAATAATACACCCATAAAAGTGAGCAGGATTTGTAAAGCTAGATTGGCTATAATATTTCATAATTAGTCTACTGTGCTTTTCATCATCTTATTCTGCTTTACACCAGCAAGCTTGAATAAATATATGTTCAAATTCTTCAGGTGTTTCACACGTATGAGGTGAGGCACACTTCTGCAACACATTTCACCATCCAAATAACAGCATACAAATTCAACCTTATAACTACAAGACCTCTTTGTAGAAGATCAGATTGCTGAAATCAAGTCTGAGGATGAATGCCGTTTGTTGAATTTTTAAATACTTGAACCTTTTTGAGGGATTGGACAGTTACCAAAACGTGATAATTCCTCAATAATGTAAAGACCACCACCATTAACCTAAAATGTGCATTTAACTTCTTCCGTAATGTCTAACCATCCTTCTCAATACTTACCATAATCTCTTCGAAAAGCCCAGTAGTAACGTAGCATTACTTGAAACTGGTGCATGGATTTAAGTAACCTCCTCCTGAGCAGTTACCACCTCTAGCATTTCTGAGAATGTTTTATTCGTCTCATATTTTTCCCTTAAATGTTGAAAATTATTTTGTAAATTGATTACCTCATTAAAAAAACTGACGTTTGCCTCTCTCACCAGTAGTAAATTTCTCTTCAACAGTAGGCAGTCTGTTATAAGACTCCCCATTTAACTCTCCACGTAACTGTATACACATTTCAGTCAGATTCCCCCTTAACGACTTCGCTAGTAGACTTTAGGCTCTGTGTCTGCACTTGTCTTGCACTAACATTGGATTACTGCTCCTATGAAAAACTTTCGCCCGGTTTCTCCAACTTTCATGTACATGCTTTTTGTTACACTCGCTTTTCTTTTGTAAATCCTTAATAGACTAATTATAACCATTTATTAATTTTACAAATTACGCTTCTTGATATGCTATGAGGGACTTTAAGAATGAAAGAGCATGAGTATCTCTTGGGATATTCTTTAGTTGCATGTCACAGTCCTGCTGTCTCCCCTGAGAATAAGTTAAATTTGTACTAATAGAAATTAATGTTCCAGACTAAGACATAGAGGTAGAAGTCAGCTGATCCTGTTACACGTGTAGTGGTCTAATAACGGAATAATGATGTCACCCAGTTTCATTGTATATGCTTCAATGTAACCATTGCAAACGATGTTTCTCGAAAACCTGCTACTGTGTCAATAATGCTTCACATTACTATCCTGCAGGATTATGCTTGTTGCATGGGGGCTTAATTAAATACAATGCAAATAATTTTAATTTTAGTAGCTGACTGTCCGATTACGAAGTCTCGTAACCGGTTGGCCCTGACTAGTATTAGTACGCAATCTAACTGCACAGAATAACAACAAAGAATGAAAGGAAATTTCCGTTACCCAATTAATTAATTAAGTCCCCAGCAACTATAAAAGCTACGAAACAAAAACTACGAACAACAAGCACAAGTGTAACTGTTCTGTGTGTGGAAGTGTGATTCAAAGTACACATCTGGCACGGTTCTTCCTCAATAAGACAGGATATTTTAAATACCATTTACACTGAATTAATTAAATAAAACTGAAATACTATAATTGCACATAGAAACCCGAATTACAGTCTAATACATGAACACAAGCCAGATGCTTTGTTGACTGAACCTGTGACCAAGAGGCATTGTTAGTTAGGAAATTAAAAAAAATAAAAAAAAAATGTTTTTTACCTTCATATATATTGACTAAAAATACACTCTGATCATTACAACATCTCCATTCGAACAACATCTGCTGTCTAGCTCATCAAAACAACTGCACACGACATGGCCTCAAATAGTACCGCTATCAACATCCTCTCAGCAAGGCACTAACCACCACAACTTCTGAACAAGCACTGCCAGTGGAGGCGGCGGAATAAAACTCTTTGGCGCAATCTGTGTCGCTGTGACTCAGTGTAGCCACCTTTCATTGTTTCTTCCACATTTAGTTATTTATTTACGAGGGTTGAAAGAAAAGTAATGCCTCCACCTTCGTTAAATGGGTATGGGTGGGAATATTTCAATAAATCAAACGCAGAAATAACCCTTAGAATGTGGTCTTTTATTACCAATATTCACTTTTCCACATAATCAGCAGCTAATTGACTACATTTCTGCCAACGGTAAACAAGTTTCCTGAAGCCGTCACGGAAGAATTCGACACTCTGTTTCCGCAACCACAGTCTCACAGTTCTCTCAGCGTCTTCATCAGAAGCGTAATGATGTTCCCGCAGATCGTCTTTCATTATCAGGAGCAGATGGAAGTGAGACAGTGCTACTGGACTGTGTGGAGGATGCCGTACAGTGTAAGATTCAGTTTTAGAAATTCTGCTGTGGTTGCACGTGAAGTATGTGGTTTGGCATTGTCGTGCATTAGTGTGACCCACACGTTCTTGTGAAATGCCGATTGTGCTTCCAGTTTCTCTATGAGTGATACGACGATCGTCCTCAATCAATCTGTCAACATTTTGCTTGTGAAACTTTGTGGTTGCTGTCACAGGACGTCCAACACTTTATTTGTCACGCAGGTCAGATGTTGTCGCCTCAAGATCTTTAAACTTACTCGCCCAACAACGCACAGTACTCACATCAACACAATCAGCATAAACTGCTTTCATTCTCAGATAAATCTCCTTTGCGGTGGCACCTTCTGCTGTCAAGAATTCAATGACTGCACGTCGCTTAAATTGCATTGACCGACCATCTGCGCTGGGTACCATACTGCAACAACACAACCGTTCAATGCTAAGGCTTCATGACCACTGGAGCTGTAGAGAAGTGGCCACGTAACATACCATTACCTGCCACATACAAATACCGCCAACTGTTGAATAGTTACGAAGATGTAGGCATTACTTTTCAGTCGACCCTCGTATTTCATACTTTCATTTCATTAACTTCTTCTTCCGTATGAAAGTTTGCTGAATACCTGTTGTGAGATGTGGGAATGAGAGCGACGGTGCACTGATGTTCCCGACTGGCTTCAGCGGGCTAACCTGAAATTTGAGTTACCCACACCAATGTCTCACAATAACTACTACTACTATTTATTAATAATATTACTATAATTTTGAAGAAGGGTATTTATGCCAACAACTGACCAATTGTATGATTTTTCTCTAACGGTTTCATTGTTACAACCGTGTTCCTTCGAAAAAAACGGTTCATGAGTGGAACAAAATGAAAAATATACATGACTGATCCATTACTCTAATTGTCATACTGCACAGAGGTTTTATATCGAATGTGTTTAGACAGACCCTTACGATATTTACGTAAATTCTACTGTAGAATGGGTGATATTTGACAAAAATGTATTTTTGACCCATTGATACACACTGTTTCTCTCGTATGAAGATACTTGTAATAACTGTAGGTAGAGGATAAATGTACAATTGTGCAGCTGATGGCACAATTTTTTTAAATTAACAGCCATAGACAGTCACCTACAAAATATTTAATGTCATAATTATGTTACTTCTACTAAGTACTACTTCCTGCAGGAATGTAACATCGTAATTATGACCATTTAAGAACTTTCTCTAAGATTTATCATTTGGATGAGGTGGTAATAACCGAGACATGATCGCAAAAACTGTATCCATCTTTATATATGAATTGATTTGTTAGGCAGGGACTAAAATTGCAGTTCCGAAGGGAGCAATGTTTTGCTCCGCAGCCGCTTGTATCATCTCATTGAATTTTTTTGACATACAAAACAAAAAGATATTATGATTTCATCATACTCTCCCTTTTATGTTTTCTGAAGTTCGGTACAGATGTTTGCATTTCGTTCCTCAGCTATCAAGCTTTTTTCGTGGTCTGTTTTGAATGCGGTAGTGTTGCTGTTTTGTAATTTGCAGTGAAAGGGTTGAAGGCTGTTTTCTTATTGCCTCCATCTTCGAAAGATTTTTACAGTATGGTGATTACATATGTCGTCATGGCATTTGTTTCTTGCATTTTCAAAAGAGCATGTTTTAATATTTCTGAAATTTTCTTCGCTCTCATGAACGCTTGCTTCTACTTTCGTACGCGCATTCTCATGCGCCCCTTCACGTGCATCTTCACTGATACCAAGCTCATCGATTAATTGACTGTAAGAATTATCGCACTCCGTTCCACTCCCTGGCTCCTCGGTGATAATTTCTTTCACATCTTCATTCACATTTCTCCCCCTACCAGGCTGTGATGTATGTAATGTGGGGTCAGTCAACTTACACAACAGCTGCATATGTCGTTGCTCCTGGTTAACTATGTTAAATAGGTAATTGTACAAGATGACTATATTCGCCATTTTTCCTCAGATAATCATCAGTATTGCATACGGAGTATGTAGGGTGTTGGTTTACACGCACAAAATACGCCATATTAGTGCATACAGTCACATTAAGAGGGAATGTACTTTTGTAATTCTACTTTAGCTATTCTACTGCCACTGAACTTCTTCTCTGACGCCGTAAACCTTCTCATTTAATCTATGCACTTGCCTGGTCTTTGCAAGCGACACTTCGAGCAATAAATTACTGACAGAATGACTACAATAAATTACAGACTTTGGCTGGTCGCAAGTCGTATGTTAGTAATACTGTGCTAACAGAACCATCAGTATGATTACATTTTGAATAATCATTCGTGTTCCTTATTATTGCCTCAAACGCTTAGTTCTCTGTACATTTAGTATAGACACAGTTCGCAACACATTTCATTTTAGGAACTGTCACTTCATTATTAAGCAGCTTTACATCATATAACACCAATTTCATAACAGGGAGGCGAGTGGGCTCTCCTTTAGAAACAAAATTTTTAAGTTTTTCTCCTCGATGAAAACATGTTACTTACAGTTCAGGTGACATTTCACATCAACCTAAATAACATTCCGCAGTAAACAAGTGCTCGAATTCACAAAACCACTTCTCTATCACTCGTAGAAAAACTTCGCTCTCTGTGAAACGAAAATGATAAATAGTCATTTATTCTGTACATCACTGTTTGAAGCTACGTCAAAATTTACAGAAAATGAATAAACATGAGGTCAGTACATATGGCACTATATTGATATGTTATATACAGGGTGGTCCATTGACAGTGAGCGGGCCAAATATGTCACGAAATAAGCATCAAACGGAAAAAAACTACAAAGAACGAAACTCTTCTAGCTTGAAGGGGGGAACAAAATGACCCTATGGTTGGCCAGCTAGATGGTGCTGCCATAGGTCACACGGAAATCAGCTGCGTTTCTTTTTTAAATAGGAACCCCCATTTCAATAAATATTCGTGTAGTACGTAAAGATATATGAATGTTTTAGTTGGACCACTTTTTTCGCTTTGTGACAGATGGCGCTGTAATAGTCACAAACGTATAACTACGTGGTATCACGTAACATTCCGCCAGTGCGGTTGATATCTGCTTCGTGATACATTACCCGTGTTAAAATGGACCATTTACCAATTGCGGGAAAGGTCGATATCGTGTTGATGTATAGCTATTGCGATCAAAATGCCCAACGGGCGTGTGCTTTGTATGCTGTTCTGTATCCTGGACGACATCATCCAAGGTCCGGACCGTTCGCCGTACAGTTACGTTATTTAAGGAAACAGGAAGTGTTCAGCCACACGTGAAACGTCAACCACGACCTGCAACACATGATGATGCCCAAGTAGGTGTTTTAGCTGCTGTCGCGGCTAATCCGCACATCAGTCGCAGACAAATTGCGCAAGAATCGGGCATCTCAAAAACGTCGCTGTCGAGAATGCTAAATCAACATCGATTGCACCCGTACGATGTTTCTATGCACCAGGAATTGCATGGCGACGACTTCGAACGTCGTGTACAGTTCTACCACTGGGCACAAGAGATAATACGGGACGATGACATTATTTGCACGCGTTCTATTTAGCGACGAAGGGTCGTTCACCAACAGCGCTAACGTAAGCCGGCACAATATGCACTATTGGACAACGGAAAATCCGCGATGGCTGCGTCAAGTGGCACATCACCGACCTTGGCGGGTTAATGTACGGTGCGGCGTTATGGGAGGAAGGATATTTGGTCCCCATTTTATCGATGGCAATCTAAATGGTGCAATGTATGCTGTATGCTGATGTTCTACCGATGTTACTACAAGATGTTTCACTGCATGACAGAATGGCAATGTACTTCCAACATGATGGATGTCCGGCACATAGCTCGCATGCGGTTGAAGCAGTATTGAATACCGTATTTCATGACAGGTGGTTGGTCGTCGAAGCACCATACCATGGCCCGCATGTTCACCGGATCTGACGTTCCCGGATTTCATTCTGTGGGGAAAGGATAATTGCTATCGTGATCCACCGACAACGCCTGACAACATGCGTCAGCGCTCTGTCAGTGTATGTGAGAACAATGCTGAAGGCGATCTACTCGCTGTTGAGAAGAATGTCGTTACACGTATTGCCAAATGCACTGAGGTTGACGGACATCATTTTGAGCATTTATTTCATTAATGTGGTATTTACAGGGAATCACGCTGTAACAGCATGCGTTCTCAGAAATGATAAGTTCACAAAGAAACATGTATCACATTGGAACAAACGAAATAAAATGTTCAAACGTACCTACGTTCTGTATTTTAATTTAAAAAACCTACCTGTTACCAACTGTTCGTCTAAAATTGTGGGCAATATGTTTGTGACTATTACAGCGCTATCTGTCATAAAGCAAAAAATGTGGTCCAACTAAAACATTCATATTTCTTTACGTACCTCACGAATATGTAACAGAAATGGGAGTTTCTATTTTTAAAAACGCAGTTGACATCCGTTTGACCCATTGCAGCGCCATCTAGCGGGCCAACCATAGCGCCATCTGGTTTCCCAGTTCAAGGTGGACAAGCTTCGTCCTTTGTAGCTTTTTCGTTTGACGCTTATTTCGTGAGATATTTGGCCCGGTCATGATCAGTGGACCACCCTGCATATCATTCCTGACTGGCGGATACTCAGATAAATCTACAAAAAGCCGTATCGCTCACAAAATCAAAAAAGGGTTCAAATTTCATTACGGCTGATCCTCAATCACGTCAGTCAACTCTGACAGTGTACACTAACGGAAAAATTGCAGAGTACCATCGTGGTTCATTTCCCACGTTTAAATGTCGGTCCCCTACAGCTAGCTGGATTAAGTCATCTCCAAAGTCCGAGGAAGCCAACGGCATACGAACTCCAATAGAACGATGCCTCGTAAATCACTATGCAATCCAAACTGATGTACGAGCTAATGATAGTTTCACGTTTTTTATGGTTCGTTTTGTGTAACAGTTTGTACGAATTCAAAGATTCATATTTACGTTGATTCGTTAGCCCATTGTTCGTTCTAGGAAATTGCTTGATTCATAGGAAATATTTGTTTAGAAATTTTATGCTTCGGTTATCATTCGCTAAGATGTCATTTTAACTGTTTTCGCTTTGATTGCAGTGTTGTTATTTTACAGCCTTCTACGCTACTTTTAAAAATATCTGACCTCACACAGGGCAGGCAATTCGTTCAGCAAGTGCCTGATGTACAACCATAGCCATGGCGCCAACTGGAACAGTTCAGAACCCGTCAAGTGTCAGCACGGCTGGGATTACGACGACACGTGGTTCTCTCTGACTGTCCCCTCCCAGATGAACTGGGTCTGCGACAACCAGCAGTCCGCCAATGACGTCTTGTTCTACGCACAAAACATCGGAGTGGCACTGAGCCTACTGTTCGGATACATAGGCGACATGTAAGCAATCAGTCTGTGAGATTATAGCAGTCTTATTCATTTTACATTTATAATGTAATATTCCAGCAATGGACAAATATTTTAACCTATCACTTGGTGGGTATTAAGTTATTAAAGATTTTCGTTGTTTTATGTATGCCTCAGAAGTTAATGACGTGAGAATATGATATTAACGTAAGTTATATTTGTATGTAAAATAAAAATTAGATGATAGTAAAATAGAGATTACTGTAACGTATTTCTCAGTCTCAGACCAAGCAGACACTTCAGTAACCGGATGAAGTCATTTTACGTATTTTTATTACGTGTAGTTCCGTAGGACCAAACAGAGGAGCATATCTGCATTTACAAGGAACGCGTCTGCACCTGTGATTGACATAAATAAAATGTAATGCAGATGAACCCAATCCAGATGACAAGTTGCGAGTGAGTTGGATGTTAATTAATGTTTGGGAAATATCTGAGGAATTGACAGAGGACGTAAAAAGAAGTGCATATGGTCAATTATTAGCGTTTTATTATTTAGAGACACTTTTTCTAATTTTTTCATGTTTGCTTCGTTTCTGGCTTTTCAGTTTTCCAGTGTTGTTCGGCAAATGTCTATTAGGAAATCTTTCAGCATACAGCTACCTGGCTTCAGACTCATTGAATTAGACAGATCAGGTGCCTGCCCGTCATGTGCATATTAGAATAAATTTTTGTTAGAATTATACAGTACACACTAGTCCGATAAGGATGAGGCCGAGCAGGAATTCATACTCAACACGTCGCTCTCAGCTGAGGTCGCTAACACAGGCTTATTCAGTTGTGTGTCTCTCGTAAATAGTCCGTTCGAGGAGTATTAATATTCAGTACGCCCTAAAAACTATCCAGTAATAACTACAGAGCAAGTTTCCACTACTGATTGTGTTCTCAATACTAAACGGATTTGCGTAATTACTAGTACCATGGTAGCTAAGGGGACAACATGAAAATTTCAAAACAAACTACTTTTGAAAATTAGTAATACCTGTAAACGGAAGCTAAAAATTGGAAAAACATAAAGTACACAAATGAGGCAAACATGTCTCTCTCATTAAGAAAAAATTTAGTTTTTATTTGTATTTTTCTGCTCCAATGTAAATTTTCTACCCATTCCCACATAATGGTCAACACCCAGTATATTATCATAATCAATTAAGTAATACAGGAATTAGATTAATTTATCTAGAAACTCTCCGATAGAGCAGAGGAAGTGATCCTGAGGAAATTCGTCACTTTAGCATTAAATGAGCGAGAATTACTGCTAAGACTTTTCAATTCCTGTGGTAAGTTACTGAAGAGGCATGCTGCAGAATACTGGTCGTCTGGCTGTACAAGAATCAATTAAGTGCGACCCGAATGTAGACTGGTTTCCTTCCTAGCGTTAACTGAGTGGAAGCTACTAAATCTTGGGAAGAAGGTTACGTCGTCAACAGCAAACCACACGAAATAAATTACATTTTGAGGGGCCAGTATCGGAATTCCTAGACTACTGAATAGAGGTCGACAAGAGGCTGACGAACTCAAACCAAATTTTGCTCTAACTGCACGGTTTTGAGCTAAAAATTCATTTTGTCAATAGGAACATTAACCAGGTATTATAATGCAATAGGACATAAGCGAATGATAATCAGCAAAGGAGACTAAATTTCGTGTTGCACGATCACTTACTGCAGAAAATGCTCTAACGGTAAATACACAATGATTCACTCCTTGAACAAGATCCTGAACATGGGATTCCATAAAAGTTTACTATGTATCTCAACACCTAAAAAACTGAACTGTCCAGAATTACCTACCACACGCCAGTTCTGTATAATGAAAACGTCAGTTTTAGTTGAGCTGTGTGTCATAAACTGTAGAAACTAATTCCTGTTGTGACTGAGCAAGAATTTCTTTCTACAAGTCATCAACGTATCACTTGACCTTCATTATTTAATTCATTGCCTATGCTGTTGTCAATAGCTTTCATAGCCAAGCTTGTGTCACCAGAAAACAGAATTATTATAGAAGCAACTGTCTCATTAGAACTGATGACGTTTATATACAGAAGCTAGTGTCAACAGCAAACAGTACTAATTTAGAGACTAATATCATATTACAAGGCATAACATTTACATGAAAAAGAAACCGCAGCTGTCTCAGCATCGATACCTGGCGCTCCGTCCATTTAACAGTTCTCCTATCAGATGCCACCTCGTAGCTGTTCTCACGGATCTGGAGAATGACATTTTTATGTTTGTTCTTCATGTATGAGAAGGACCAGTTGTGGGCTACTCATCTCATTCCATAATGCTCTGTGGTAGCATTTTGTAATCCACACTATGAAAATGAAGATACCTACTGTACGCAACTTTTTGTCGAATTCGTTCAACGTGTAACTGATGAAAGGGTATATAGCGTTTCCAGTTGCTAAGCCTCTTCTCAATCCAGATTGTCCGTTTGATAGCAAGTGAACTGTATTGATAAATTATGCTTACTTGTCCAGCCTTTTCACAGTCGTTTTCAAATACTAGTGGCATAGAAATAGGTCTAAATTTAACCATATTATCCCTTTCTCCTTTTTTATAAATGGTGTTTGCTATTGGGTGCTTCAGCAAACTGACCATTCCTAAAGAAAAAAAGATAACAAATGTAGCTAACATATGCAGCACAGTGCTTTACTGTTCTGCTAAATATCACATCATACCCATGTGAGTTCTTGGTCTTCAGCACCGTAATCATTGACTCAGTCTCCCTGTTGCTAGTACCACAGAGTTGAATTTCATACTGTGGTCTTGGAGAGCCACTCTCTATGATAGTTACACAGGGTGACTCACCAACTATTGGCCCAAGAATAGCTCCGAAAGTGCGGTAGTAGCTGAAAAGTTTGTGGGACGAAAGTTGCATGGGACAACGGGAGCCACATAATATAATTTTGGTCTTTTGTTGTTAGGTGGGGTCACTTCAGAGATATGAAGATCAAATTTGTTTATGTCTTTCTTTTTTAAATTGGATGCTGTAGTTTGGTACTTATTTTCTGATAGCGGCTATCGAGACGAATCCAATGATGTGTAACAGTAAGGTCATTCAAAGTCAAAGAAGATCACAAAGGTGGCATGAACGTCAGTTTACTGAACATGTTCGAAGTGATGAACATTGGTATCAATGCAGTGCTGCAATCTTCTTATCATGGTTTGAGTAGTTTTCCTTATCACAAGGCACTTACCGAAGCACATACTCTGAAAATTGTAGTTGGAACGTGTCTATAAACAACATCTTTTACGAATCCCCACAAGAAAAAATCCTGAGGTGTCAAGAATTTGGGTATTTTCTCTGCGACTCATTTCTAGCCATCAGCGAAAAATGTTTACCCATCGTGCTGATACCACATTATGTTCCTTGTTCCTAAAGGTATTTCTTCCAATAACAGACCTAATGTTCCTTGCAGGAATGTGGTGTTCTTCCTACGATTAAGATTTCCTTCGATGAAATGGGGGCCTATAATTCTGTCCACCAGAATACCACACCATACATTCACCGACCATGATTTTTGGTGTGCAACTTGTCGCAGCCAACATGGATTTTCAGTTGCCCAATAATGGATGTGACGCAAATTAACATTTCCATGGTTAGTGAATGCAGCCTCGTCAGTAAATAAAATCAAATTAATAAATGGGTAATCCCTCTGATTCTGAAGTTGAGTCCATCGGCAGAATTCAGTGCGATGCATTTAATCCGTACCAGTTAATTTTTGGTGGAGAGTGATATGGTAATGATATTTATGGTAATGCACAACATGAACAACACTACTCTGGCTGAGGACAGATTCCTTTGCGATTTGACGCGAACTAACGCAAGGATCTCGTACCACAGTGGCAAGAGTACCAATTCCCGTTCCTCGTTAGTAACTTTCCTTGGCCGGATTTGTTTCATATGCGTTAAAGATACAGTTGTTGTCAATTTATCATAAACATATTTAAATGTACGACGTGTTGGGTGAGAATGTTCAGGATATCTTTCAGCGTATAAGTCTCTTGCTCTCACTGAATTTCATTGGCATTCTACGAAAATGAGAGGCATTTCGACTTGTTCTTCGAAGGAATACATCATTCACATTCGCCTGATACGACGATACTAGTCTTATCGTTCCTATTAGTGTTGTATTGCGAGACCGTCGAATGGTGTTTACATGTCAATGGCAATAGTTAGTGACTCACCCTTTATGATTCCCTGAAGAAAATATATTTCTGATTAATTCATCTGCTACATTCAGAGAGTCATCGTTAAATACTGTACATACGTCGGAGTTATCGGTAGTATAACTATCTCTACTCCTTATTGGCTATGTATGATTTGATGATTTGAACACGTTTCATAGCATTTCGTCAACTGATATCTCAGTCAAAGTTTTTACCTCATCTGATGCTGAAATACATTTAAAACATCCGAATGTTTCGTACTAACAAGTGGTAATTCTCGGGAAACTATTTTTGTGATACGTGACTGACAAAGGCAATAAAATAATTTCCTTGCGAGATGCTTACTGTATTCCAATTAGGCAGTATGCATTTGCTGTATAAAAATAAGAGTACACAAAAGTAGAATACTGCAACGACTCGGAAACCAGTTTGTAAACTCATACTTATGTTTCACATTTTTACTGTGTAATCATATCTTGCCTTTTACAATTGAGTCGTGGTCATTCACTTTGCTCTGTCTGGAAAATCGAGCTGTTTACGTGGAAATTTCTAATTCTGATGGAGAGATCATCTGAAACAACCTTGTAACCCGTATTTCATGCAGATGTCCAGAACGAGATGTTGAGTAGCTGCTGTTGTTAGACAGCAGTTTTAGTAAAATGATACCATGTCAATGAGGTTTTACTTACAGATATAAACGAAGTAAGAACGTTTTTGACAATTAAAGGGAAATCAAACTCCAATTAAGCATAAACAGAGCGAGAAGAGCTCAATGAATATGAAGTTGTAATTTTCCAATCGATCGGACTAAAATATACCAGGGTTTTTATCTCATGTACAGTTGATAAACGTATCAAAATACACATTTAGTCATATAGCATCCACGCTGCCTCAAGAGCAGAAGATGAGAGACCAAAGTCCAAATTATTAAATAATGGAAAGTGTATGAAGCCGAAAGATCCTTATGTCAGTCTTACACACGAACGTCGAAATGGCAGATAATGTGAGTTGTGGAGAAATATAAAATCAATTAAAATCCCTAATAAGTAGAAATCCATCTTAACCTAAGGTATCAGTAGAAAATAATCGTTCATTTGACGTTCCTGCTTTCTGTGCCATTACTAGTTATATTTAGGTTTTTAAAACAATGTTCTCTTCAAAAAGCAATGTAGTTCCCTTAGTTGTTTACTCAAAGATGTATCGATACCAGTCATGTTCAGAGAGTCTGATTTTATTTCTTTAGAAATGTTGTAAAAGATCCATTGTTGGTAAGGTATTTTAAGCCTAGGAACATGTTTCACCTTTTTGACTGCTCACCTGAAACTACGTCGTTGTGAAAACGAAACTACAAAGATTGAGTTCATTTTGTGCTTTTATATAGCTTATCAGCACATCATCTGCAAAGTAGTAGGATTAATTAGGTTAAATAGTTATTACTTTTGAATACTTTTCGAGAGGAACCGTGTTACATATTCTGTACTCATTTTGTCTTCCACATTGTACAACAATGGTAAGTTGCCTTTCTTCGGTGTGATTGTTCTTATTACCTTTCACTTCCTACCAAGAAGTGTATAGTCCTGTAAGGCATTGTGGGCTTAGATGATAAATAACAGTGCAAGGCGAGGCTAAACATCAAAAACTTGCACGTAGACGGTTTTCCGTTCGGTGAAAAATCGGACTCAAAATACACCAAGTAAAATCAGCATCGTTTGCAACAAATTGATTTTAGAACTAAGAAGCAAGACAAATTTTAATTACGTTTCATAACGGAGCACTGAAGATGTTTTAATTCAGCAAAACGAAACCACATGAATTTTGAGTAAACACACGTCCGGTCACATTTTTTCCATGTTTTATTATATTAAACGAAGCATTTCGGGCTCTGTGTGTCCATCTTGAGTTGTAGATCCTCTATTACATAATTTTCGTTTGCCCTTGAGCGAGGTGAGTTTAGTTGTTTCGTGAATCGAGTGCGGAAATATCTCAGAAACAGTGGAGGAAACAATGGAAAACTAATCGCACAAACAAGGAAGAACATGTTTAACCTTTTGAGGAAAGCGTACATTGGTATATTCATATTTTCGTAGCACATCACGTCAGTCAAGGCGCACATTTGTTTACGACTATTTAAAAAAAAACACTTAACTGATTTAGTTTAACATGATGTGATCAAAGATGAAGGTTATCACAGAGTGTAAATTTAGGTTTTGTGATTTTGTGGAAGTATATTTCCTATTGTTCTAAGTGATGTATGATCTCTCCATAAGCTTCATTGTATAATATTACCAAATTGCTTCCTATCTTGCTGAAAATATGTTTGCTTTCTATGAGGTGAAGTACCTGATTTTTCACAGTGGTTAAGTCTGAAAGAATTTGTGTGTTGTCGGGAACGGGTTTTGAAATTTTTGCATATTTTCCCTGCATAAGTCAGTCAGAACTGTCGGAAATGTACCTTCACAAAACGAAAGGTCTGAATCTGTGATAAATGAACAAACAGATTTCATTTGCCATAGCTGTTTTAGTTACTTTAAAGACCGGTTTAAATTTATGCCTTGCAGCTGTCATCTACTTACATATTAAGATCTCTGACTCTATGTGATAAACGTCATTTCTGCTCACTTCAGGACAAATTAAATCTGTGAAGTGTTTTTGAAGAGCTGTAAAAAACTGTGCACCATATGTGACGACAGAGTGAATACATTAAGTATGCTGTCCGCAAAAGGTTAAAGACGTTTTCCTTGTTTTTTCCGGTATAATTTTCACTGCACTTTTCCTGCTTCTCATACATATCCGCACTGGATTCATGAAATGCGTAACCTAACATCTAACATTCTTGTAACAGGAGAACGCATTTCCACTCACTCAAGAGCAAATTTAAATTATGTACTCGTATCAGACGATTTGCATCAGACGAACCCACTGGGTACGAAATGCGTCGTGTAATTTTATTAAACACAGAAAAATTGTGACTGAACGCGTTTTTATTGAAACTTTCTGTGTACTGATTACCGTCACATTCAGAGCTGCAAACTACAGATAAAATTAAAACGAAACAAATCAGTGCTGCAACACAAATTTTCTTTAAGTTGCGAAGACAGTTTTAAAACACCTTCAGTAATTAAATTTTATATAGAAATCGTAGGATCAAGAGGAGTTTGGTTAACAATCCACAAGCGGTGTAAAGATGTGAAACAAACCAAGTAAAATATTTACTTTACTATATGATGGAAACTGACGGTTTTTAACACTGATAAACTTGATTCAGGCCTTTCCTTGAATTCGACAGATAGCTTAGCAAACCTTTAAATATTCCACAACGTCTATAATCAGTATTCTTGTATTTGGTCACAACAAAGATACCAATATTACTCGCAATGTATGGATACAAAAATCTTACAAATTCCCTCCACTGCGCAAGCAAGCAACAGTTACATCTAACAAAAAGCAATTTACCAAAAATCCTCACATAATACCAAGTCTCCTCCGTTGCTGCTACCACGCCTCCAGCAGGTTGCTACATCTGTTGCAAGGCTTGTCTCCAAAGCAGGCTGCGACCGACTACTATCAGCAACTGTTCATTCGCGTAATATCTCAGAGATTATGTCTGCACACCGCCGAAGAATCAGTGGCCTACATTCGAGAGAAATAAATATTAACGTCCAACTTTCTAAATCACCACCCTCCCATTTAAGAAATTTGTGGGGTGGTTCTTGCCTAACATGCGCCCAAGGAGCGAATGCAAAATTCTTAGATATCGAAAGTGAGAGTAATAGCGTCAGATGTTTTACAAAGCTGGAGAAATACATAATCATAAGCATGCGATTATGTAAGTTATGTACATAATGAGAAACTGATAAGCTGTACAATGTAGTCAAGAAAAATAGTATATAAGTATCATCTTGTGCATGTAAGCACTGATATCCACATGAAAATGATAGTACTTCATTTGACAGGGTAACAGAGTGTTATTTATAGTTCTCCAAGAGTGTAAAAAATGTCTTTTAGTCATGTAGATAGAGATATTACATGGAATTTGAAATCGTGCAAAGAGAGGCAAAATAAATATACAGGTATCATTGTGTAGGTAAGCAGTCATATTTGCATAAGATTGGTGATAGTTCGTTTGACGAGGTATCAAAATGTTATTTACACTACTTCAAGAGAGTAAGTATGTCTGGAAACGAAAAAACAGGTAAAGAAATACGTTTTAGGTACAGTGGACTCAGGAACAACTCTCACTGTGACCACTGACAACCACACCGAAATGTCAGTGTACTCATTTGAAGACAAACAAGTTTGAAATGTAAACGGACTCAGGGACTAGTTACACGCATTATGACCACTGACAAACACACCAATATGTGTGTCTCTCTTTTTCACATTCAGATAAAGAGACTTTACACAATCCATACTGACTGTATAAGCTACAAGTAAACGTTGCTCAGTAAGAATTCATGATAAGATCATAAAAGCTTTGAAGTTGTATTCCTTTTAGAAAACAGGTTCTCGTAATTGACACAGAAGATCAACTGTCTCATACATGATGCAATAACAGAAGTGAATTATAGTGCATAAATTAATAATAGTAAGTTATATACTCTTGAATGTAACGTCGATATCATGAGGATAAAGACAAAAGCTCAATGCTCAGATAATTACTCAAAATATGTATGGCCACAGATGATTATATAAGTTTGGCAAGTTTGTTGAAGTACAGTTGTAAATTTTATGTCCAAGTCAACCAGTTGGTGGCAAATTTGCTGTATACAAATCCATTTTCTGATTGTACAGTACAATGTGTACTATGAACTGCGTGTTTTGACCCAGAACATGCAAGATGTGTGAAATGTAAGAACATTGAACTACAGATACATTTCTCTAAAGACGTTAATGATAACATACTTTAAAACTGCGACAATTAATCATAGATCCCAGAGTTGATATATACATAGTGGAAAATGGAAAAGAGCATAAGGCATCCTTGGCTAGGGTGCTACATCCGGGAAAGTTTGGCCTCCAATTCCGAGTCTTATCTCAGTCAACGCCACATTGGCCGATTTGCCCACCGGTGATGAGGACGAAATGATGATGAGTACAACACAACACCCAGTCCCCGAGTGGAGAAAATCTCCAACTCAGCTGGGAATTGAACCCGGTCCCACTTGCATCGGAAATGAGCACACTAACACCGAAATAAGCAGGCAGACATATTCATAATACATAGTAATTATGTGTGATTTAAATTATTGTACAATATAAAAACTAGCAATGCTCGAAGATACATTCTCAAAACACAGTAAAATTACATGTAAATATCAAAATATGAAGTTCATATAATCTAGTTTCTGTGATAAATAATTAAGGAAAAATATATGTGAGTGTACATGCATTTCCTTCTCATTTATGATAAGAGACTTCACCTCCTGACAGCTTAAGTTGGTAAACAATGTCAATTCTTATTACTGCATAGTCAGTTCAGGGACTTGAACTGCAGACAACATGAGCTGGTAAAGAATGTCATTCAGTATTACTACATAGTCAATTCAGTTTCCGTCACTTATTACACATTCTATAATTATCACAAATACTTCCTTTTCATTACAGTACAAATAATTCATTTCTCAAAATCATACTATGTTTACTTGATGATCATCAAATAGAAGATGTAAGTAGGACACAAGCTCAGTATCGTCAGACATCAAGTGTCAACTTGTCTGTGTGTGGAGTCAGAATTGTGTGGCCATATGTAGTTAATCACCAGCAAAATAAATACAACATTCAAAAGAGATAACTTATAAAGTAACTAATAATGACATAACCTACTCTAAGATGCAACAGGAAAAAGGTTTATCTTCGAACTGTTCAGTAGCAGCTGAAATAAATGGCTTATTAACCGAAAATGAAGCAAATAACTTCTCTTGAGCTTCAGTATTGCTGAATGACAAGAGAAAAGAAATCACCATCTTACAATAATTAACTTAAAGGCTAGAATCAGTATCCCGTCACTGCTGTAGCACTACCTATATCTCCATTTGTCATCATAACAGAAATTCCCAAATAAAGTTTTTTAAGAAGAAAACACTAAAGTACTGAAGTAACTCATTTTACTCACTTATTTACAATATTGATAAAAATGTATCACATCAACCTACATTGAGGTGTAAAAATACTATGAACTGAAAACAAAAAGTGGTCAACATACGTATATATCTACAAGCCATGGATCAATGTCTTGAGTGTGACCACGTTCTTCTGGAGTGCCTAGTTCTTGGTAACAGACCATTGCAACATTTGAATTGTGAGAATGCAATTCACTCACTATGTACTTTACACATTGATCTTAAAATACCGTTTAGTACATATAAATGAATACAGTTCTGTGTTTTCATTTTTTTACATTTGAAATAACTTAAAATTCAATTGTGGACATGATACAGACTAGAAATGTTCTATAAGTGCATCATAAGGCTCATATGGCAGTCTGTAAGCAAAAGTCCTCAGTATGTCCCATATCCATATCTCACAGTATTCCGTGAATTCATCATTTTCATGCACTCAAGTCTGAAATTATTTCTCTTCGGATGCTTTATAAATAAGCAGAACAGGCACTTTTGAAGATGTTGTTCTGAAGATGTTGTTCCATTGCATGTAACTTTTGAAGCTTTTGCTCCTTTTGTGGCATTAATTGCAATAACATTGTTTTAGTGGCTGAAACATGTTCCTCCATCCTTTTAGGCAGTGCATTTACGGCGGCAATAATCGTATTTTGAAAACCATAGAATGTGCCTTGACTTAATTGAGAACAGGTGATGATGCTAATACTGAATCGACGGTATTTGCAAGATTTGGTTCTGTCATTTCACATTCGTAAAGACGATCTGTTACTGACCGATCGATCGAAAGTACTTCCCTGTTCACTGATGGTTTCAATGTCTACACCATGATTTACTGCGTGGTCTTCGTCCCTACGCTCTATTTCCAAATTACTGTATTGAACATTTGTCACTTCATTATTAGGTGGTGCTAACAATCTACACTCGTCTTCACTGTTGTTTCTCAATTTTCTTTAGAACCTAGTTTTGCGTTTTTCACATGCAATGATTATCACAGTATTTCACATGATAACACACAAAAAAAAACAATTTGAAAAACAAAATTGAGAAGACACACTAAAATAGCACTGAAAATAATACATATCTAATTAATTGCGAAAGTGACTGCGTGATAATTGCTAAAAATCCACATGCATTCGACAACTGATTTGCTCGTGACAATACAGTACAAAAATAAGAGACCACAACTACAAAGTAAAATCTCTATACAGAAAAGAAGTTACCAATGAGATATCCTAGCGGGGTCGCCAGTTGAAACTTCTTTATTAAGTATTTACTTACTTGGACTAAAATAACT
Organism: Schistocerca nitens; assembly: GCF_023898315.1. Classification (NCBI taxonomy): domain Eukaryota; kingdom Metazoa; phylum Arthropoda; class Insecta; order Orthoptera; family Acrididae; genus Schistocerca; species Schistocerca nitens. The sequence goes on along the minus strand of NC_064617.1, from coordinate 162,107,696 downwards.
GGGCAGGTGAAACTTCTGAATTTAATCCTGAAACTGCTGAGTGAAATTGAATCAAGTGAACCTACTTAAACTACTGAGTGAAACTGAATGTTCTGTCACTTTGCTTGTCTTTATCATTTCATATTTGACCTACAGAATTATTCCTGACAAATACAACTCAAACGCAATCTGACTGCCAAAAAAATTAACGCAAAAAAATGGCCCTGCAACAGAAGAAATCGTAATATATATATATATTATATATAGTATATATATATATATATATATATATATATATATATATATATATATATATATATATATGTTCATTACATGAATCATCTGTGACATCCAGTTCCAAAAAAAAATTATATAATCATCAACAATTCTACATTTCCATGATGGACACACGTACAGACCATCCTTCGCACTAATACTTCAAACCTCTAACCTCCATCACTGCTAACTATTAACTTCCTACCTCCATCACTGCCGGCTATACACTCCCATCTGCATGTTCGACCAGCCACAGACAGTGTCTTACAGATGGCACACAGTGATGTCAGAGTTATTAATACAGTCTATCGCATTGCCACCATCCAAACATAGAAAAAGGTTACTTACAATATGTGTGTGAGTTGCGTTTGTGGGCAGTCTTTTTATTATGCCTTTAAGCGACTCAGCATCTCCACTACATGGTGAGCAGTTACTTTCCTTTCCATAATATTGTTACACTCCATCGTGGAATTTCCATTGTTAGATATACAGATTAGTGGCAGAGTATGAAATAGTATTGAATGCTAAAGTAAGAACACGAACTGAAACAGCTATGGCCCGAATGCTCGCCACTGCTTATGTATACGTAAGAACAGTACACAACCTGTGGTATTTTATCATCGATATGTGATGAAGATATCGTGATTTATGTGTGCATTTAGTTTCAAGTTCCACAGTATTTGCATGCGTGATTCGCCATATGCGAAAAGGAGCTTCATATACCAAGAACAGCTTGCTACTTAAAGACTCTCCTTTGTGAGATAAACAATGCAATCTAAGCAACACTTTCTCACTCTATTTTACTTATTTTATCTTTACCGTTAGATATCAGTTTAATTTTTTGTCAGAAGATATCCAAAAGCCGGCCGCTGGTGGCCGAGCGGTTCTGGCGCTACAGTCTGGAATCGCGCGACCACTACGGTCGCAGGTTCGAATCCTGCCTAGGGCATGGAGTTGGGTGTTGTCCTTAGGTTAGTTAGGTTTAAGTAGTTCTAAGTTCTAGGGGACTTATGACCTCAGCAGTTGAGTCCCATAGTGCTCAGAGCCATTTGAACCATTTTTTTGAAATCCAAAACCATTGAAAGGGTCAGCACCGCCCGACATTGAAAATAGGTACAACATTCTTCGTTATTCTTGTCAGAACAACATATTTTTAGTAATAATGACTCCATTTCACTTAATACACTGAACCCGAATACCAGTGTAGGAAAGAATGATAATTTATTTATTTAATTGATCACATGTGCACTCCCACAAAATAAATCCCTACACCCAATTTGGTGAGATCTGTGAAATGAATGAATGTATGGTCGTCTGATAACTGCAGATACTCAAGGTGCAATATACACTCCTGGAAATTGAAATAAGAACACCGTGAATTCATTGTCCCAGGAAGGGTAAACTTTATTGACACATTCCTGGGGTCAGATACATCACATGATCACACTGACAGAACCACAGGCACATAGACACAGGCAACAGAGCATGCACAATGTCGGCACTAGTACAGTGTATATCTACCTTTCGCAGCAATGCAGGCTGCTCTTCTCCCATGGAGACGATCGTAGAGATGCTGGATGTAGTCCTGTGGAACGGCTTGCCATCCATTTCCACCTGGCGCCTCAGTTGAACCAGCGTTCGTGCTGGACGTGCAGACCGCGTGAGACGACGCTTCATCCAGTCCCAAACATGCTCAATGGGGGACAGATCCGGAGATCTTGCTGACCAGGGTAGTTGACTCACACCTTCTAGAGCACGTTGGGTGGCACGGGATACATGCGGACGTGCATTGTCCTGTTGGAACAGCAAGTTCCCTTGCCGGTCTAGGAATGGTAGAACGATGGGTTCGATGACGGTTTGGATGTACCGTGCACTATTCAGTGTCCCCTCGACGATCACCAGTGGTGTACGGCCGGTGTAGGAGATCGCTCCCCACACCATGATGCCGGGTGTTGGCCCTGTGTGCCTCGGTCGTATGCAGTCCTGATTGTGGCGCTCACCTGCACGGCGCCAAACACGCATACGACCATCATTGGCACCAAGGCAGAAGCGACTCTCATCGCTGAAGACGACACGTCTCCATTCGTCCCTCCATTCACGCCTGTCGCGACACCACTGGAGGCGGGCTGCACGATGTTGGGGCGTGAGCGGAAGACGGCCTAATGGTGTGCGGGACCGTAGCCCAGCTTCATGGAGACGGTTGCGAATGGTCCTCGCCGATACCCCAGGAGCAACAGTGTCCCTAATTTGCTGGGAAGTGGCGGTGCGCTCCCCTACGGCACTGCGTAGGATCCTACGGTCTTGGCGTGCATCCGTGCGTCGCTGCGGTCCGGTCCCAGGTCTACGGGCACGTGCACCTTCCGCCGACCACTGGCGACAACATCGATGTACTGTGGAGACCTCACGCCCCACGTGTTGAGCAATTCGGCGGTACGTCCACCCGGCCTCCCGCATGCCCACTATACGGCCTCGCTCAAAGTCCGTCAACTGCACATACGGTTCACGTCCACGCTGTCGCGGCATGCTACCAGTGTTAAAGACTGCGATGGAGCTCCGTATGCCACGGCAAACTGGCTGACACTGACGGCGGCGGTGCACAAATGCTGCGCAGCTAGCGCCATTCGACGGCCAACACCGCGGTTCCTGGTGTGTCCGCTGTGCCGTTCGTGTGATCATTGCTTGTACAGCCCTCTCGCAGTGTCCGGAGCAAGTATGGTGGGTCTGACACACCGGTGTCAATGTGTTCTTTTTTCCATTTCCACGAGTGTATTATCATCTTTGAGACAGTTCTTTGGTCACCTTTGGTGGAACCAAAGGGATAAAATTTACCTGAGCTTTGAGCGCCTGAAATGTGGCTATCCAATATGGTAGCAATGTGCTCCCCCCCCCTCGGCAGAGGTGCGAGATGACCTGAAGAACGGCCATATTTCAGCACTCTGGTGGTGGATATTGTGTTGGTAAGGTGTGCTCCATAAAGGCAAAAGTGTGGAGAGAATGGTATGCATGTGGAATACTTAAGAGTAGTTTGGAATATTAATTTCTCTATTTCAGGAACTTTTGTGGGGAGAATTAAATGTTAGGCAGGTAATATTAAGGGGATCGTAGTAATCTTCGGAAGTGGCCAACGGTAAAAATGAAACCACGTGTAACAGTAAGTTGAAATACTTCCGAGTGCTTAATTTAAGCTGAATTACTGGCGTGTGTACTATAAGTTGAAAATATTTAAGAAATGGCGTGTTCAGGACTTGAAATTAGAGACGAGTACTTCCACGTGGTGAGTACTGTGTGAGTCTCAATCTGTGTATGAGACAAAGTATAAAGAGAAGCACTCGTCAATGGTATCAGTTGAGGACTCGCGTGTGTGACGAATATGTTCATAATATTACTTTGCGTGTTATGTTCCATGTGACGCTTGATTCAAACTATAATACTCTGAGAGTGAAGCGAGGTGAGTCAGCCTTCTATCCAGCAACGCCACTTGGCTTGCATTGCACAGGAAGACATGCATATATCCTCCAGAGTTCATAGTAGGAAAGAAAATCTACGAAGTGGGGCAGTGTGGTGTGAAACTGGGATGAATACTAATTGAAGTGGGAAGGCTGAAAGTGATGTGATATAACGTTGTGACTATTCCTTGTGTTGAATTCCATGTGGCCAGTTTGTTGTATTTCATGTAATTTAAGTATGTGTGGTTTGAATGGGAGAGTAGCAAGATAGGTTCAGAGATAGTGGGTTATGCATGTTCCTTTTGTACCGCTCGGTCTGGAAGAATTTTGCGTGATGATAGGTGTGAGAGTCGAAGTGTGAGATATAGCAAAAGATCCACCATCTTATCTAGAATGTGCACTGTAGTGTTAGATAATTACGAGACCATAAGATAGAGAGTCACCAATGTAAAACCATGCCCACTGGGCGGAGTTTCTCATGTGTAATTGTTGCAGAAAATGTAATGGTGTGTTATAGAATTAATCGGAATAAAAAAGATAGTGAAAAGAAAAAGATTGGTGGCCTTTTCCTTCGAATAGTATGTTGTCATGATATCCAGTATTTATAATGTGTGCGCCATTCATATTCAGTGCGATGGTCACGTGTTGATCAAAGCCGTTGGGTAAGAAAGAAAATGTGGTATTGCAAGTGTGTAGTGAACAGTCAGAATTGCGTAAATTACTAATAGTCAGATGTGCGTTATCCGTTTCCGTTGCGTAATATTCAAACAGGAGACTAATTTGTAACTTAATTGTGAGCACTAGAGCTCATGTTACTCGATAAATAAGAATGAATCCACTCGCTTGGCAGACCACTCATCTTGCAGGCCTGACTGCGTGATGTCACAGTATGAGCAAGGCATGTGGGTGCCTCTCACCATGTTCTGAAATAGTGTCTAGCTTCTCCACTAGGCAGTGCCACAAGTTCCTCCGAGAGTCGTAACACAACACACACACACAGATGTCATAATAAATAATGTAAATCCACCCAATGATGGAGGTTTAAACCTTTGAATCGCGTTGTGGAAATAAGGAAAACGGTGACTGGTAACAGTAAACTTGTTGTTTCATTTAATATCAATAACAGTCACTGTAAAGCCTAACCTAAAATATTTGCATTTAAGGTATTTGTTTTGTTTTGGCATTTCTTCTTCATGTCTTTCCAGAATTTTATCTTTCACCTGTTCATGAGCAATATCACAAAACTAAGATGAAATAAAGTTTGCAAAGGCTACTTTTGTACAGTTTTCAATACCTGGAATTTAAATCACAGTGAAACTAAATTACCGAAGCAACAATCCTAATGTCTTAAACTATCATGATTTAGTTAAACTGTCATAAGAGACTGAAATGCCCGATGGTTGGTATATGTGTTGCGTATTTACCTTTTAGAAGTTAAAGAAGTTTATCAAATACACAGACTGTGGCTTCTGCTTCTAGCTCAGTGACAGAATAGTTATGTTCAGCTTTGGTTAAGGCTCAGCTGGGAAAAGCTATACTTTTCTGTGTAAGAATTCCATTGTCTTTACATCTTCTTGAAAGACGTGTACAGCGAGATCATATTTTGAGCTACCAGTTGAAAGGTAAAACTCAAGAGATAAATCAGGGTGTGATAATATGGGTGCATTAAGCAGTGCAGTTTTAAGATCATTATTTTAAGTGTGTGCGGAACCATTCCAGTCTCAAACTGTATTCTTACCTGTGAGTTTACATAGATGTAGACAAGCTCTGTAAGCCGATGAAACATCGATAAAAATAGAAAAGACCTAAGAATCGTGTAAGTTGTTGGTTGTTTGTAAGTACAGGCATTTCTTCAATTGCTTTCAGATACAATGAGGCTTTTGTAGATACAATGCGGCCTAGGAATTTAATTGGCATTCTACCAAATTCAAACTTTTCTAAATTAACTGTAATGCCATGATCAAGAAATGTCTGTAATAGTTTACTCAGTACTTGATTGTGTTCTGTTCACAAAATTTCAGTGACCAAAACGTCATCAACAAAGGTGGTGATCCAGTCTTTTAAATGCTTTGGTAAGATGCTCTCAGGGCTCGGATAAGCGCAGCTGATGAAACATTAAGACAAAATGGTAATCTTGAATTTCGTAGCATTTTGCCAAAGGTTAGTTGCACACCTAGAGAAGACGTTTCCTTTACACCATGATGTTTACGTAATAATTCGTCTAGTGTTTGTGTTCGATCAGTTTCTGGTTGTAATATAGTGTTGATCTGTCTGGAATCAAGAACAAGTGTAATAGAATTATGCTTCTTTTTAACAACATTTAACAGACAGTTGTATGAACTTACTGCTTGGTCAATTATTAGCTGATCTAGCATTGATTGTATCTACTGTTTAACTTTTTCTCCATATGTCAATGGAATAACGTAAGGCGGTACAAAAATTAATTCATTTCCTTATCTTTCAATTTATAAAGAAAATTTTGTATAGTTCCTGTCTTGTGAGAAAAACTTCAGTATGTGATTTTAAAATTTCGAAAAATTCATGTGTGTCTGCATCAGAATCGACTTCATCTCTGATTACTTTCATTTTAATTAATTGTTCTATACTAATATATTGTTCGGTGTCATAATGAAAAGTTTTCATATCGTTCTTGCAACCATCAGTCAAACTCAGTGAGTGTTGTGCCTCGAGCGGAATGAGAAAACGCAAACAGGTCACGTCTTCATCTTCCTTCGTCAACCAATCTTGATAATTATGCGTTACTGTTACATGATTTATTTGTAACACTATTTCACATCGCAAAAGTTAACACCTGTTAATATTCATGTAGGAACTCTACACCCTAAATGGCTCCTGTTGACAAAAGAGGAACTATCACAAAATTCGCAGAAAACTTACGTTGCTGATTACGTGCATTTATGCTCTTTCGTTGAATCACTCCCTTCGATTTACTTCTTAATAGGGGCAAAGTTGGACAAACAAATTACTGGAGTCATTTACTAAATGCTGTCCCACTAATCACATTAACCCATCTAACAGAAACAAGTACAGTGGAAATTGAAACCTTTCTTGGGGAAACTTTTGCAATAGAATGTACAGGTGCCATTTTCTTGTAACAATGTGTCTCTAAAGTCAAGAACATATACGAAGTTAATATGGTTTGTGTGTGGACAGCCGGAAACTAGAAATTGTTCGTTTTGCTAGGAGCTGTTACATGGGTTGGGCAGACTGATTTCTACAGTTGCCCCACGCTCAGCATTTAAATTTCTACGATAACGCCAATTCATGTTTGATTTGTTTCACAATTACTTCGTCTTATATCCAGGGATGTCGGTGCCCTGATTTCTGCAACTTGAGCTCCATGCTCGAAATCCAAATTTGTGCAGTCACGTAAATTTCAATTTAATTTTTCATTACAATTGCGTCTAAAATTGCCCTCATGCCGTAACGTCTATGTCCACGGGATCCGCGATGCCTATTACTGTACTGATAATTTCGACGGTCACAGGAATCATATCTCGAGTGGCTGTAATCTGCAGTGTATAGGGCTGATGTGGCATATCATGCCGGTCTTCGTCGCGTCTCTCATCATTCCGTTCGCGCGAAACCCGTCTACGATTTCGGTTACACCGCTGACGGTAATTTTGCCAGTATTGATTATTATGGTTTCCGTGTATGCGATATTTATTGTCAAATTCAAGTTCCTACAATAGAGACTGAAAAGGTTGTAAGCTATCTTTACAACGACCCGCCTAAACTATGAGGCATAATCTGATAGGTAGTTTAGTCAAACAAATGCTGATTAACTCCGACGGTCTGCACGCATTAGTTAAATACCTATTCATGCACATTATGTTTCCAAAGTACTGCACAGGAGTTGAGAAATTCTATTGTTCATAATTTTTCATCATATTAATGTTATGTTTCACGCGATCTTGAGTAGTTTCAGACCAGTAAGCGGACAACAATCACCGTACGTGTGACATTCACGTGCTATCGATTTCATTTTTGTCGCAGGTTGTCCTTCGAGATGACTGCCACTAAATTCGAGTTTGTGGCCAAATGGTCATCTTGATGACAAAGATGAGTGTAATTGTTGTAACCACTCCCTTAGGTGTATTTCGTTGCTGGCACTGCGAAAAATTTTATAATTCCATGAGTGTGTAAGTGTTTGTAATTAAAATCATCACTTTTCTGAACGGATGAGTTTTTTCTCACACCGTTACCAGCATTCCAGACTTTTATTTTGTTTCTTTTTTTTGAGTTACCTGTCTTCTGATTGGTTTGGTGCGGCCCGCCACTAATTCCTCTCCTGTGCCAACCTCTGCAACACAGAAAAGTACTTGCAACCTACGTCTTCAATTACTCGTTGGATGTATTCCGTGGTTATTTTGCTGCCTATGTAGAAGAACTCCATAACTGCATCGACTTTGCGACAAATGATCGTGATGCTAAGTTTCTCGCTGTTTTCATTTCCGCTACTTATAATTACTATCGTCTTCCTTCGATTTTCTCTCCATCCATATTCTGTAATCAGTAGCTTCTTCATTCCATTCAGCAGTAAAGTAGCTCTTCTTCACTTCCACTCAGGATAGGAATGTCGTCAGACAATCTTAACATTGATGTCCTATCACCCTGAACTTTAATTCCAGTCCGGCACTATTGTTTTTATTTCTATCATTGCTTCTTTGATGTACAGATTTAATAGTAGGGGCGAAAGACTACATCCCAGTGTTACACCCTTTTTAATCCGAGCTCTTCGATCTTGGTCGTCCACTCTGGCACCAGTACATTTTGTATATTACCCATCTCCCCCTACAGCTTACCACTGTTTCTATCATAATTTTCAAAATCCTACTACATTTCGGATTGTTGAACGCTTCTTCAAGGACTACAATTCTTATGAACTCGTCTTGCTATTTCTTTCGTCTTGCTTCCATTATCAATCGCAACGTCAGAATTGTCTCTCTTATACCTTTATCTTTCCTAAGGCCTAACTGATCCTTGTCTACTTTTTCCTCAATTTCCTTTTCCATTCTTCCGTATACTTTTCTTGTCAGCAACCTAGAAGGATGAGCTCATAAGCTGATTATGCAATAATCCACGCACCTGTCAGTCTTTCTGTCTTTGGAATTGCGTGGATGATATTCGTCCGAAAGTCAGATGCTATGCCACCAGACTCATACATGCAACAAAGCTACGTCAATGGAAATTCTGATGGAACGTTATCCATCCCTTCTGTCTTATTTGTGCTTAAGTCCTCCAAAGCCCATGTGAATTCTCTTTCTAATACTCGATCCCCTATCTCTACTGAATCGACTCATGATCCCTCTTTTATCACATCAGACCTTCAATGTACTCTTTTCATCTATCCGCCCTCTCCTCTGCATTTAACAGTGGAATTCCCGGTGCACTCTTAGTGTTACCATCGTTGCTAATCTCACTGAAGGTTACTATGACTTTCCTATATGCCGAGACAGTTGTTCATGCAGTCACTTCTTTTCTGATTTATTCACATTCATCGTGCAGCCATTTCACCTTAGATTCCCTGCTCATCGCGCTTATTTCACTCCTCAGCGACCTGTGTTTCTGTATTCCTCTGAACACATTTGTACTTCCTTCTGTCACGGATAATCTCAAGTATTACCTTTCTTGCCTATGGTTTCTTCGCAATTACCTTATTTGTACCTATAGTTTTCATTCCAATTTTTGTTATAGCCCTTTTTAGCCATGTCCACTTCTCTTCAACTTCACTGCCTACTGATCTACGCCTGATTGCTGTATCTATAGTCATAGAGAACTTTACAGGTATCGCATCATTCTTTGGTATTTCCGCAACCCTTTTCTTTGGGTATTGATTCGTCCTGACAAATCTCTTAAAAAACAGCATACTCCTCATCAGCACTATATTGTGATCTGGTTCTATATCTGCTCCAGGGGAAGCCTTACCATCCAGTATCTGATTTCGGAATTTCTGCCTGACCCTGATGTAATCTAACTGAAATCTTCCCAAATCATCCGGTCTTTTCCAGGTATACCTTATCCTCTTTTGATTCTTGAACAAATTACTCGCTACTACTAATTTAAATTTATTGCAGAACCCATATTGTCATTCTCCTCTCTCATTCCTTATCGCAGGGCCATATTTTCCTGTAACCTTTTCAGCTGCTCCTTTCCCTACAACTGCATTTCAGTCTTCCACGACTATTAGATTTTCATCCCCATTGTACTGTATGACCTTTTCAAACCCTCAGATATTTTACCTATATTTTCTTCTTGTGCTTGCGACTTCGGTGTATACAGCTGAACTATTGTAATCGGTGCTGCTCTGCTGTCGATTCTGACAAGAGCAATCATATTATTGAATTGTTCACAGTAACACATTTTCTTCCCTACCTTCATATTCATAACGAATCCTACTCCCGCTATACCATTTTCTATTGCTAATGATATTACCCAATACTCATCTAACCATAAATCTTTGTCATCTTTCCATTTCACTTCTCTGGCCCCTACTACATCCAGACTGAGCCGTTGTATTTCCCTTTTCAGGTCTTCTAGATTCCACACCGCATTCATGATTTTGACATTCGACGCCCCTAGTCGTAGAACGTAATCCATTTGTTGCTTTTTAAATCTTTTTCTCGTGGTTACCTCCCCTTTGGCAGGTCTCTCCCGGAGATTCTAATGGAGGAGTATGCCGGAATGTTTTGCCAATGGAGAGATCATCATGACACTTTTTCAGTTACAAGCCGCATTTACTATGTATGTACGTTATGTGCCTATAATGGAGTAGTTTCCATTGCCTTCTGCATCCTCATGCCGTTGATCATTACTGATTTTTACGCCTTTGGGGTAGTTTCCCACATGAAGGACAAGAGTGTACCCTGGACCTCTGTCCGTTCCTCCACTCTCTTTGACAACGCCGTTGGCAGAATGAGGGTGACTTGTTATGCAGGAAGTCTTCGGCCGCCATTACTGATTATCAATCAAAATTAAAGCGATGGCGTGTTTCAAACACGGGAGCCAGGACTTTTTCATTTCTAATCAACAACGCTACATGTAGACTACAGGTGCTTATTTATGGTCGTAATGTCTTGCAAACACATTATGTTTGCGAGAGAAGTAATCACCATTTCCAAAATTAGTGCATTGACTGGGATTCCTAACATGAAAATTATTAAATCTATTGGCATCATTATCACAAGCGATCTTTTCTTTGATATTGGCAAGGTGTTCCCGTATTTTGTCACGTCACGTTTATTTTGCTGATTAATCCTCGTCTCCCCTTCCTTAAAACGGTTCAAAGACTGAAATTCTTTGGTATCAGCTATGAGAACCGGATGAGTATCGCCTGATCTTTTATCTGAAACATTGTTTCTTTGAGTCTCTTTCTCGGATAGTTCTTCGACTCCTTTTGCAACAGTCATCAACTGATTTTACGTTGCAACTACTGAGTTAGTCTGTGACTGTTATGACTCGGATTTGTGCGCTAATTCCTCTATTTGCAGTTTTTGTTGTCACGTCTGTTGTCTCAACTCAACAATGTCAGCAGACTGTTCCTGGACAAGTCTGGACTCAAGATAATTCATATCAGACCTGAGTTCGTCACGTAGCTGAATTTACAACCGTTCTGATATTTCTTCGAATTTACGGTTTAAATTGTCGTTAATCTCATCCTTAGATTCTTTGATCTCTGTATCAAGTCCCTCGTTGGATTTTTTAATCCCACTGCACTGAGCAAGTATTAACCGTGTAAAATTATTGCTGAAAGAGGGGAAGACAAAATGAATTTGCTCTGTAGGTGTATAAACCATACCTGAATCTCTTACAACAAAATCGAATTGTGTCACGGTTTTTTTAGCACCTGAATTACTTGTAGTTCCCTGCAGTTCGTCATGCGTGATTGATTGATATTGGACTACACTCTGATTATTCAGAGTAATGTTCAAAATTTCTCTGACTGGATCATCCTGATAAGATTTTTCTACACTACATCTCAAATTTTCCGAAACTTTGTTTGGAACTACTTCTACAGTCTTGTCTCTTCCTTCCTGCGCTGCAGTTTTCACTGTCGTAGCAATGAAGAAAATGACACAAAATGCAAACCAAATGTCTTAACACAAAACTGTTAACTGTTAAAAAATAAATAAACAAATTCTGAACCAGGAAACCGTCGAAATAATTATTTTTTTTTTGAATAAATGCTGAGCAGCGTGCTAGCAACAAAAATGCTTTCCAGCAATTACTACCTAACTGCTATCGGATAAAATTTTGCAAATGTAGTAGCAAGACGAGATATGTCTAACTGCGAAATCATCCAAAGAAACGAAATCATGGCAGGGTCGCCAGATGAAACTTCGTTTAATACCTTATTTGCAATTTTACTGTACTGGTGAGAGACGTGTAGAAATGTTTAAAGCTCCATCTATGAATATATTAGTATTCTGACAGAACAAGAAACAGAAATGTATTACTCTTCCCATAAATGAAAAAAAATCAAAGTCTTTCGTGTCTGCCTGCAATTATACAAATATTCTGTAACATCTCGTAACAATTAATACGATAATGCTCCTGTACACAACAGACAATTTACTTCATCTTGCAGCTGTAACTGCATCCAGCAACATGTCAAACTAATTAAAAAGAAGTAATGTTACCCATGCATAGTACAATACATGCCCACAACTACTGATATAACTGCTAGCATTTCTTTATGTAAAAATTCAATGGTCAGGAGGGGTTTCGTCAACAAACCTTACACAGTATACAAATATGAAGGAAACCAAGAAAAACTTTTAATTTAATTAATTCAGAAAATTGACGATTTCAGCACTGACCAACTTTACTCAGACCTTTCATTTTCTTCGGCAGATACATTAGCAACAACTTTAATTATTCTACAGTGTCTATAATGAAGAATCACATATCTGATCACAACAAAGACACCGGTATTAATCGCAATGTAGGCATACACAAACCTCACAATTCCCTGCAGTGCGCAAGCAACCAACAACTACGTGCAACAAAATGAAAAATTACTAAAAATCATCAATTATTACCATAGTCTGCTCTGGTGCTGCTACCACGGTCACGGCAGGCTGCTACCTCATCTGCGGCATGGCTCCTCTCCACAACAGGCTGCTTCTCACTGTCAACAACTGTTTACTCGCTACTATTCCGATATTAATATATCAGACTCTGTGTTTGCGAATGCACGCCACAGCAGAATCAGTGGTCTACTTTCCGAAGAAATATTAACGTTCAACTTTCAACACTGCACCAGTGATTTTCTTTCATTTAGGTCCAAAGGTGATATACGTTTGGAAAAGCATCAACCATCTCTTTGTACGTCCTGTTTTTATGTTATGGTACCTGTAATGTTGATTAGGCAATTTCTACAAACTAGCAATCGAAAAAGTTTTTCGATGTGGTCAATTGTCCACTGCTTCACTATGCATGTAGGAGAAAAAGTTTTCTAAGACGTGAAATCCACAGCAAAGCTCACGGACATTCCGAACGTCTCCCTTCACAGCAGGATTGGCAGAAGCACCGGCTCAGAGTACTGCAGCTAAAGGCCCACGGGTGCTGATTGGCCTAAAGTGCGGGCAGCAACTGAGCGTGATGCAGAATCCAGCGGAAATATTCGTAGCCTGTCACTAAAATCTTTTTGTTTGTGGCCAGCTAATCGCCACTAGACAGGCTGAGCACGCCCACTGTGCTCTCTGTCGCCTCTGCTCGAACTACTGGTACCAAATAAGGAGCTGCAAGTGTGTCACGCACACAGGTGCGGAATGCCACTATATGCGTCCCTGACTTTCAGATTTCGATTGTTCAACGCGGAAGACCTTTCGAAATTTAATTAAATTTAGAGAAATTATTTTCTATATTTATTGTTCAGCGCTAAATACACGCGAATGTGTTGATATTGCCGTCCGATCGTGGCCGAGCGGTTCTGGGCGCTACAGTCTGGAACCGCGCGACCGCTACGGTCGCAGGTTCGAATCCTGCCTCGGGCATGAATGTGTGTGTTGTTCTTAGGTTAGTTGGGTTTACGTAGTTCTAAGTTCTAGGGGACTGATGACCTCAGATATTAAGTCCCATAGTGCTCAGAGCCATTTCAACCATTTTTGTGTTATTAGCGTTTATTGTCACTGTTCAATTACTTGACGACGTCTTATCCTGGGCGATTCCTTAAAGTCGTTACAGAGTTTCGGTGGTCCTGGAGAAGGACAAAAGTATCAATTTGGCGTGAGGAACTATGTTCAGCAAACGACTAAGTCGAAAGCTATAAGAGAAAATAATTCAGATCACTCTGACAGTGGACGTTTTGTACTGCAAGTTCTATGCTTTCCGTTTTTTAGGGGGAGGAGGAAGTATGGACAAAAATAAAAAGAAAAATTGACCAGCAAACATGATCACTAAATCTGGTATTGGGCATGAGAGAGGTTGAATGCCCGCTAACCGCCAGTGGTGATGGACTTAGATGGCCGTAAAGAAGTCGGCACGTGGGACGATTTATCTAACGTTGACGTGGCGCTCTATTAGATTTGTGAAGCCACCTCCTGTTATTTCACGTTGAGGATCCTTTTCCGTATGTGAGAGACAGAATACGTTCTGCGGTATTTCGGCTACAGTAAAGACAGCAGGTAGTAAGACCGCTCCCTGCTTCAGATGCGTAAGGCTTGAGGCCTGCAGTAAGCGAGACACCATATTGTATTTGTCTTGTTGAGTAGAACTCCATGTCAGCTGGGTTTTATGTTATACCTTATGCCCCGTGAATATATGCTGTTTCTAAGCTCAAGAACGTTGAAAGTCTCGAGAACGAATCGTTACTGATACGACTTGCTGTGATAAAAATACGGGAAATGTCATATTGGTGATTGAAAAGGTTTCACATTTACGTATTGTCGTGATAGACCTGGCGTGTCACCAGGGTAAGCCGTTTTGGGGCAACTGTACATTAAATGTTCATGTAAAACGTATCGTTCTTTTCAGGATACGCTATAATTAAATATAATTATTAACGTATCAGCGATTAAAGCCTGCAGAAAATCAGGACAAACTACATAGTCTATTGCAATGGAGCTACAGCGTAGCGCATTGCGTAGCGGCCCCTTCCCATTTTACAGTAGGTTGTCATAATTACGTACTAAATTAACTTATGCAATACTTGATGTTATAAAATATAAGTGCTACCTCTGTCAGGAGTGAGTTTGTTCGTTTTAATCAACTTGATGTCCTTACTTGACCCTGACATGTATCTTTCCTTTTTCACTTATTTCCTGTTCACGGATACTGAAGTTTATATTTTCGTGCACCAAGGACAGCGTAAGACGACAAGCAGATGGATAGGAGAGGAAATGTGCTTGCTAATAGAGCTAAAGCTGGAATCTTACGCGCGAAAATGTTAAGGATCAGATTGTACCGTTTGCGAGCCAAATAGAGCCGACAGTTCCGCTGGAGAGCGATGAGAGCGCAGACTCAAGCTAACCAGCTGGTGCCATGTCTTCTGATGTAGGACACCTCGTCTGCGTGCACGTAAACGTTAGCTGCATCGCCCATTGTTCAGCCGAATGTAAGTGGCATCACTGGCGAGCAGCGCTATGCTGGCAAGACAAGAGCGCCACCATCTCGCCAATAGCGTTCCATGTGGCCGGCATATAGGCGGTCTCCCATGGGCATTGAAAGTTAAACCAGGGCACCATGTCCAATCCCAGCGATTCGGATTAACGTCCGGCCGACACCGAGGTCGTTATAGACGTATCACCTCGGATTGTCTCAAGGAAGGGAAAGGAAATCGGCAGTGCCCTTTGAAAGGAACCGCCCCAGTTGGAACGATTTAGGGAAATCGCAGAAAACCTAAATGTGGATGGCCGGATGCGGATTTGTAACGTCGTCCTCCCTTATGTAAATCCAGTATGCTAACCACTGCGCCATATCGCTCGGTGGGAGGCCCCGAGAAACCATACGACAGTGTGTCAGTTCAGTGCACGCACTTAATACTGTCGGTTCGGTCTTCACAGTATTAGGAGTGCTAGGTAACTACCTTGCTGCTCTTGGCCTTATCGTCATCGTTGTGCCGACGGCTTCTTTTTGCGCCTCACTGCCGTCTACATTGTTTGTGCATGTTCTGCCGTGTTGCCCTGTCCGTAGTCTGCCTGTCCTGTTTCGCTCCCTGCCACTAGATTGATTGACTCTTCTTCAGGGAGCTCTATTGCCTGGAACCTTCCTTCGTTTCTCCATTTCTTCTGGGGCTCTGACAGTCCCTCCCATATCTAGCTACCTGCGGATGTAGCACTAAAATGTGCGCACCATAAGAGCTATGGCCACTTGTTTAGCAGAAGAGGTGTACTTAACGGTTGCAGTGATGAACAGGAGGTCATAGCACTTAAGATGTGCACTTTAGAGCACTGTTTAATGGACTTTTCTTATTGTTTTTGTCCACACTACATTCTCCAAAAAAAATTGAAAACAATGTAGTTGAAATACAAGACCACTGTCAGACATATCAAAATATTTTTCATTTAATATGTAAATTAAAATTGGAGGGGCGGATACAGGGACGGAAAGAGAAGAAATAATAATTTGAGCTGCATCGATACTTCATGCGTTATCAGCGGAGACGCGTTAAAATATGTGTCCGACTGGGACTCTATTCCAGGATCTCTTGCTTAATGCGCCATCCGGACACAGTGTTATCAGAAATACGCAGACAATCTCGGCACGCTTCACAGCCGACTTGCATTCCCATCTAGCACCACCTATCCGGAATCCCCGTCCGTTTCCTCCGTGCATACTAATTTTTGATTCCGTTCTGAAGGCTGCTCAAGTGGTGAATCATTCACATGAATGCAGCTGATACCATTAGTTGAAATGGTTCAAAAGGCTCTGAGCACTATGGGACTTTTCTGAGGTCATCAGTCCACTAGAACTTACAACTACTTAAAGCTTACTAACTGAGGGACATCACACACATCCATGCCCGAGGCAGGATTCGAAGCTGCGACCGTAGCGGTCGCGCGGTTGCAGACTGTAGCGCCTAGAACCGCTCGGCCACCTCGGCCGGGGATATCATTAGTTCCTCCTATTTTCTGTCGTTTCAACCACCATCAATTCACATAATATGTATGACAGCTGCCGATCTCATGTGGTGTCTGTTCTTTAGGGTATGTCGGATAGAACAGACATCATGCATTCATACAGTTTTCACTTACAGCGCTCCAGCCTTCCGCTTCCGCTCGGGAGTCCCTTACCGCAAACTGATACATAGACTGATGAGACGGAACATTATGATCAGCGACGTACTATCGATATAAACCCGTTCAGGCGTTAGCGACGTCACCTAGCGAGGAATGAGTGCCAGATAGACCCAAGCACGGTGCATTTACTGTCAATGAGCTTGCTGTCCGTCTGCAGAACGAGGAATGCACGCGATCTATTTGAATTTTACCAAGGGCACGCTTTGATGGCATAGAGACTCGACATGAGCGTTTCGAAAACAGCACGACTGCTGTGATTGTCTTCAAGACATGGTGTATCTAAGGTGAAAACACGTCCAGACGTCGTGGAGTTGGGCGGCCACCGCTCATTACTGATGTCCGACATCGTATGCTCGGCAGACTCGTAAAAAGGTCATTCGACGGACTGTGGCGGAAGTAACATCAGACTTTAATGCTGGCAAAGGCTTGGCCAACTGATAGGATAGCCGACGAAATGAGACGGAACTGACACGAGACTTCAGTGCTTGACCGAGTACAAGTCTGTCTGAACACAAAGTACACCAAACACTCCAAACGATGGGCCTCGCAGTAGAAGACTCACCCATGTGCCAGTGTTAAAACCAGGATATCTGCTAATACCACTTAAATGGGTACGTGACCATCGGTACTGGACGTCAGTGCAGTGGCAGAAAGCTGCCATGGTCTGATGAATCCCGATTCCTTCTTCGTCATGCTGATGGGGGGGGGGGTCACGAATTCATTGCCTTCCAGGGGAACCTGTACTGCAGGACGGAGACAAGCTGGCGGCAGCTCCATGAAGTTCACGGGAACATTCACGTAGAGATCCGCTGGTTGCAGACCATGTTCACTCCTTCATGATGGTCCTGTTGACCGACGACATAGGCATTTTTCAGCAAGATAATACATCATGTAACAAGTCCAGAGGGTGACGGAGTGGTTCTAGGACCACAGTGGCAGTTAAAATTGATGGGAGACCCCTCCGCCAAACTCACCATATCAGAACTAGGTCGAACGCGTCTTGGGTGTGACTAAACGTGGCATCAGAGCTACAACCCACTGCCAGCAATTTAAGGGAATTCCGGGACTTGTGCGTGCAGATGTGGTGCCACTTCCCTCCAGCGTCCTACTTAGACCTCACTGGTTCCATGACACTACGCATCGCCGCTGTTATGCCTGCCAAAGGTGGACATACCAGTTATTAGGTAATTTCTCATAATGTTCTGGCTGGTCAGTGTACATCTTTCTCCACCATGCATGCAAACTTGTAACATCATTACGGAATGACAATAAATATTCAGTAAATGTAATAATAATTATTTTAAAATCGTTTACAATTCAGATAGTTTGACATAAACTTTTCTCCATTTCTGAACAACATAGGTTCATCATTGTTGTAAACATCATACACAAGACTCACACACAATATAATTACGGTTTAACAATACCGCTATTAAATAAATCGGACATTGTGGTTCTACGTTAAATACAAAAATTATCACAAGCTTTCGGCTACTTTTATGATGCACACTTGCCCAGCCTTGATCTGTCTTCTGCAGCACCTCTGCTCACATTATTTTCTTAGCAGATTCGCTTCTCAACGTGGTTACCAAGTGAACAATGGGAATAATTACGACATTCATCGTTCTATTAATTAAAGTTAATTAACTACCTCACGGCATGATTGACTGCAGGTATATGCAGGGTGTTACAAGAAGGTACGGCCAAACTTTCAGGAAACATTCCTCACACACAAAGAAAGAGAATATGTTATGTGGACATGTGTCCGGAAACGCTTACTTTCCATGTTAGAGCTCATTTTATTACTTCTCTTCAAATAACATTATTCACGGAATGGAAACAGACAGTAACAGAACGTACCAGCGTGACTTCAAACACTTTGTTACAGGAAATGTTCAAAATGTCCTCCGTTAGCGAGGATACATGCATCCACCCTCCGTCGCATGGAATCCCTGATGCGATGAAGCAGCCCTGGAGAATGGCGTATTGTATCACAGCCGTCCACAATACGAGCACGAAGAGTCTGTACATTTGGTACCGGGGTTCCGTAGACAAGAGCTCTAAAATGCTCCCATTAATGAAACTCAAGAGCGTTGAGGTCAGGAGAGCGTGGAGGCCATGAAATTGTTCCGCCTCTACCAATGCATCGGTCACCGAATCTGTTGTTGAGAAGCGTACTAACACTTCGACTGAAATGTGCAGGAGCTCCATCGTGCATGAACCACAAGTTGTGTCGTACTTGTAAAGGCACATGTTCTAGCAGCACAGATAGAGTATCCCGTATGAAATCATGATAACTTGCTCCATTGAGCGTAGGTGGAAGAACATGGGGCCCAATCAAGACATCACCAACAATGCCTGCCCAAACGTTCACAGAAAATCTGTGTTGATGACGTGATTGCACAATTGCGTGCGGATTCTCGTCAGCCCAGACATGTTGATTGTGAAAATTTACAATTTGATCACGTTGGAATGAAGCCTCATCCGTAAAGAGAACATTTGCACTGAAATGAGGATTGACACATTGTTGGATGAACCATTCGCAGAAGTGTACCCGTGGAGGCCAATCAGCTGCTGATAGTACCTGCACACGCTGTACATGGTACGGAAACAACTGGTTCTCCCGTAGCACTCTCCATACAGTGACGTGGTCAACATTACCTTGTACAGCAGCAACTTCTCTGACGCTGACATTAGGGTTATCGTCAACTGCACGAAGAATTGCCTCGTCCATTGCAGGTCTCCTCTTCGTTCTAGGTCTTCCCCAGTGGCGAGTCATAGGCTGCAATGTTCCGTGCTCCCTAAGACGCCGATCAATTGCTTCGAACGTATTCCTGTCGGGACACCTTCGTTCTGGAAATCTGTCTCGATACAAACGCACCGCGCCACGGCAATTGCCCCGTGCTAATCCATACATCAAGTGGGCATCTGCCAACTCCGCATTTGTAAACATTGCACTGACTGCAAAACCACGTTCGTGATGAACACTAACCTGTTGATGCTACGTACTGAAGTGCTTGATGCTAGTGCTGTAGAGCAGTGAGTCGCATGCCAACACAAGCCCCGAAGTCAACATTACCTTCCTTCAATTGGGCCAACTGGCGGTGAATCGAGGAAGTAGAATACATACTGACGAAACTAAAATGAGCTCTAACATGGAAATTAAGCGTTTCCGGAAACATGTCCATACAGCATCTTTTCTTTATTTATGTGTGAGGAATGTTTCCTGAAAGTTTGGACGTACGTTTTTGTAACACCCTGTAATGCTAAGCTCAAACGCGGACGTCTGCTTTTATGTAATTCGTTATTTTTCTTTTAACAACGTAGCTGTATTTCGTTTTCGTTAACTAATCTCGTGAGGTAGTACTGTCAGGTCATCCTTGGCAATCCATATAGAATTGTTAGCGCCATGTAACACCTGCTGCGATGTAGGTATGTCTACTGAGGAACTCCATCCGGCGCACGCCACCCGCGGAGTACCTCAAACAAATAATGTAACATAAAACAAACATTTAGACATTTACAAGCTATCACCTATCAATATCTTTCTGTACTATTTGATTATTATAAATATGATAAGAGAATTAGTTGTACACGGACTTGCTCACGTAAAGATGAGGAGCATACAGAGAATTTCGCACCTATAACGCTCATAAGACAATTTCCGAAATCAATTGAGCTAAATTCTGTAACTTCACAGCTACTGCTCTCTTTAATCTTGATTCTGCTACGCGGTTTCTTACGTATCAATTCATATTAATTCACTTCCTTTCAGCCCCGTCGACGGGAAGAGGTCCTCCTCACTCGGTTTCGGTCACAGCCCTATGACGCATGGCTTCCTGCTCCGGCGAGAGGACCCTCCAATGTGTGGTGCTTGTGGCGTCCGGGTCACTGTGCGCCACGTTTTATTGGATTGTGTTTTATTTTCTGACCAGTGGGCCGCGGCTGACATGCCAGCGGATCTGCAATCTCTTTTAGGCTACAGTCGGACGAATGCGGTTAAAGTTTTAAAATTCTGTGCCATGTCAAATGTTTTATAAAGATTTTAGGGAGAGGATCTTAATTTGCTCACTGTGTGACAAGCTCGCCCATATTTTATGTAAGTGGCCAGCCAATGACTATTTCCTGTAGCATTCTTGCTGCTGCGTTTTCCCTGTCCTCACGTATTACTTTCTTATGTAGCATTTTCCTTCTTTTCCTGCTTTCTTTGCGTGTGTGCTTCAGTTTGATTAGGTCTGTCCACATTCGGTCCTTTTAATGTGTGCGAGGGTGCTGAAGACCTCGACGTTGAGCGCCCATAAGCCCCAACACACACACACACCAATATCAGAGCAGAATCAGGAGAACCTTATTTATCGCGACCCATTGGCCATCAGCGACTTACGTGCTCTCGTCAAGGGGATGCTGACACGAAGCGTTAGCGTCTCGAAGATACTTGCGAACTGAGGCAAGTTACTGAGATTACTAGGCATCTGAAACCTCATAGTATGGCCCTACCTCCGTAGCTGGAATCCTTAATCGACAATGGAGCTGCTCCAGGTGCAATACATCCTGACAGAAGAGCAGAATAGTATATTAGTTTTCCTGAATCTCTTAAAGGGATTAGTAATCTCAGTACGAGCGCCTTAATAAGTACGAAATTCACCCTCCTGACACCAACGTAACTCACTTTCGTTTACGATTGTAGGTACGGACGGCAGCTCCTGCAGTTCCTCTGCCTGGCTGCCCACGTCATCAGCAGACTGGTGCTGGTCCTCACACCAGACGTCCTGGTGCTGTTCATCCTGGCACAGTCCCTCGTAACAGCAGCGGCCGGACCAATGCATGAATCTGCCTTGTCTGTTGGTAAGTGCATCAACACACACAGCTGCTGTCATAACATTGTTTTAGCACTATGGTGTTACATACTAACTGTTCTCAGAACTTCAAGAGATAGAAATGACGCAAAAATCAACCGCAAATTTATGAAAGATATATGAGGGTAAGTCTTGTCAATAAATGCAGTTATATGTTATCAAATCAGCATATTCAAAGGCTAGAAAATGGAGATATCGTAGCTCCTATTAGTCTCGAAATCGAACTGCCCATGTTTTGATCCTGACGTTCACTCGCGTGGAGTCTCTCAATCAGTTGAATGCTTTATTCATAAGTGTTTCCTAGGAGACTTGATGAGCCTTCCCAAAGGAGTAGAATACCAGGATAGGAAATAGGCGTGCCAACACCAGGGGTCAGCTCACAAAAAACGTTCCTATTACAGAAACAAGATATTGGCGATCAGAATGCCGTAGCTACTCAATTTACCGCGGTAAAATGGCAATACTTTTTCTGAAAAATTAATAAATCATTTACGTACCAGAAGTAATAAATGCTGTATAACTGCCAACTCTTTTGACGCATGTCAGCTTCCGCGTTTATAACTCCGCAGGATAACTTATTTGGGAATATTCGAAAATGTCCAAAATGCTCGAGTCACTCCTATTTAGAATAAAATTTACCTTGTACCAGCACCAAGAACTTACTGCCTTCTTGAGCGACTCTCTCCGAAATGTAGGGAAATCGGCTACAGACTCTAACAAAACGTAATGAAGCACCCCTATGAAATGCGCAATTGACGACAAGTTGTCACGAGAAGGTAGCCCGACAGTACGAAAGGAGGCGGGGCGTATTGTATTGCCAGTAGGAAAGCTGTAACGGGATCGGTCAGGACATCTCAGTGACTTTGAACATGGCCTGATCATTGGATATCTCCTATACACATCTACATCTACATCTACGTGATAACTCTGCTATTCGCAATACAGTGCCTGGCAGAGGGTTCAATGAACCACCTTCAAGCTGCGTCTCCACCGTTCCTCTCTCGAAAGGCACGCGGGAAAAACGAGCACTTAAATTTTTGTTGTGCGAGACCTGATATCTATTATTTTATCGTTATGATCATTTCTCCCTATGTAGGTGGGTGCCAACAGAATGATTTCGCAATTGGAGGAGAAAACTGGCGATTGAAATTTCATGAGAAGATCCCGTCGCAACGTAAAACGCCTTTGTTTTAATGATTACCACTCCAATTCACGTATCATGTCTGTGACACTATCTCCCCTATTTCGCTATAATGCAAAACAAGCTGCCCTTCTTTGTACTTTTTCGATGTCATCCGTCAGTCCCACTTGATGCGGATCCCACACCGCACGGCAATACTCGAGAATAGGGCGGACAAGCGTGGTGTAAGTAGACCTGTTGCACCTTCTAAGTGCTCTTCCAGTGAATCGCACTCTTTGGTTTGCTCTACCCACAATATTATCTATGTGATCGTTCCAATTTAGGTTTTTCGTAATTGTAATCCCTAAGTATTGAACTGAATTTATAGCCGTAGGATTTGTGTGGCTTACCGCCTATTCGAGATTTAGCTGGTTTATTTTAGTACTCATGTGAATAACTTCATACTTTTCTTTATTCAGGGTCAATTGCCACTTTTCACACCACAGATATCGTATGTAAATCATTTTGCAAGTATTTTTGATCATCTGATGACTTTACAAGACGGTAAATGCATTATCTGCAAACAATTATAGACTACTACTCAGATTGCCTCCTATGTCGTTAATATAGATCAGGAACAACAGAGGGCCTACAACACTTCCTTGGGGAATGCCGGATCTCACTTCTGTTTTACTCGATGACTTTCCGTCTATTACTACGAATTGTGGCCTTTCTAACAGGAAATCACGAACCCAGTCGCACAACTGAGACGATACTCCGTAGGCACGCAGTTTGGTTAGAAGACGCTTATGAGGAACTGTGTCGAGAGCCTTCTGAAAATATAAAAATATGGAAACGTATCAGGGATATTACTAGTACTTTAAAACTGGCCACATCGACTGCTTGTGATGTGACTGTGATGCAGGAATGCGAAGAAGAACCACAGCTAAGCCACCATCAGGCCGACATCACGCACTGACGCACAGGAAAATTGAGCACTGCGATGGGAGGTTACAAATAACCGGATGGAAATCACGCATGCGTTCCACTGTGCTACCAGAAGCCCAGTTAACACAGTGAGTAGTGGGTACAGTGGTCAAGAACCTACTCATAAGCCAAAACATTTCTGTAGTCAGTGCCAAGCTGAGCTTAATGTGCTCTAAGGAGTGACGCCACTGGACAACGGATAACTGGAAACAAGCGTTTGGAGCCACTAATCACGCTGCAGCCGTTGCAAATCTGACGGAAGTGTTTGGGTTTGGCAATGCTTGGGGAACGTTACCTCCTACCAGGTATAATGACAAGCGCGAAGTACGGAGGAGGCGGTGTTACAAAATGGGTCCCCATATTATGGTTAGAAAACAGTAAGCAAGTAAAATATAAACACATTTTACACCATAATGTACTGAGTACGTTAGGGGAACAGTTCGAAGACACCTAGGCCACCTAGATTGTACAGTTTGCCAAAGGTTCATAAGGACAACGTCCCGTTGAGACCGATTGTTAGCGCTATTGGCTCTCCTACGTACAGGCTTGCAAAACACTTACCTAAATTGCTGTCGCCTATAGTTGGCCACTGCAGACATCATATTAAGAATTCAATTACGTTTGTTGATATCATAAAAAAGATGAAGATAGGCCCAAATGATATCATGGTCAGCCTCGACGTGGTTTCTCTGTTCACCAAAGTACCTGTGGCCGACACATTACAACTGCTGGCTGCTCATTTTTCCTCAGAAATTTTCAAGTTGTTCCGGCATACCTTGACGACCACTTACTTTTTATACAGTGGAAATTATTATGAAATAACGGACGGAACAGCCATGGGTTCCCCCCTATCACCAGCAATAGCGAATTTTTTCATGGAGGATTTTGAAGAACCAGCGTTGAGCAGTGCTCACCTCCGCCCATCATGCTTCTACAGATACGTCGACGACAACGTTTTAATCTGGCCACATGGCAGTGACACGCTGCAACAGTTCCTCGAACATTTGAATGGTGTACATACAAACATACAATTTACACTGGAGGTAGAGAAGGAAGGGAAGTTATCTTTTTTAGATGTGTTGGTGGAGCGAAAACCGGATGAACGACTGGGCCATTCTTTGTACAGGAAGCCACCGCATACAGACTTATATCTGCATAGCCACAGCTTCCATCATCCGTCTCAGAAGAGAGCAATGCTGAATACTTTAGTACACAGAGCCAGGACTATTTCCGACAAGGACCACCTCGGTCCCGAGATTAACCATTTGACGACTGTTTTCAAGAGGAATGGTTATTCTGCCGGTGAAATTAAATCAGCATAGTCCAAAAAAGTTAGACATGATGCCGTCCATAAACAAGAAGAGGACCAACACATAGCGCGGCTTTCATTTTGTGGTGTTACAGCAAACAAGATAGGCAGAGTCCTAAAGAGGCAAGGAATAAAATTAGTTTTCCGAGCACCTAGGAAAATTAAGGAAATGTTGAGACCAGTCAAAGATAGTCTCGTCTTGAGGGTGCCGGGAATATATAGTACTCCTTGCAAATGCAGGAAGAATTACGGGGGTCAGTCCGTACGAACAGTTGCCGACTGTTGCATCGAGCACGAGTACAACGGGAAATACAGGTATTTGGATAAATCAGTGGTGGCTGAGCACAGCCTGCTTAACAAGCATAAGATTTTATTTGAAGAAACGAGAGTAATAGCCCACGCATCGAATTACTGGGACTCTGTGATCCGGGAAGCGGTCGAAATTAGACTTAGCGATAGTAACTTTAACAGAGACAACTTCTCTGCATTTAGCAACACCTGGAAGAGTGCCCTGGACAAAGAAAAATCGCAGAGGAAAACTTCCCGCACCTTACCTCCTGATTCAAGGGATGGCGATACAAGCAATGCGGGCAGAAACTACATCTATGGAAGTAGATGGCACCACGTCACTACGCGCCATATAGTTGCTGCTATGACGTATTCCAGGCAGTCAGAAGCCGTCTTTTGTGTATAAAAGTGGGAGCCTCGCTAGTTTACGAACCTCCTCCTGTTCCTCCAACATCTCCACATCTTTTACATTTAATGCAGGCTTGATCCCCCCCCACCCTCTGGTTTCCTCCTTCTTCTCCACCCTCCGCCCATTGCCGCGCCTCTATCGTTGTATCCCTCCCTCTCTCCACATCCACACCCTCCATTTCTTTCGTCAGGGCAACTTCCGGCGCCTCCCCCTCCCGGATGATGAACTTCACCATGACATCTACCCTTCCTTCCAACTATAACCTGGCCTTGTCCCCCCCCCCTTTTTTCCTCACCCCTCCTTCTCCCAGAGCGGATTTTCCTCCTTCCCTCC
Source organism: Schistocerca nitens (assembly GCF_023898315.1). NCBI lineage: Eukaryota > Metazoa > Arthropoda > Insecta > Orthoptera > Acrididae > Schistocerca > Schistocerca nitens. The sequence continues at coordinate 162,081,431 of NC_064617.1, read as the reverse complement.
TGAGACCCTGCACCCCATCCTAGTGTCTTCTCTTCCCCCATCCCTCCCTACCTGGCCCTCTTCGGCGCGCCCCCCCCGCCCATCTTTTCCCCTCCCTCCCTCCCTTCTCCCGGTCTCCCTCATGTCCTTGCGCCTGGCAGATCCTCCATTTTCATCATCATCAGTGTGCCACGGCAGTGTAGTGTTTAGTGCTGTTACTCCTGTGCATCGAGTGGTGTGATTTAAATTGTGTGCTGGCATAGTACTTAGTGTCACTGTCAGTGTTTGGTATGTCCTACACCATCAGTCGATACTTTTATGCTCCAGTCATACTGTGCCTTGTGTTCTTTTAATTGTCGCAGTGTGTGGTTTTACGTGTGCACTACATTTTTACGGTTTTTATTTCCATTTTACAGTCGCCCCTTTTTTTGTCTATTGTCTTCCATGATCTTCCCCCTTTTTTATATCTATGTTCACCATGTATGCTCCTTTGTATATTTTGAAACGTCTTCTATTATTTGTTCTATGTCTTTCGGCTGAAGTGCAACGCATATGCTGCTGCCAGACCGCCCCAATGGAGAACTCAAATACAATAAAGGAAAAAAAATAATTTACGACAGTCAATTTTAGCCCTGACGACGACTATGGAGGTAGTGGTCGAAATCTTGGAATTTTATCCTGAATTGACGCGGCATGTAAACCGAGAGATTTTTATTCAGTTCGGAGACGTTGCTGGTACGATCATTACATTCCAACCAGTCATAAAGCAGCGTTTGTGAATCAACGATATTAGAAAAACAGCATTTTTGTAACGGACTGACCCGTCCAGATAACCAATCCGAACACAATGGAACACCTTTCAGATGAGATAGAACGTCGACAAAAGGTCCTAAATTTTGAGAAAAAAATGTAAGTTATATGCAAATACGTGTATTATTAAATATGTAGGCCTACACAATTTTTCGGATTAAGAATTGTGTAAGATGAGGATGAAGTGTTTCGCTCCAATTTTTCAATTCGTACACCGAAGAAGCAATGTTGGAAATCATGGAAAGGATTTTGATTAAAATTCAGGGTAAAAGGGCATCAGTGTTAAGATTCGCTGATGACGTTGATATCCTCACTGAAAGTGAAAAATGGTTCAAATGGCTCTGAGCACTATGGGACTCAACTGCTGAGGTCATTAGTCCCCTAGAACTTAGAACTAGTTAAACCTAACTAACCTAAGGACATCACAAACATCCATGCCCGAGGCAGGATTCGAACCTGCGACCGTAGCGGTCTTGCGGTTCCAGACTGCAGCGCCTTTAACCGCACGGCCACTTCGGCCGGCCACTGAAAGTGAAGAAGTTTAATGAGTACAGAATAGTAATGGAGAGTGAACCGCAAAAAGCCAAGAGTAATGAGAAGTAACGTAAATGAGAACTATGTGACACTTAACATCAATATTGATGATAATGAAGGAAATGAAGTTAGGGAATTGTGGTTTCTTGGAAGCAAATAACTCAAGACTTTTGATGCACAGATGACGTAAAAAACAGGTTGATGAACGAGGATGTAAAGAACAGGTTGATGCGAGCAGGACGTAAAATACAGAGTAGTACAAGCAAAGAAGATATTCCTGCCCAAAATAAGTCTACTAGTGTCACATGTAGGTGTTAATATGATGAATAAATTTCTGAGAAAATGTACTTGGAACACGGAATGGCATGGTAGTCAGTAATGGACCTTGGGAAAACCATGAAACAAGAGGATCGAAGCATTTAAAATGTGATTGTACAGAAGCAAATTGAAAATGAAGTGGACCAGTAAGGTAAGGTCAGACAAGGTACTCTGAGTAACCGACAAAGATAGGAACAGATGGAATAGACAAGAAAAATGGATGGTATGATAGCGTGCATTGAAAAACATCAGGAAATACCTTCCACGGTACTAGAGGGAACTGTAAGGGTAAAATATGTAGAGAAAGACAGAGATTAAAATGCATGCAATAAATAAGTGAGAAGACTGATGACTAAAAAAAAAGGCAATTGGTAGACCTACCTCATATTAAAGTCCACTAATACTTTTTCTAAGGTAGTGTATATTCACATGCATGATATGTACATATTCTTCAGTGTATTCTCCACATCACCCTTCTATATCTTTCTTACCTCGATCTTCAACATATTTCTCAGTGTATCTTCCTCAGTACTCTTATATATCTGTCTTACCTTACCCCTGTTATCCCTACGCCATGATGGCAACATACACTCCTGGAAATGGAAAAAAGAACACATTGACACCGGTGTGTCAGACCCACCATACTTGCTCCGGACACTGCGAGAGGGCTGTACAAGCAATGATCACACGCACGGCACAGCGGACACACCAGGAACCGCGGTGTTGGCCGTCGAATGGCACTAGCTGCGCAGCATTTGTGCACCGCCGCCGTCAGTGTCAGCCAGTTTGCCGTGGCATACGGAGCTCCATCGCAGTCTTTAACACTGGTAGCATGCCGCGACAGCGGGGACGTGAACCGTATGTGCAGTTGACGGACTTTGAGCGAGGGCGTATTGTGGGCATGCGGGAGGCCGGGTGGACGACCGCCGAATTGCTCAACACGTGGGGCGTGAGGTCTCCACAGTACATCGATGTTGTCGCCAGTGGTCGGCGGAAGGTGCACGTGCCCGTCGACCTGGGACCGGACCGCAGCGACGCACGGATGCACGCCAAGACCGTAGGATCCTACGCAGTGCCGTAGGGGACCGCACCGCCACTTCCCAGCAAATTAGGGACACTGTTGCTCCTGGGGTATCGGCGAGGACCACTCGCAACCGTCTCCATGAAGCTGGGCTACGGTCCCGCACACCGTTAGGCCGTCTTCCGCTCACGCCCCAACATCGTGCAGCCTGCCTCCAGTGGTGTCGCGACAGGCGTGAATGGAGGGACGAATGGAGACGTGTCGTCTTCAGCGATGAGAGTCGCTTCTGCCTTGGTGCCAATGATGGTCGTATGCGTGTTTGGCGCCGTGCAGGTGAGCGCCACAATCAGGACTGCATACGACCGAGGCACACAGGGCCAACACCCGGCATCATGGTGTGGGGAGCGATCTCCTACGCTGGCCGTACACCACTGGTGATCGTCGAGGGGACACTGAATAGTGCACGGTACATCCAAACCGTAATCGAACCCATCGTTCTACCATTCCTAGACCGGCAAGGGAACTTGCTGTTCCAACAGGACAATGCACGTCCGCATGTATCCCGTGCCACCCAACGTGCTCTAGAAGGTGTAAGTCAACTACCCTGGCCAGCAAGATCTCCGGATCTGTCCCCCATTGAGCATGTTTGGGACTGGATGAAGCGTCGTCTCACGCGGTCTGCACGTCCAGCACGAACGCTGGTCCAACTGAGGCGCCAAGTGGAAATGGCATGGCAAGCCGTTCCACAGGACTACATCCAGCATCTCTACGATCGTCTCCATGGGAGAATAGCAGCCTGCATTGCTGCGAAAGGTGGATATACACTGTACTAGTGCCGACATTGTGCATGCTCTGTTGCCTGTGTCTATGTGCCTGTGGTTCTGTCAGTGTGATCATGTGATGTATCTGACCCCAGGAATGTGTCAATAAAGTTTCCCCTTCCTGGGACAATGAATTCACGGTGTTCTTATTTCAATTTCCAGGAGTGTATATTGCATACAGCCTTCCTTAATTAATAGTGCTCTAGCTTTGCCGATTGACATGTATACCGAAGAAGAATATAAGGAAATAATGGGAAGGCACAGTACTGGGAGAAACATCCAAATTAATTATATTTCAGTATTTGGGCATGCTAATGACTTTGTTGTTTTGTGTGAAGATGAGGATGAATGCCAGAACCTGAATGGAATGGTTTGCCAAGTGCAGAATGTAGTTTGAAAGCAAGCTGACGTAGACCAGATACTGAGGAGTAATAGAAATGATGGTAGTGACAAGCTGTGTGTTAAAATAGGTTATCACTTTGTTGCTGCCCCGAAATCTAAACACATAATGGTGGGCGAAACAACAACCTAAAAATCTGAAGAGCAAAGAGAGTGCTCCTCACTAAAAGATGTCTATAGTGATTAAATGTGGGCCTGCAACTGAGAAAGATATTTCTAAGAACTCACCCTTTGAGGATAACACTGTTGCAACTATGTCATAGGACGTAAATACACCTGAAAATTGTATAATTTACTTGTTTGAGATACTGATGTTACACGAAAAATCTGTATCTAATTAAAAGGACTGACAAGTCCCTCCCGCACTTGCGAGAGAAGAAAAATGCGGAAAACCGTAAACAGAAGGGAGTGATGGATACACTCGGCAGCTATTTCCATTCTGTTAGAGGAAGCCACAAAGGGTATAAACATTGGCTGCTAGTGATACCAAAACAGTCAGGAGACGCAAACCAAAAACAGAGGAACCATAAACGAATTCATATCGTAAGACTCGCACCATCACAGTGCCACTGCGAAACACACACACACACACACACACACACACACACACACATATATATATATATATATATATATATATACGGCAACTGTCAAGAAATGCCCGCTTACCATTAGTCATTAATGGATGTCTGATTAATTATAAATGTTACCGGCTTCCTGCTGAGCCAGATCAACTCTTTTACTTCTCGGAAATGAAAATAAGACTTTATCTTCATAGAATACGGCCTGTTTTTTTATATGCAGTCCAGAGTAAATATGAGCCTATCAAATCTAACCAGCGGTCATCAGCAAGGGAACAACACCGTTGGAAAAGTCGGTCGAACAACTTGTCAGAACAACTTACCGTATCCGCCATTTCACTTATCGAGCAGTATTGGAAGGAAAATACACTCCTCGAAATTGAAATAAGAACACCGTGAATTCATTGTCCCAGGAAGGGGAAACTTTATTGACACATTCCTGGGGTCAGATACATCACATGATCACACTGACAGAACCACAGGCACATAGACACAGGCAACAGAGCATGCACAATGTCGGCACTAGTACAGTGTATATCCACCTTTCGCAGCAATGCAGGCTGCTATTCTCCCATGGAGACGATCGTAGAGATGCTGGATGTAGTCCTGTGGAACGGCTTGCCATGCCATTTCCACCTGGCGCCGCAGTTGGACCAGCGTTTGTGCTGGACGTGCAGACCGCGTGAGACGACGCTTCATCCAGTCCCAAACATGCTCAATGGGGGACAGATCCGGAGATCTTGCTGGCCAGGGTAGTTGACTTACACCTTCTAGAGCACGTTGGGTGGCACGGGATACATGCGGACGTGCATTGTCCTGTTGGAACAGCAAGTTCCCTTGCCGGTCTAGGAATGGTAGAACGATGGGTTCGATTACGGTTTGGATGTACCGTGCACTATTCAGTGTCCCCTCGACGATCACCAGTGGTGTACGGCCAGTGTAGGAGATCGCTCCCCACACCATGATGCCGGGTGTTGGCCCTGTTTGCCTCGGTCGTATGCAGTCCTGATTGTGGCGCTCACCTGCACGGCGCCAAACACGCATACGACCATCATTGGCACCAAGGCAGAAGCGACTCTCATCGCTGAAGACGACACGTCTCCATTCGTCCCTCCATTCACGCCTGTCGCGACACCACTGGAGGCGGGCTGCACGATGTTGGGGCGTGAGCGGAAGACGGCCTAACGGTGTGCGGGACCGTAGCCCAGCCTCATGGAGACGGTTGCGAGTGGTCCTCGCCGATACCCCAGGAGCAACAGTGTCCCTAATTTGCTGGGAAGTGGCGGTGCGGTCCCCTACGGCACTGCGTAGGATCCTACGGTCTTGGCGTGCATCCGTGCGTCGCTGCGGTCCGGTCCCAGGTCGACGGGCACGTGCACCTTCCGCCGACCACTGGCGACAACATCGATGTACTGTGGAGACCTCACGCCCCACGTGTTGAGCAATTCGGCGGTACGTCCACCCGGCCTCCCGCATGCCCACTATACGCCCTCGCTCAAAGTCCGTCAACTGCACATACGGTTCACGTCCACGCTGTCGCGGCATGCTACCAGTGTTAAAGACTGCGATGGAGCTCCGTATGCCACGGCAAACTGGCTGACACTGACGGCGGCGGTGCACAAATGCTGCGCAGCTAGTGCCATTCGACGGCCAACACCGCGGTTCCTGGTGTGTCCGCTGTGCCGTGCGTGTGATCATTGCTTGTACAGCTCTCTCGCAGTGTCCGGAGCAAGTATGGTGGGTCTGACACAACGGTGTCAATGTGTTCTTTTTTCCATTTCCAGGAGTGTAAAAACGTAGTACACTATTTATACTTACAAACAGCCGAATAATAATGAAGTGAATACGTGTGTGGAAGAAGGTAAAACACCATGATGCTTACCGAGGGTTGACAGTACGATAATATAAGACACACAAACACGACGAAAACTAACATAGGCTACTACACGACTCGAACAACACAACTCTGTGCAGACCACCTAATGGTAGGTACAGTATTGTAAGACATCATAATACCCTACAGACACATTTGACGGAGCTAATGTCAGGAACAAGGTGTCGCGCAGTCCATCCTATGAACACATATTTTTCTGGGGAAGTATACGTTTCGAGGCAACGGCCTTGCCGCAGTGGATACACCGGTTCCCGTGAGATCACCGATGTTAAGCGCTGTCGGTCGTGGCTGGCACTTGGATGGGTGACCAACCAGCCGCCATGTGCTGTTGCCATTTTTCGGGGTGCACTCAGACTCGTGATGCCAATTGAGGAGCTACTCGACCGAATAGTAGCGGCTCCGGTCAAAGAAAACCATCATAACGACCGGGAGACCGGTGTGCTGACCACGCACCTCTCCTATCCGCATCCTCAGCTGAGGATGACACGGTGGTCGGATGGTCCCGATGGGCCACTTGTGGCCTGAAGACGGAGTGCTGTACGTTACGAGACACACTTATTTTTCTTGTTTAAGTAAATGCTGCCACCTCTCAAAGGCAGCAGACTTGTCCTACTTGAATCTGCTCTTAAAATGGAAAACTATCGAATAGCATGCAGCACCGCCAATGGCTTAGCCACCGAGAACATCGAGATTTACGTCCGCTTGGCCAGATATCTGCTATGGCGCAGTCACCAAGGTTTAGGTAGCACCCCTCTACAAGCACAGGACACGCTTGAGGTTGTTTTCTAGACCATCACTCATGCTGTCATTGCAGCAGTGACAGAGAAAATATAGCATACTCTCGATTCAACTGCGATAGATGTCCGTGCTCAGAACAAATCATTTAAAAAAACTGAGAATAAGACACGACAGCTCTAAAAGTATTGATCGGGAAATCTGAAGAATTTGAACAATGTTAGAGAGTAATTAGTCTGTTCGGGACTCTAGAAAATGAGACACAGATGGATTGCACCCGTGATCTAGAAGTAGCGTCTTTCATTAGTTGTCAAAACGTCCTCGATCCCACGTTCGAATTCCGCCTGTGCACAATTTTTGATTATTAATCAACAGTGACGGCCGAAGACTTCATGCATAAGAAATCACCCTCATTCTGCCAACGGCAGACGTGGGAAACTGGTCCTAAGGGGGGAATGGATCAGCAATGATCAACGGCATGAGGATGCAAAAGGCAAAAGGCAGTGAAACCCACTGAATGAAAGGCATGCAACGTGTACCCTCACGACATGTGGCCTGTAATTGAAAAAGTGTCTTGATGGTCTCCTCATTGGCAAAAGATTCCGCAATAGTCCCCTATACGGATCTCTGGGGACTGCCAACGGAAGGTGACCATGAGACAAAGACTGCATAATCAACGAAAGGACCAAGTTCTAGGATTTGGGGCGTTGAATGTCAGAAGCTTTAACATTGTAGGGAAACTACAAAATACGAAAAGGGAAATGCAAACGCTCAGTGTGGATATAAATGGGATAATTGAAGTGAAATGAAAAAAAAAGACAATGGTCTCTGCCCAGCAGCAGCAGAAAATGATATAATGGGAGTGGGATTCGTTATGAACAGAAAGGTGGAACAGAGAGTGTGTTTCCGTGAACAGTTCAGTGTTCTTATCAGAATCGACAGCAAACCAACACAGACAACAATACTTCACTTAAACATGCCGACGTCGAAAGCTAAGGACGTTAAGAGAAAGTATATGAGGATATTGAAAGGGAAACACAGTACGTAACTGGAGGTGAAAATGAAGTAGACATGGTCGACCTGAATGCAGATGTAGGGGAAGGAGTTGAAGAAAGGGTTACTGGAGAATATGGACCTGGGACAAAGAATGAGACAGAAGACGGACTATTTGAGTTTTGCAAATAATTTCACCTGGTAATAGCGAATACTCCGTTCAAGAATCACAAGAGGTGGAGCTATACTTGGAAGAGGCCGGGTTCTGTGAGTCAGTTACATTACATCATGATCAGGCAGAGATTCAGAATTAGATACTGGATTGTACGGCGCACCCAGGAACAGATATAGTCCCAGATCACAATATAGTAGTGATGAATAGTAGACTGAAGTCTAAGACATTAGTCATGAAGAATCGATACGCAAAGAAGTGGCATACGGAAGTAGTAATGAATGACGAGATACGCTTGAAGTTCTCTAATACTATACATACAGCAATAAGGAATAGCTCAGTAAACAGTGCAGTTGAATGGACATCTCTAAAAAGGACCACCACAGAAGTTTGAAAGAAAAACGTGTGTAGAAAGAAGGTAACTGCGAGTAAACCATGGGTAAAAGAAAAAATACTTCAGTCGATCGATAAAAAGGGGAAAGCGCAAAAACGTTTCGGGAAACTCAGGAATACAGAAATACAAGTCGCGGTGTGCTGATACGAAGTGTAGGGAAGCTAAGACGAAATGGCTGCATTAAAAATAATGAAGAGATCGGAAAAGAAATCATTGTTGGAATGACAACTCACCATACAGGAAAGTCAAAGAAACCTTCGGTGACATTGAAAGCAAGGGGATAACATTGTTGTGGTTGTGGTCTTCAGTCCTGAGACTGGTTTGATGCAGCTCTCCATGCTACTCTACCATGTGCAAGCTTCTTCATCTCCCAGTACTTACTGCAACCAACGTCCTTCTGAATCTGCTTAGTGTATTCATTTCTTGGTCTCCCTCTATGATTTTTACCCTCCACACTGCCCTCCAATGCTAAATTTGTGATCGCTTGATGCCTCAGAACATGTCCTATCAACCGGTCCCTTCTTCTTGTCAAGTTGTGCCCCAAACTCCTCTTCTCGCCAATTCTATTCAATACCTCCTTATTAGTTATGTGATCTACCCATCTAATCTTCAACATTCTTCTTTAGCACTACATTTCGAAAGCTTCTATTCTCTTCTTGTCGAAACTATTTATTGTCCATGTTTCACTTCCATACATGGCTACACTCCATACAAATACTTTCAGAAACGACTTCGTGACACTTAAATCTATACTCGATGTTAATAAATTTCTCTTCTTCAGAAACGCTTTCCTTGCCATTGCCAGTCTACATTTTATATCCTCTCTACTTCGACCATCATCAGTTATTTTTTTCCCCAAATAGCAAAACTCCTTTACTGCTTTAAGTGTCTCTTTTCCTAATCTAATTCCCTCAGCATCACACGACTTAATTCGACTACATTCCATTATCCTCGTTTCGCTTTTGTTTTTGTTTATCTTATACCCTCCTTTCAAGATACTGTCCATTCCGTTCAGCTGCCCTTCCAAGTCCTTTGCTGTCTGTGACTGAATTACAATGTCACCGGTGAACCTCAAAGTTTTTATTTCTTCTCCCTGGATTTTAATACCTATTCCGAATATTTCTTTTGTTTCCTTTACTGCTTGCTCAATGTACAGATTGAATAACATCGGGGAGAGGCTACAAACCTGTCTCACACCCTTCCCAACCGCTGCATCCCTTTCATGCTTCTCGACTCTTATAACTGCCATCTGGTTTCTGTACAAATTGTAAATAGGCTTTCGCTCCCTGTATTTTACTCCTGCCACCTTTAGGATTTGAAAGAGAGGATTCCAGTCAACATTGTCAAAAGCTTTCTCTAAGTCTACAAATGCTAGAAACGTAGGTTTGCCTTTCCTTAATCTTTCTTCTAAGATAAGTCGTAACGTCAGTACTGCCTCACGTGTTCCAACATTTCTACGGAATCCAAACTGATCTTTCCCAAGGTCGGCTTCTACCACTTGTTCCATTCGTCTGTAAATAATTCGCGTTAGTATTTTGCAGCTGTGACTTATTAAACTGATTGTTCGGTAATTTTCACATCTGTCAACACCTGCCTTCTTTGGGATTGGAATTATTATATTCTTCTGAAGTGTGAGGGTATTTCGCCTGTCTCGTACCTCTTGCTCACCAGATGGTAGAGTTTTGTCAGGACTGGCTCTCCCAAGGCCATCAGTAGTTCTAATGGAATGTTGTCTACTCCCGGGGCCTTGTTTCGACTCAGGTCTTTTAGTGCTCTGTCAAACTCGTCACGCAGTATCGTATCTCTCAATTCATCTTCATCTACATCCTCCTTCCATTTCCATACTATTGTCCTCACGTACATTGCCCGTGTATAGACTCCCTATATAATCCTTCCATATTTCTGCTTTCCTTTCTTTTCTTAGAACTGGGTTTCCCTCTGAGCTCTTGATATTCATACAAGTGGCTCTCTTTTCTCCAAAGATCTCTTTAATTTTCCTGTAGGCAGTATCTATCTTTCAACTAGTGAGATAAGCCTCTACATCCTTACATTTGTCCTCTAGTCATGCCTGCTTAGCCACTTTGCACTCCCCGTCAATCTCATTTTTGAGACGTTTGTATTCCTTTTTGCCTGCTTCATTTACTGCATTTTTATATTGTCTCCTTTCATCAATAAAATTGGATACTTCTTCTGTTACCCAAGGATTTCTACTAGCTCTCGTCTTTTTGCCTACTTGACCCTCTGCTGCCTTCACTATTTCATCCCTCCGAGCTACCCATTCGTCTTCTACTGTATTTCTTTCCCCCATTCCAGTCAATTGTTCCCTTATGCTCTCCCTGAAACCCTATACAACATTTGGTTTAGTCAGTTCATCCAGGTCTCATCTCCTTAAATTCCCACCTTTTTGCAATTTCTTTAGATTTAATCTACAGTTCATAACCAATAGATTGTGGTCAGCGTCCACATCTGCCCTGGAAATGTCTTATAATTTATAACCTGGATCCTAAATCTCTGTCTTACCATTATATTATCTATCTGATACCTTTTAGTATCTCCAGGATTCTTCCATGTATACAACCTTCTTTTATGATTCTTGAACCAAGTGTTAGCTATGATTAGGTTATGCTCTGTGCAGAATTCTACCAGACGGTTTCCTCTTTCATTTCTTACCCCCAGTCAACATTCACCTCCTACGTTTCCTTCTCTCCCTTTTCCTACTCTCGAATACAGTCACCCATGACTATTAAATTTTCGTCTCCCTTCACTACCTGAATTATTTCTTTTGTCTCATCATACATTTCTTCAATTTCTTCGTTATCTGCAGAGATAGTTGGCATATAAACTTGTACTACTGTAGTAGGCGTGGGCTTCGTCTCTATCTTGGCCACTATAATACGTTAACTATGCTGTTTGTAGTAGCTTACCCGCACTCCTATTTTTTTATTCATTATTAAACCTACTCCTGGATTACCGCTATTTGATTATGTATTTATAACCCTGTATTCACCTGACCCAAAGTCTTGTTCCTCCTGCCACCGAACTTCACTAATTCCCACTATATCTAACTTTAACCTATCCATTTCGCTTTTTAAATTTTCTAACCTACCTGCCCGATTAAGGGATCTGACATTCCACGCTCCGATCCGTAGAATTCCAGTTTTCTTTCACCTGATAATGACGTCCTCATGAGTAGTCCCCACCCGGAGATCCGAATGTGGGACTATTTTACCTCCGGAATATTTTACCCAAGAGGACGCCATCATCATTTAACCATACAGTAAAGCTGCATGCCCTCGGGAAGAATTACGGCTGTAGTTTCCCCTTGCATTCAGGCGTTCGCAGTACCAGCACAGCAAGGCTGTTTTTGTTAGTGTTACAAGGCCAGATTAATCATCCAGACTGTTGCCCCTGCAACTACTGAAAAGGCTGCTGCCCCTCTTCAGGAACCACACGTTTGTCTGGCCTCTCAACAGATACCCCTCCGTTGTGGTTGCACCTACGGTACGGCTATCTGTATCGTTGAGGCACGCAAGCCTCCCCACCAACGGCAAGGTCTATGGTTCATGGGGGGGAGGGGGGGGGGGAGGTCTTCGATTGACTCTAATGAGAACAGAATATGAATTTAGTGAATTTTTTTTTCTTCGATTGACTAAATTCATATTCTTTTTTCATTAGAGTGTTCATTCCTTTCAGCAGATCATGTAATTCCTTTCCGCCTTCACTAACGATTCCAATATTATCAGACAATTGCATCATTAATATCCTTTCAACTCAAAATTTGTTTCCACTCCTAAACCTTGCTTTTATTTCCATCAATGCTTCTCCGATGTATAGACTGAAAACTAGGAGCAGAAGATTGCACTCTTGTCTTACACCCTTTTTAATCGGGGCACTTGGTTCTCAGTCGTCCATTCTCATGGCTCTTGTGCATGATGTACATTACCCGTCTCTCCCTATAGCTTGCACCTACGTACCCTAGAAATTTGAATACCTTGTTCCATTTGGCATAGTGAAACGTTTTTCAGGCCGAAAAATTCTATGAACGTGTCCTGTCTTTTCTTTAGTGTTGCTTCCATAACCAACCGCAAAGTTATAATTGTCTCTCTGGCGCCTTTACGTTTCCTAACGCCAAACTGGACGTCATGTAACACATCCATAACTTATTTTCCATTCTTGTGTACTTTATGCTACTCAGCACCACTGATGCATGAGCTGTTAGGCTGATTGAGCTATAATTTTTGCATTTATAAGTCTTGCGGCCTTCGGAACTGAGTGAATGATATTTTTCCGAAAGTCAGGTGGCAATCGCCATATTCATACATTCTGCATACCAACGTGTAGAGTGTGTGTGTGTGTGTGTGTGTGTGTGTGTGTGTGTGTGTGTGTGTGTGTGTTAGCGTGGGAGAGTGAGAGAGAGAGAGAGAGAGAGAGAGAATTCCTAGGAATCAAACTGCTGAGGTCGTTGGTCCCTATACCCACACACTAGTTGAACTTAAAGTAATTTATGCTAAAAAAAAACATACACCAATGCCCGAGGGAGGACTCGAACCTCCGGGAGGAGGGGCCGCGCAGTCCGTGACATGGTGCCTTTAGCCGCTCGGCCACCCCGCGCGGCCCGTTACTAGTCGTTTTTTCCCCACTTCCCCCAATGATTTTAGAAATTCTTTTAAATTTTGTTTCTTCTTCTATCACATCAGACTTATCTTCCCCCTCACAGAAGCCTTCAGTGTACCCTTCTTACTTATCTGGTCTCTGTCCGCACCTAACAACGGAATTTCTGTTACACTGTTGATGTTACCACACTTGCTTGTAATATCACCGAAGGCTGTTTTGACTCTTGTATATTCTGAGTCGGGCCTTCAGACTATCATTTCTTTTCAGATTTCTTTATATTTTTCATACAGCATTTTTGTCTTAGCTTCCCTACACTTCCTGTTACGTAGTTCCTATATGATTTCTATTTCGGTATTCCTGAATATTTTTGTACTACCTTCTTTCATTGATCAGCTGAAGTATTTATTCTGTTACCCCTGGTTTCATCGCAGTTACCTTCTTTATAACTATTTGTTTCTTTCCAGCTTCTCTGATTTTGAATGATTTCACATACAATAGTGTCTGAAATGGTCCTTTAACAAAAGTTACTCATAGCCCCAACAGTAAACACATCTATGTTAAACAACAAACTTGCAGCTCTCAGGCTTCTCAATATACGCAAATGTTAAATAACAAAGTATTGCAGCTGTTAAGCATAAACTGGTATTTCTTGCAAGATCATCAGATGGAAATAGGAAAATTTTCACAAAGTCCACCCTGAAATGACTTGGGGACCTCAGTATAACCTTACGTAATAACACAACAAAACGTGACAGAGGAACAGCTCCCCTAGGCTAGTGTCACTCATTCTGTAGGTCCTGTCAATGATTCCTGTAACAGCACTACATAAAGGAATAATATTTAATTATGTTGCATAAAATCAATTTCTCAAGAGAAAGATATCATTAGCACTGAACAAAATGAAATCTTGCAAATAGGCAAACACACGGTGAAGAAATGTTGGCGCAGGCTGAGCTCACAGAGCGATGCCTCAGATACTATCAACACAAAAACGTGTCTCACTAACTGGTGGCAGTAAATGGACGTTAAAGAGTGGCAATCTGGCAACAATGTAATCACATGTACGGTAACTACCTCTGACAGCAAACGTAAGTATTGCTGTGTAGTTGAGGCAGTGGATAGAGTTTTTGGTTAGCATGCCAGAGGTCGTGGGTTCGATTGCAGATCGAAGCATATCTGTTATTCTTTGCTAAATGTAGTCTGCGTGGTACGGTATCTGGCATCTTAATCGTCACACTATGATTACAGTGGATCTTCTACAAAAAAAAGTTAGCATCTACATATTATGAATATGGAAATGGAAATACAATGGTTTTCACTAGTCAGTTTTATAGGAGCATTTGCATGTCGAAGACGCGAATTGTTTCGCTCCACTGCTACGTTTTCTGTGTACCCTCCCGCTGGTAAGTATCAGCTATTATTGTGGTCACCTTCAGGTCCATTAAATTTCGTTAGTGTTTTACGGCACCAGTAGGGCTAGCAACGCGCTTTGCAAATAATTTCCGAACTCAGTTACCATTTATATATAGTATCACCATGGAACCACTAATTATGCGTGTTAGCTTTGAGGCATATAAGTGCATGCGGTTTAATATCTGAAATACCTGGGCTATCAGGATCGAGCAGATGTGGCTACCTTTGTAGAAAGGGGACAAAATAAGTTACTGTCAGTTGCACTCAACATATAAACTTTACTTCTTAAAACACACAATCACACAAGCAAGAATCAAAAGCTCTCAAGTTTTTAACGAAAGAACTCCTCCGATTTAATTTAGATCGACTGAAAGCCACATCGAAAATCCAAGGCACAAGACATAAGCAAGGAGCGGAGGTAAAAGAGCTCTTCTGGAGTTTTCACTTCTTTAGGAAAAAAAAAACATTATCTTCAGTATAAATAGGGTGAAAGCCACAGCTTAAATTTTTCCAACTCCGCAGAAGGCCTCACATTAATCAAGAATAGTGTTACGGCCTAAGGCCGAGACAAAGATTTTCAATGTTTGATCCAAATAGCCTGAAAACCGGGCTGAAGGGCGCATATCAACAGAACAATTTAACGGCTTATGGGCTAGGAAGAAGAGCTTCCAATTTGAAAGGCTGAAGGCCTTATCTTAAAATATATCTTTTAAAACTTGACTGAAGGCCTCATACTAAAGAATAACAATCTCATGGCTTAAGGGCAACACAACGATTTTGAATTTTTAATTTAAGAGCGATTAAAACTCAGCCGAAGGCCACATACCATGCAGAAAC
The DNA here is from genome assembly GCF_023898315.1 of Schistocerca nitens. NCBI lineage: Eukaryota > Metazoa > Arthropoda > Insecta > Orthoptera > Acrididae > Schistocerca > Schistocerca nitens. The sequence goes on along the minus strand of NC_064617.1, from coordinate 162,065,916 downwards.
AATTTTACGGAGTAAGGCCTAAAGGGAAGATCTTCTAAATTTCAACTAAAATAGGCTAAAGGCTTTATCCTAAAGTGCTTCACATAAAACTCGGCTGAAGGCTACATACGGAACCAAAACATCTCACGGCTGAAAGCCCGGACAAAAAAATTTCCAATTCTTAATTTAAGTAGGAAAACTCGGCTGAAGGCCACATACCAAACAAGAAACAATTTCTTTCTTTACAGCTTCAGGCCTAAGAGGAAAGCCTTACAATTTTAATAAGCTAAAACTCGGCTGAAGAGCATACAGATTACTTAAGACTGAAAAACGAAATCACTATGTAAAACGGAAGGAGCGGCGCTCAGAAGGTTCCAAGGATCAGCCTGGGAAGGTAGCACGGACGCAAGTTTAGATGAGACAGACAGCCAGACCAACAACCTCTCAATCGGAAGGCAACCCAACCGAAAGCGAGTCAAAGAACCTACCAATTCTGCTCCACCCGACCAGCAAAACGAAAACAAGATGTCAATAGGACACAACATTCTGGATACTGGTACCCAATCCGGCCAAGTCAGAATAAACGCCCAAATCTACCAACAACACCTCAGCTGTCGAACTAAACGCCGTGCTGGACGGCATCAACACGAGGAAAATACACTGCCTAAAATTACGTCAACGGCCACAAGGCAGAAGATACCGCTGGTACACTTCAATAATGAAGGAATGAATTACATTAAGTTAAACACAACACAAGAAGACGGCTCCAACTCTAGCCGACTTCAATGCACACACGTCGTTGCTCGCTGGAATCTCCCAGAAAGTCACAACCAGCATGAGACGGTGATAGCAGTTGAGGCTTGATAGTAGGCTAAGTTAGCCCTCAACTTTAGTGTCCAGGCTTGGTGGGCGACGAACTTAGTAACCCTCTCAAGAAGCGCCTCACAACTCCAACCGCTCCGCGCCAATGGCTCCGGCCAGGCTACGCGCCACGGAGACTTCCTCGCCGCTCTGCCCCAAGACAACCGACTGCCACACACGGAAACGGTCAAAGGACCAAACAGACGTCGGCTGATGGGAGGGCGACCGAACGACCAACCAACGGTCGTCGTTTCCGCTCCGTTCTCCTTCAGTCCGAGAGTGCATGTCGGCAAGTACTGCTATCCGCACCTCACTGGTGCTCCGACCCCGAAGCTCCTCCGCCGCCGACCGCTGCTCCGTCCCCGACTGCACTGCTGGTCCGTCTCCAACGGACTTCATACACACGACGACCCGGAAATACTATCCGTCGCTCCAGAGATGGTACGACAGTTCACTTACCGATAAGCGCTACTGCTGCCACTCACGGGCTGGTAAGGGGGGAAGTTAGTGACGCCAGTAAATGGAATAACAAAACGAGGCGGCAGTACCGTAAGAGAAGATGACAAACAATAAGTGGCATGAACAGGAGCTGCGCACGGCTCAGTATCACTATGCATTAGTATTATTATTGTTACCAATGGAAATTTGGAAACATCACGTCCACTGCCTTTACAGAAACTGTGTAATTCGACAAGGAACATTTCGCAATTAGCAGTATCGGGATGAATCATGCAGAGCAAAAGCTACAAGAGAGGTGTCACGCTTTAGGTGGAGCAATCCGCTTCACTAATAACGTGATTGTACTACTGGGTGTCCAGAAAAGGGCTCCCTGATTTCAAAATTAAATATCTCGAAAACAAACATCGATAGAGGAATGCAGTAAACGGTATGTTTATTGTGAAAGCTGTAAGAAGTTTATACAGCAGTTTGAAATAATAGTTACAAAAGCAACTAACAGATGGCGCGGCCGAAGTGGCCGTGCGGTTAAAGGCGCTGCAGTCTGGAACCGCAAGACCGCTACGGTCGCAGGTTCGAATCCTGCCTCGGGCATGGATGTTTGTGATGTCCTTAGGTTAGTTAGGTTTAACTAGTTCTAAGTTCTAGGGGACTAATGACCTCAGCAGTTGAGTCCCATAGTGCTCAGAGCCATTTGAACCATTTGAACAGATGGCGCCGTACGGTGTACAGCTCATATCAGCATACATAAGTGAAATAATCGTATGAAAACAATCTTTGCAAACAATCACATCACAATGTTTTCAAAATGTTCACCATTGGCGTAACAGAGGTGGCGCAAACGAAGAATGAAATTCGCCATTAGGTTTCGTAGTGTCTCAACCGAAATGGATTCACATGCCACAGAGATCGCCGATTCAAGCTCGTCCAGGGTGGCGGGATGCTTCGGGTAGACCATGCCCCACAAAAAAAAAGTCACAGGAAGTCAAATCCGGCGAATATGGAGGCCAATCCATGTCTACACCAGTAAATTTGGGATATTCCAAAGCAATGACTCGATTCCCGAAGTATTCCTCAAGAAAGCGAAACACTTGTTCGGTCCGATGTGGTCGGGCTCCATCTTGCATAAACCATTCAGTACCTGGTCGATCCTCTAACTCTTGCAGTGTGGCGACAGATTGTTCCAAAATTGCAACGTACCGTGCACCAGTGATGTTTCTCGAATGAAAAAAGGGCCAATAATGCCTCTGCTGCATACTGCAGCCCACACAGTAACTTTAGGAGGATACAGGGGTGTCGCTTCTCACCAATATGGCTTTTCGGAACCCCAAAATCGCCAGTTCTGCTTATTCACGTATCCATTCAGGTGGAAGTGTGCTTCATCTGTAAACCAGATGCAGCCAACATCAAATCCTTCACTATAAATCATTGTGAGCATGATATTAGGAAAGGCAACCCTATGTTGCACAGCTCGTACGGGTATGGCCTGGTGCGTTTGAATTTTGAATGGAAACATGTGTAGGCTCTTTCTCAGTATTTTCTGCGTGCTGGAACGCTTCAAACCAGTCTCAGATGTGATTCTACGGACGGATGACATTGGATTTCGCTGAATAATTCCAGAGTCTGTGGCGATATTTTCAGGCGTAACTTCGGTTTGCTTGCGGCCGACAAGCCCAACTAGATCATCAGTTACGCTACCTGTTCGTTGAAATTATTTGAAGAGCGTACGAATGGTTTTCGTATAGGGTCCTTTTGGAACATTAAATCGTGCTTGAAAACCTCGCTTGTTGCCGTAGGACTCTCTTCTAACCAGTGGTACTCTAGCACCAGAAAAACGCGTTGTTCAATGGAGTACATGGTTTTAATCTCTTCCTTCGGTACGCTAACCTCCTTTCACGTTTCAATAGTGGAACTGATCGCTCTGGGCTTCGGATCACTATTTATACTAGGCATTACGTATGGCGATTACAGCGCCATCTGTTATCAGCTATTGTAACTATTATTTCAAACTGCTGCATAAACTTCTTACAGGTTTCACAATAAACATACCGTTTACTGCATTCCTCTATCGATCTTTGTTTTCGAGATATTTACTTTTGAAATCAGGGAGTCCTTTTCTGGACACCCTGTATATGCGCTGTTCACCAGACAGGGACTAGCTCCTTGTGGAGTACAGCGCCCGTGGTAGACTCCATGTACATTAGTACAAATATTGTATTATCTTCTTGTGTTCTTCTAAAACATTGTACAGATGTATGGTATACCCAAAAGATAAATATTCTTCTGGCCCTTGGTGGATCTGATAGCCGGCCTCGTGTTGCCGTTCGTGAATATGCTGCTAGATGTCCTGGTTGACGTCATCCAGATAAAAATGGTTTCATCTACTAAAGCTTCACCTCTCCTTCCACCATTGCGTGACAGAGGTCGTCCACGGACTCGCCATATACCAACTATTCAGGAATCTATTCTGCAGGGCACACACCAAGAATCGCTGCTAATTACACGTAGCGCAGCAAGACATCGTCGTGTCTGGCGACGCATGGTCGTTGACGTGCTGCGCGAGCATCGGCTGCACCCCTACCATTATTCTTTAACACAAAATCCCCATGCTGAAGACTAACGTTTTGCGGCTGCTATTCTGTGAATAGTTCCAACAGCAACAAGAGGTCAACAACGACTTCATGAACACCGTATTGCCGGCCGCTGGTGGCCGAGCGGTTCTGGCGCTACAGTCTGGAACCGCGCGACCGCTACGGTTGCAGCTTCGAATCCTGCCTCGGGCATGGATATGTGTGATGTTCGTAGGTTAGTTACGTTTAGTTCTAAGTTCTAGGCGACTGATGACCTCAGAAGATAAGTCGCATAGTGCTCAGAGCCATTTCATGGTGCTCTTGCGCCTGTTGATGTATGTGCAGCAGAGGGGGTGAGCGTTTGCTCTGAGGAAAATATATGCTTTTCTAAACGTCTTACGGTCATTAATATGGAAATTATTATTCTCACTGGCTACTAATGTGTCACATCTGTGCGGAAGTACTGCATATGAAATAAGTGACTAGTAGATGTTGAGCTATTTAACTGTGCAGGCACCTTAAGCACCTCGGTATTGATACTGTTTCTGTAGGTATTCCGTTCTATGTATTGTCATTCGTTTCGGCTATCCCTTTCCGACTTGTCTGGGCGCGTTTTTGTTATGCTCACCTTTATAAAATACTGTACTATACAAATATCGGATATGTGTGGCTTAATAAACAGTGTATACTACGGTATTATATGGCTGAATGAAACTGATAAATAAAATAAAAATATACGCCTTTACCTACAATCGAACGCTCGTCCTCCTGCATGCTACCTCAAAACGCTATCCACTGCACCAATTGCTCAATGCTGTGGAGTTGTGCTGACAGAGCTAGTTTTCGTGAGTGGTGTGACTAAAGATGAAATTTTGTTAGACACATTTTTGTGTTGCTAGTATGTGAGGAATCGCGCTCCGAAGTCCGAGTGCACGAAATTTTCTTCGCTCTGTACAAACAAAGAATGTACTACAAGTATTGATGAAGTAAAGCAACGTGTGTTGCTGCGGAGTCACACGGCGCCAATGTTTTCTATTGGTTCCTGCTCCTCCCGCCAATAATAGCACTCTCAAACACGTTAGCCTTAATACTTGCGGGACAACACAGTGAAATAAAATGACATCTTTAACAAACTTGAGTTAATAACTCGCAGGGGAAAATGCGGAAAGATAATCAGTTCCACAGTAATCCACTACGTCAGTTCGTAACGCACGATAAGCATTGCAAGTGCTTTACTATGATACCGCGACCAATGCTAATCTCCGATAATAGAAACCGCATCCTCGGCGGCATTTCGTATCCCCTTGAACGTATTCACATCTTAGGCACATAATCCACAATGTATGTTCCAAACCAGTTGCTCTCAAATAGAGGGTGTTACAGAAAGGTACGGCCAAACTTTCAGGAAACATTCCTCACACACAAATAAAGAAAAGATGTTGCGTGGACATGTGTCCGGAAATGCTTAATTTCCATGTTAGAGCTCATTTTAGATTCGTCAGTATGTACTCCGACGTGATCAAATTGTAAATTTTCACAATCAACATGTGTGGGCTGACGAGACTCCGCACGCAATTGTGCAATCACGTCATCAACACAGATTTTCTGTGAACGTTTGGGCAGGCATTGTTGGTGATGTCTTGATTGGGCCCCATGTTCTTCCACCCACACTCAATGGAGCACGTTATCATGATTTCATACGGGATACTCTACCTGTGCTGCTAGAACATGTTCCTTTATGAGTACGACACAACATGTGGTTCATGCACGATGGAGCTCCTCCAGATTTCAGTCGAAGTGTTCGTACGCTTCTCAACAACAGATTTAGTGACCGATGGGTTGGTAGAGGCGGACCAATTCCATGGCCTCCACGCTCTCCTGACCTCAACCCTCTTGACTTTCATTTATGTGGGCATTTGAAAGCTCTTGTCTACGCAGCCCCGGTACCGAATGTAGAGTCTCTTCGTGCTCGTATTGTGGACGGCGGTGATACAATACGCCATTCTCCAGGGCTGCATCAGCGCATCACGGATTCCATGCGACGGAGGGTGGATGCACGCATCCTCGCTAATGGAGGACATTTTGAACATTTCCTGTAACAAAGTGTTTGAAGTCACGCTGGTACGTTCTGTTGCTGTGTGTTTCCATTCCATGATTAATGTGATTTGAAGAGAAGTAATAAAATGAGCCCTAACATAGAAACTAAGCGTTTCCGCACACATGTCCACATAACATTTTCTTTCTTTGTGTGTGAGGAATGTTTCCTGAAAGTTTGGCCGTACCTTTTTGTAACACCCTGTATACAGAACGAGTCGGTCCAAAGTGCTACGGTAACTGAGGTCGAGGTGCATCGTCTCACCGCCCTCCTCACCTCGTTTCCCGCTTCGCGCGCCATCTCGAGAGCGCCAGCGAAACACCTGCAAGCAAGTAGACGCGTCCTCTGTCGGCGTCGGACACGAACCCAATACCCGCCGGAGTTGAAGTAGCGAGACGCAAGCGGCACCAGTGCAGACACGGCACAATTCCCATGTTTAAAGGTGTCCATTCCTCTTCACCTGCACTGCCTACTAAGCTGTTCCAGTATCTCTAGCCTTAGGGGGACTTCAAGCGTATCTCTTCATTCCTTACTACTTCCGATCCCATTTCTTCACTTGTTGATTCTTCCTGATATTGAAACTTCCTGAACAATCTCTTAAAGTTCAGCATACTCTTCATCACTGGGAAACTGCCGTGTGAGTCTATATCTGCTACATCTTACACTCCAATATCAGATGTAGGTATCTCTGTCTGACCACGGTGTAATCCAATTAAAATCTTCCCATATCTCACGACCTTTTCCAAGTATACCTCCCACTATTGTGATTCTGGAACAGAGTATTCGCTGTTCCTGGGAAAATTTGTTACAGATGTCAATTAATCTCGCTCTTCTCTCATTTCTAGTACCAAGTCCACATTCTCCTGTGACTCTCTGTCCTATCCCTTCCCCTGCAACAGCTCTGCTATAATCATTGCCATTAGATTTTCATCTCCGTTTAGGAACTGAATTACCCATTCAGTATCCTCATATACTTTCTCTATCTCCCCATCTTCAGGTTGTGACGTCGGCATGCATACCTGAACCATCGCGGTCAGTGTTGTTTTGCTGTCGATTCTGATGACAACAAACCTACCACTGAACTTTTCATAGTAACACACTCTCTGCCTGGTATTTCTATTCGTAACGATTGCTAGTGCCAGTATGACATTTTCTGACGATGTTGATATTACCCCATACTCATCTGACCAGAAATCCTTTTGTCTTATTTCCATTTCACTTCACTGACACACACTATGTACAGATTGAGCCTTTCCATTACCATTTTCAGATTTTATAGCTTCCCTAACACTTCCAGGCTTCTGATATTCCATGGGAACACGTTGAGGCTTCTGACATTCCATGCGCCGAGGTATACTTTAGTTGGTTTTCAATCTGTTTCTCGTGGTCTTCTCCCCCTTGGCAGTCCCATCCTTAGATTTAGCCGGGGGACGATTCCGGAATTTTTCGCCAATTGAGGGATCATAATGACACTTTTCAATTGCAGGCCACATGTCCTGCGGTTTCATTGTTTCGTGCCGTTGGTAATTGCTACTACCTCTTCGTCATTCAGGGCCTGTTTTCCAACCCATCGGTCCGACCATCCACCTATTTGACATTACCGTTGGCAGAATGACGGTGACTTCTATGCTTAAGTCTTCGAGAGAAAACGCTAATTATTATTCAAAATTTGAGTCGTAGCGAGGTTCGAATGCAGGACCAAGGACGTTTTCATTACCAATCTAAACCCTATTCCTAGACCACAGGTGAAGTTGGTAACCAATATTTCTCACAAAGTGCAATGCAATAGTACCGCTGTAACCTGACATCTGTGAAGCAGTACGTCATGTCCGGCAGCATTACTTCACAATGGAGACAGAAAATGGCAGTCACCCTCCCAGGTTTCGATATAAGGTAATATACACGTTCATTGTACATCAATGATGTGTGATCGCCTTTGCAAATACCACATGTACGTTAATGACCTCAAGTTATACCGACGTGCAAAATCAATAAACTTGAGATCAGCTCAATACCTAGATGTATTCACTATCGCAATCGTCACAGCAGATGGGGTTAAAGTTCAACCAATAAAAAACCCATGCGCTACTGGTCGGTCATTCTTGGATCATGCGCCCGAATTATCGGGATTCTCCACCATCTTAAACCCTAAATGATACAAATATCAACTTCTCTCCTTAATGGGCACAGCAGATGAAAATCTGAGCTGAACTGAGCACGTAACGGCAATTTGGAAAAGGGCGTCAGCACGTTTCCATTCCCTACAAGAATAATGAACTCCCTTTCCTCTTGACAAGAACCAGAAGTTTGTGCAAACACTTGTATTTGCACTTAGTCACTAAAGGAACGCTATCCTACAAGGCCTAACTCAGAAACACAGACAGCACCTGGAACTGGTTACGAGTGCCTGTTCTCGTTATATTTGTGATGTTCGACTCTTTGATCACATTCCACCATCACAGCCACTGCTACCTTGGCTGCATGCATACCATTCCCGAGGTTACCATACACTCTGTCTTCTGTACAGTCTTATATCTCTCCTCGACCTGAATGCTCTTCCCTTATTACCAAGAGAGAAACAGCAGCGCAAAATCCGTTCTGTCTCGTTCCATCACTCAGCCACAATCTCGTTGTCCTTTTCAATCGCACGAATTTGACTCTGGAATACCTCCTGTATTATATTTGAGAAACGAATAATATCTCCACCTTCAGAAGCCAATGACGTATCTACTTAAGTAATAATGAAGATTGCCATTGACCCCTATACATATTTCTTTGCAACCATATCATGTCATAGTACAGGGTGTTTCAAAAAGAATACCACAACTTTAAAAATGTGTATTTAATGAAAGAAACATAATATAACCTTCTGTTATACATCATTACAAAGAGTATTTAAAAAGGTTTTTTTTTCACTCAAAAACAAGTTCAGAGATGTTCAATATGGCCCCCTCCAGACACTCGAGCAATATCAACCAGGTACTCCAACTCGTTCCACACTCTCTGTAGCATATCAGGCGTAACAGTTTGGATAGCTGCTGTTATTTCTCGTTTCAAATCATCAATGGTGGCTGGGAGAGGTGGCCGAAACACCATATCCTTAACATACCCCCATAAGAAAAAATCGCAGGGGGTAAGATCAGGGCTTCTTGGAGGCCAGTGATGAAGTGCTCTGTCACGGGCTGCCTGGCGGCCGATCCATCGCCTCGGGTAGTTGACGTTCTGGTAGTTACGTACAGATAAGTGCCAATGTGGTGGAGCTCCATCCTGCTGAAATATGAATTGTTGTGCTTCTTGTTCGAGCTGAGGGAACAGCCAATTCTCTAACATCTCCAGATACTGTAGTCCAGTTACAGTAGCACCTTCGAACAAATAGGGACCAAAAACTTTATTGGCTGAAATGGCACAGAAAACGTTCACCTTAGGCGGGTCACGTTCATACTGAGTTGTTTCCCGCGGATTCTCAGTGCCCCATATACAGACATTGTGATGGTTGACTTTCCCGTTAGTGTGGAAAGTTGCTTCAACACTAAACACAATCTTTGAAACGAAAGATTCATCTGTTTCCATTTGATCAAGGATAATATCACAGAAATCGATTCTTTTAATCTTATCAGCTGCAGACAGTGCTTGAACCAATTTCAGACGATAAGGTTTCATAACTAACCTTTTTCGTAGGACTCTCCATACAGTTGATTGTGGAATTTGCAGCTCTCTGCTAGCTCTGCGGGTCGATTTTCCTGGGCTGCGAACAAATGCTTGCTGAATGGGTGCTACATTTTCATCACTCGTTCTCGGCCGTCCAGAACTTTTCCCTTTGCACTAACACCCATTCCCTGGAAACTGTTTATACCAACGTTTAATACACCACCTATCAGGAGGTTTAACACCATACTTCGTTCGAAATGCACGCTGAACAACTGTCGTCGATTCACTTCTGCCGTACTCAATAACACAAAAAGCTTTCTGTTGAGCGGTCGCCATCTTAGCATCAACTGACGCTGACGCCTAGTCAACAGCGCCTCAAGCGAACAAATGTACAACTAAATGAAACTTTATAGCTCCCTTAATTCGCCGACAGATAGTGCTTAGCTCTGCCTTTTGTCGTTGCAGAGTTTTAAATTCCTAAAGTTGTGGTATTCTTTTTGAATCACCCTGTATTCTTAGCTGGTGCACTCTCCTTAAATTTACTTTCACCAGATCACCTACAGATGCTTTTTCTATCTGCCACTATTGTCATCTTTACTACTGTCGTTCTATTTGTTATTAATGCTATCATTACTATGATTATATTTTTCTATTATTATCATTGTTAGTGGCAGCAGACGTCCTACCACTATTAACTTCATTAGTCCTCATTCAGTATTGGTTACTCACATAGGAACTATAGACACTCAGATCTTTTTAATACTATTTGTCATACTAAAATTGTTATTTCTTTGGTAAGTGCGACATAAAAAATGAACAGCATTTATGATCACCGATGGCCCAAATCAGATCAGGTTAAAAATTAATTGATAAAATATTTTAATCGTAGAGACAAATTTTTATTTCAGTGAATAACAGACATGATGGAGATTGCTTGTGAAACCCTACTTCGACCAATAACTGAATTTTGCTCGTCTGTCCATGACCCTTACCTGGCAGCATTGACAGACTGAATAAAACCAACAGAAAGAAGAGCTGCGCCTTTCATCATACGTTCGTTTAATAAGCGATAACTCACCAGGTAGATGCTCATCCACCTCCGGTGTTAGACGACACAAGAAAGTTCATATGCATCATCTAATAGTTTGCTCTTACTGTTCGGAGTGTGTATGTTCCCAGAGGGGTCAACCACTATATTGCATCTTCTTACATATAACTAGCGAAACAACAATGATGTCCAAATCAGGTTGACACAATGCTTTCCGTAGTCTTAGCAAGAATATCCCATCTATCACACCATTCAGAAGAGAACGGCGAGTGCAGTGGAACATGAAGTCGTCCTTCGCCGCTCCGCCGCTCCCCTCGCCCCGCCCCCCTCCCCTCACATTAAACGCAGCAAAAGGGTTTGTGGAAAATAGAGGCAAATGTAAACGTAGAATGGATGATTTGCGAAAACCGTTTCGTTTACAGATGTTAGTACTTTATAGATGAAAACGAATCCAATTAAAACTTTATGTTGTTCCTTCTGTTTCAGGTTTGGAACTGGCAGACATCAGACATCGCACGACTCTGAACTATTTCTCAAGCTGTTGTTTGGGGGCTGGCGTTATGGCTGCTGGCTTCTTAGGTTGGGGTCTGCGCAACTGGAATTACTCAATGTACTGTACTGTAGCGCTTTTCATCGCACTGATTTTACTTTTCAGGTAATATTAACAGTGGAAATACTAAGGAAACCGTTATATATTCCAAATAAGCTTTATTGTGAGGATTATATACACTCCTGGAAATGGAAAAAAGAACACATTGACACCGGTGTGTCAGACCCACCATACTTGCTCCGGACACTGCGAGAGGGCTGTACAAGCAATGATCACACGCACGGCACAGCGGACACACCAGGAACCGCGGTGTTGGCCGTCGAATGGCGCTAGCTGCGCAGCATTTGTGCACCGCCGCCGTCAGTGTCAGCCAGTTTGCCGTGGCATACGGAGCTCCATCGCAGTCTTTAACACTGGTAGCATGCCGCGACAGCGTGGACGTGAACCGTATGTGCAGTTGACGGACTTTGAGCGAGGGCGTATAGTGGGCATGCGGGTGGCCAGGTGGACGTACCGCCGAATTGCTCAACTCGTGGGGCGTGAGGTCTCCACAGTACATCGATGTTGTCGCCAGTGGTCGGCGGAAGGTGCACGGGCCCGTCGACCTGGGACCGGACCGCAGTGACGCACGGATGCACGCCAAGACCGTAGGATCCTACGCAGTGCCGTAGGGGACCGCACCGCCACTTCCCAGCAAATTAGCTCCTGGGGTATCGGCGAGGACCATTCGCAACCGTCTCCATGAAGCTGGGCTACGGTCCCGCACACCGTTAGGCCGTCTTCCGCTCACGTCCCAACATCGTGCAGCCCGCCTCCAGTGGTGTCGCGACAGGCGTGAATGGAGGGACGAATGGAGACGTGTCGTCTTCAGCGATGAGAGTCGCTTCTGCCTTGGTGCCAATGATGGTCGTATGCGTGTTTGGCGCCGTGCAGGTGAGCGCCACAATCAGGACTGCATACGACCGAGGCACACAGGGCCAACACCCGGCATCATGGTGTGGGGAGCGATCTCCTACACTGGCCGTACACCACTGGTGATCGTCGAGGGGACACTGAATAGTGCACGGTACATCCAAACCGTCATCGAACCCATCGTTCTACCATTCCTAGACCGGCAAGGGAACTTGCTGTTCCAACAGGACAATGCACGTCCGCATGTATCCCGTGCCACCCAACGTGCTCTAGAAGGTGTAAGTCAACTACCCTGGCCAGCAAGATCTCCGGATCTGTCCCCAATTGAGCATGTTTGGGACTGGATGAAGCGTCGTCTCACGCGGTCTGCACGTCCAGCACGAACGCTGGTCCAACTGAGGCGCCAGGTGGAAATGGCATGGCAAGCCGTTCCACAGGACTACATCCAGCATCTCTACGATCGTCTCCATGGGAGAATAGCAGCCTGCATTGCTGCGAAAGGTGGATATACACTGTACTAGTGCCGACATTGTGCATGCTCTGTTGCCTGTGTCTATGTGCCTGTGGTTCTGTCAGTGTGATCATGTGATGTATCTGACCCCAGGAATGTGTCAATAAAGTTTCCCCTTCCTGGGACAATGAATTCACGGTGTTCTTATTTCAATTTCCAGGAGTGTACTTGCAGTTTCACTTCTTAATATCACATTCCAATACGGCATTACGAAACTTCAAGGTTTCGTCATATATACCTCTTATGTCTCATTAATTAATAATACTATTACTGAAGTGTCGTTTTCTCTCTGTATATGTCCCACAGAAAACACGTAGTGCTCTTGACATCCTTCAATAGAAAAACAAAATAGGACACCACTATTTTCAAGACAATTAGGCATATACAGCTGTGTGTAATATACAGATGGCTATTAACGTTGGAAATTGTTCGATTTCGTATTTTTCGCTATTTACATCTTGTGTTTTTGACAATGGCGACACAGAACTTATTTAGAAAAACTTTAGCCCAAAAGGATCCGTCGTGCTGTGTCTTTTGTTCGATTTGTTTTCCTAGTCCGGAGAGAACGTAAAATTAATCTCATTCGCGTAGCATCTACCGTATTCATTGTGTGTTTTTATAGTCGATGCTTTTTATTTTCCTTTCAGGAGCACAGATGAATAATTTTTATGGTTGTTCAACACATGTACTCGCTACGTATAGTTGTCCATGCGGGAACACTACCCTTTTAAGCTCACTTCGCAACAATGGAAAGTGTTACGTTGCCATTTATTGATGGCATTGGAATGTAACACCATTTAATGCTGAATTACACGATAGTTAAATAAAACTGAATTCGTGTTGTGACTACTGACTAACATTTTTCTCTTCCGGGTAAAATTTTCGCTTGTGTGAGGTTTTGAGAAGTTTGCTGTGAGAGCACTCTGGAAACATTAGCGAATTTAGGAGATTTGTTGGGAAGTTTACGTTCTTGTCTTCGTTCCAATTGTGTAAATGAATTTAAATATTTTTCTTCCCCTTTATCATTTTACGTATTCACTAATTTCTTGGTAGAACTACGACGTTCTTTATGACTAAAATTTCTCTCTCTCATATCCTCTGTTCGTCTACGTCTAGATATATCATTCGCAAGCTACCGCACGGTACGTCGCGAAGATTACCTTGAACCACTTCTAGTCAGTCCCTTCGTTGTTCCACTAGCAAATGGTGCGAAGGAAAGCGGTGGCCTGTGTGCTTCGTACTAACCAAAGTTTCCCTTATCAGCGAAGGAAAGTGAAACCTTGTTTTCCGTATCATATCTTCACAGTGGAAATATATAGTCGTATGCGAGTGGAACAGTAAAGCTAATGATGCACAATCTGTTAGCTTGCAGATTACATATGTAGATGTACATGTGGAGAGGGTGTGTGACAGAGCAACGCGTTGACCTGCATTGCAGTGTACCACGTACATTTTTAATAAACAATATGTTGTAGCTCAGCACTTGTTGATGCCAATCTAAATTACAGTGGTGGAAAAAATAGCAACAACAAAAATTAATTACGTAGAATAATAAAATTTCGGGAATACTTTTTTCTAGGTAAAATATTTAAGTGATTAACTTTCCAAGATTACAGTTAATGTAAGCGGGATAAGCTATTGCAAATGTGAAATACTGCTACGTCAAAACTAGGTGTAACAGTCAGAATGTTTAAGGCAAGAAAGGAAACTAGCATGCATTGTGTTTTACAGGTGCCACATGTCAGTTTGCGCGATAGAGATCCATGCCTGTTGCATTTGGTCGATTAATACAGGGACGGTTAATGCTGCTCGTAGATGATTCTAGAGTTATTATCGACGATGCCCCACATGTGGTATACTGGAGACAGATATGGTAATCGAGCAGGCCAAGGCATCGTGTCGAAACGTGATGGGTTACGTCAGTATTATGCGGGTGAGTGTTATATTGTTGGGAACACCGCCTGGAATGCTTTCAGCAAGTCCAGTCACCTGACTTGACACAGAGTAGCAGTCGGGAAACTAGGAGAGTGCTCCTGCTGCCTTACTGAATAGAACCTCAGACCATAACTCCACGTGTAGTCCAGTGTGTCTAGCACGCAGACAGGTTGGTTGGATGCACTCAGATGGCATCCTTCTAATCAATAGACGGGCGTCAATGGGACCGAGCCAAAACAAGCTATAATCAGAAGACACAACAACCCTCTACCTTGCATCAAGTGAGCTCTTGCTCGACACCACTTAAGTCGCAGATGATGGTCGATGCCGTCAGTGGTGTGCACGCTATAGGTCGACTGTCTTGGATCTGTCCTTGAAGTAAGCGATATGTAACAGTTCGTTGTGTCACTGCGGTGCCAACTGCCGGTCAAATCGCTGCTGTAGATGCAGTAGGATGCGCCAGAGCCCCACGCCGAAGACTAAAGTCGGCCCTCTAGGTAGCGCCACGTGACCGTCCGGAATCCGGTCTCCTTCCGGCCTTACATTATCGTAACCTCCGCTGCCAGGAATCATGTACAGTGGCTACATTCCTCACAAGGTCCTCTGCAGTAACGCAGAAGGAACGTCCAGCATTTCGTAGCCCCATTACACGACATCGTTAAAACTCAGTGGCATGTTGATAATGCAGTCTTTTTCGCCTTAAAGACACCAAATCACCACGTCCAGTCTCAAAGGTGAATAAGGCTCACCACTGTTACAGCGTGTATTTTCATCCTAGTAGTGGCACTACTAGCGCCACTGTTACGTGATTGTCACCAAATTTGAAAAGACATCTTTTTTCAGACGTAGAATCACACCGACAAACTTTCATTTATGTCACACATCTCTCTCGTAGCAACGTGTGTACCATTGAGTCTATATACTGATATGACGGTCAGGCGATAACATTCTACCTTCTCCCATTGTGAAATAGTGATATGAAAGCTGATCGGTAAGGATGAGTGTCGTTAGTGTGACTACGAATTACCTCCTGTTCCGTATCAGCGACTGTACTCACAACTACTTTCGCGAACGTAAGAACAAGACTTAACGATGTGCTTCATGGAGAGATTTTTCAGGTGAGTGGTTCTGGTGCTCGCAGGTGGTTCCCGGAGTCACCTCGGTGGCTGGCGTGCAGAGGTCGCGAGGAGGACGCCCTGAGGCTGCTGAGGCGCATCGCCACCACCAACGGCGGGCGGCTGCCTCCGTTCGCTCCGCGGGTGATGCGGACCGTGGCCAAGGCGCAGAGGGACAGGAAGGGCTTCCTCAGCCTCTTCTCCAGCTGGAACGTCTTCAAGAATACGGTGCTGCTCATAACTGCCAGGTATGTGAGGAAGGGAAAAATGCATCCAGAGAACTTCTTTGTCTTAAATGTAGAACCGCGCAGCGGTATTCTTGACAGAGCTCTGCTCTTGCTGTTGGGACAGAAGTTGAGCTAGTAACACGAATTCATTGTAGTGGAAAATAATACGTTTCGCTTAATCAGTTCCTATAAAACTTAGGTATATGAACGAAGTTCAAATCAAAGATTTCGAGTTGCATTTGATAATGCTATCAATGAAACCAAACAATTCTACTTGTCACATTTTTCAAAATGTACAACTGACAGCTCTACTCGAGTGTTCTGTACCTGTATCCAACAATCAGTTTTAATGCAATCTGGAGGTCGTTTGTGGAGAGATGTTCCACCATCAGAATAGCTTTCAGAAATGTCGAAAAAATATTTCTTCACTGCTGGCAGGAAACGCTCGCTTTAATGTCGCCGTGAAAAGAAGAGTACGATTCCAATCAAAGAGCACATGGGAGAGAATGAGGTGCCTACTGAAAATACTCAAAGTACAGTCTTAGACATAAAAACTGACCGCCGACCGGCCGCCACAGAAAATAATTCCGAGTCGTTCACTTAAGGTGGCCAATAAAACTGACTGCCCCTGATAACCATCTGTACAATCTGGCAACACTGTAAGATGCCGAAGTGTCAGGAGGAAGTGTTGTCTACTTCCAAGATGTTGTCAGCTTCTGTGAGCCCGTGGTCTAGTGGTAATACTCAAAGTACAGTCTTAGACATAAAAACTGACCGCCGACCGGCCGCCACAGAAAATAATTCCGAGTCGTTCACTTAAGGTGGCCAATAAAACTGACTGCCCCTGATAACCATCTGTACAATCTGGCAACACTGTAAGATGCCGAAGTGTCAGGAGGAAGTGTTGTCTACTTCCAAGATGTTGTCAGCTTCTGTGAGCCCGTGGTCTAGTGGTAATCGTCGTGCATTCTAAACTTATGGTAGCCTGTTCGCGTCCAACTGTATTTTTTTTCCTCATTTCGGACCTCGTCTAAAGTTATGAGTCTGATTGAACAGTGAAGATAATTCGCTTCACATTCTACCCACCAGCAATAACAAGTACTTCCAGAAATAATTCCGCAGGACAGCTCGTGGCTGCGTCGCGATCAGAACAGCTTACGCTCGGACGTTTCCTCGCGCTGCAGCGGCTACCGGCCACCGGCCAGACGCCAACCGCCGCCTGGAATCCGGCGCCGCCCATGTGAACGCGGCGCCACACTGTCAGTGTATGTATGAACTGCCATTTTCGAATTTGAATTTCTAGTTATCATCTTACAGTTAAGCATTGGATTTTGCATACCTGACAATCATGAACTTTGGTTAAGCATTGTAAAATTAAGTCGCAAGTGGAGAAAGGTGTAACATCTGCAACACAATATTTACTTTTGGTGTAACAGAGGGGTGAATGCAGAGGAGGCAGCTAGAAAGATTTGAACTGTGTGTGGAGCGAGTGCGTTTGGGAAAAATGAGCCAGAAAAAGATATTCTTGTTTGAACAAAGATCGTTCTGCCATGAATGATTTTCCACATTAATGAAGTCTCGACTACTGATATATGTGATAGATTACCATTTAACCATCATGTGACATTTGCATTCGACAGGCAAAGCTCAGAAGTCTGGTGTAGGATTTCGAAAAGGTCTATATTTACTTCATGTCCTGTATCATTCGCAAGTATTATGAAAATGTTGAAGTTCATATATAATATTAGGTTTTAACAACAACAAAAAATATGTGGGCAGAAAACAATAGTGACATTATGAATTTTGCAGTCGCCTAAGGTTTTAGCTCTGACACTAAGAAGTACCAAAAGTAGGAAGACGAATTTTGCTGGAGCGTTGTCTTACGATTCCCTTATTGAGTTTGTATCTGCCTGTATGTAGCTCTGCTACAAATGAATCAGAAATCTAGCTTTCAGCGAGTCTCGTGAACGAAAGCGGCTTGCACCTGGTAGCCAAGCATGTTACCTGAGAACTGGTTTTTTCCTAAAGTGGGTAGACATCATTTTGAGGTTGAATTGTTGGAAAATTTCAGCCAGGCGTGTGCCGTTGGTGTAAGTGTTTCGGTCTGTTGGATTTGTACCAATGATTTTTCTATAAGTTTCTTCTGTCCCAAATCGAGAGTTGATGTCTCCCATTAGTATTTTCACGTCATCTTGGTGAATTTTGCTCAAAGTTTCTTCGAGTGGGTTCCAGAATTTTCCGACACTTTCGGTGTTTTTCGTATTTTCGATGTTGGTGGAGGCATGTGCATTGATGAGTGTATATTTTTTATTGGGGGCTCTGAATGGGCATAGTCATAAGTCGATTGTTGATGGTTGTGATTTCTTTGACAGAGTAGATGATGTGTGATCGAGAAATACCATGCCGAAGATTGGTGCGCATTTCGCTACCTTTTGCTGTGTTTTGCTCTTGAAGATGCGATGGTTTCCGTAATGCAAGGTTTTATTGTCAGTTAGTCGTGGTTCTTGAAGAGCAAGGATGAGAATTTTTTGTCGGTCGATTTCTTATGTGAGATTATTTAGTTTTCGTGACTGGATCAATGTATCGATGTTTAGTTTTCAAATGCATGTTTTCTGCATGTAGGGAAATTTACCAGAGATATCCGATATTCTCTGCCGTGCTAGCCTGGACTCCCCAGAATCCGAAAATCCAGCTGCCGCCTGTCGGCGGGCGGGTTGTGTACGACCTGGGGTAAAGTTGTCTTTGTTTGCACAGTTCATGTTTGCTTGTGTTTCATTGGTTTGGCCTGGATGATACCAGGACCCGACAGGACCAGAGCGTGTTCAAGCCTTTGGAAGCAAATATTTTCATCCGAGCTCATTGAGCTAAGAGACGGTGACCAGAGTACCGGTGATTTTCAGTCAGACGTGTCTGGATTTTGGGTTGAAAGGGTTGCGTTGCCGTTCAGGATTGTGTTAATATTTGGTTCACCCCAAGTAATTTATTTCCTTATTACCACCCATATGTGGGAGGCTTTCCCCTATCCGCCACACGGGATTATTATTATCATTCTGTCATCAGAAAATCCGATATGGTGTATCTTCCCACCACTAAAAGAGATGTGTGTTGTTCGATTCAATATTTCCATCACATAAATATACGTTATAATTACGTTACATTGCTGCTAGTAGACATATTTCTCACTTTTTGTTAGACAGTTGCTAAATTTTACTCCAAAGGAATTATGTGCGCAGCATTGTTGCAATAGAGGCGTTCAAATTATCCGATTTCTGTTATTTCATTTCGATATCAGATCGTTCTATCCGGATTCAGCCAGTCAGTCTTAATGTGGATATCCGACTACGGCTCTCATCATATGATGGTCTGGGTAAACCACAGTCTTAATCCGACTGTTGAATCTAGATCACTTATCTATGGCAGGGCCTGAATTATTAAACACTATGGAATATACTAATAGAGTGTGCTTATTAAATATACATTATTTAAATATAAATATATGAAGTAAGGAGATAACAGTTTATTTACAGGAGCAGAGCCCCATCCATCATAGAAGAGCAGTGCAAGATTGGTTTCTGGGCCTAGAGAGGATAAAGCTGTTACCGTTTGTTCCACGATCACCGAACATCAATCAGATAGAGAATTTGTGGGCAGAGGTAAGAAGGTCATTGCTATGTGGCCTTAAAAATGCAAGCGACCTTTGGACGAATATAGGAAACGTATGGTGGGAAGTAAACCATCACGCAACACTATCGACGACTTAATGAAATCACTGCCCCTACGCCTTCGAGAAATCTTACGTAATTATGGTGGGTGAGTTGGTTACTAAAAGTATACTCGTCCACAAAACCCATGTGGACAATTATCTGATAATCGGTCAAGCTTTGCTTTGTCGCAGCTCTTCAGTATACAAGTCCATTTATTTTCAGTCTCCTCGTTACAATTCTTTCAATGCAAGGTAATTGAAAAATCTCATCCACTCTACGCCAACTGAGGAACTGATTGGTGCATGTGTTGTTCGACACACAGTAGTCGTCACCCTCACTGGAGTTAATGACCGTGTGTGTGTGTGTGTGTGTGTGTGTGTGTGTGTGTGTGTGTGTTTTCGTGTTCACGCACAATCTGAATCAACACTATTAACATTAGAGAGACAACCAATAATAAATATTGCATCAAATATGACTGAAGTATTTTAATGCGATGGGAAGTTACAAACTGAATTTTTACCCAACCCACGTCCTGTATATTACGTTAAGTAAGTAGGATGTATTAACTCCATAATATCGTTAGGAGAGACAGTGCGCTCTTGTTGTCGCGGCTCACGACAAGTGCAACGATTAGCAGTGCCCAATGCCGCCGCGATTTGTTTATGTTGGCTGACCGTGGACACTGCAGCAGACGTTCGCCATAAACAGAAAGAAATCACCTTGGCTCTGACTGCAGTGAGCGGACATCACTGCCTGTATGTTCTTATAGTAACAAACGTGAGACTCTACTCACAGATGCAATGGAGGAATTGCAACGGGTATCATGTCATTAGTCATCAGAATATTTACCAGTGATGAAATGTCCACTGTATTTGAATCCTAAAAAAAAAATGGGAACTTTCTCACAAAGTAATGTGAGATGATACCAAAATTTATCTAAGACACAAAAATTAACTGCAGAGCTTTCATGGACGCAATAGTAGCACACAAGGAAGTATGTCTTGGAAGCGTATACTTCATTTTCTCTTCTCATATCAACACCCTTGTCTTAGTATGAAGTGAGAAAATAAACACGAAAAACTAGAGTTCCTGAGAAGCATATAAGTCATTTCCTCTTCTCTTATCATAGCTTTTGATTTAGTATGAAGTAAAAAACATGAACAGTTGATGGTTCTCAAGCATAATATGACACCAGATTCTTATCGTAGGCGCTATCGGAAAAGCAAAAAGCAGGGAGCTGTCCACTCTTTTGTCCAACAGTCCGTTTCCTTTCATGCATTACTACCGCTCGGAGATGGTTATTTAAGGACTTGTGGGCATCAAATTCTTCAGTAAAATAAGCTATATGTTATAGTGCTAATTACGGTATGGGAAAAATGCAACAAAGACGAGTTCCCCTAGGGCAGTGAGGATATTAGCACATGTCTATATTCAGCAATGACTGCCAGCTGCCACAACACTTCACAGAATCCATACGGCAGACAACACAACTGTGCGTGCGCTTCAGACTTCATTCAGTAAGACGTCAGTACATGGACGAAAACGTCAAATTAACGTCACTTTCCGAGTTATATTCAATCCAGACTGAGGTGTTATTGTGGTAGTTGAGCGTTCTAGCAATTTCACTTTGATAATTGCCATATGAGTATTCCGAAAGCCAAAGGAACCCGTTAGAGTGAAACCATCGGGAACTGCATTAATATCTGACTGCAAGAACTTGTGACAATACGTGGACTCTTCTCTTCACTGGGTGAGCTATTAGTGTTATTTTGGATTCTCTTAGTCCTAGGCGTAATGCAAGTGGAACTTCACATTCATGAGGCGCTTTGCGCTATTCTTGACAAACATCAGCAACTTGTAATCACTGCGAGTTACTACACTGTGATGATAATGGTGCAGGTTGTCAGTAGGTGTGGTGTTGTTGTTAACAGACTGCTTACAGTAATGTTAATGGTGGCGCAAATAATTTAGCGCTGACTACCTACTTAAGAGAAGATAGTGTGGTGGCGTCGTCGCTTCTCGTTATTTGGCATCAGCTTGAGCAATCCGATATAACGAACATACTACTCCATTCGCGAGCTGCTAATGATACAGTATGACTACAGAGATCATCGTGCGGGTGTTACATTAATTCTGCAGTGAATTGCTTAACAAATATTACCCTCAGCTATGCAGCTGGAATTATTCATTACTCAGGTACTCTACCTTGCCCTTGGTTAAGTTATCAGTTCGCTGCAATCCTGCTTCTACTCTTCGTAAATACTGTATACTGACCATTTGTTATTTGACTAAATATACGCTAGAATCTGATTCGCATATGTATGACACGTGTTTGCGCCGTCACAAAGCAATGACTAAGGGTTGGATGCCGTTGAAGTCCCCTTACATTGATGGTAAGACAAATGTTCACTAATCACCTCTATTGCCTCAAAAAACAATTGCATCTTAAATATCGAAGGACCGACGTCCACACCGTCACAGCGCGCTGAAATACAGCAACGACAACATCTGAAAATTTGTGACCGACCGGGCTTCGAATCTGGACCTCCTGCTGACTAGACAGACGTGCTGACCACTGCGCTATATTTTTTTCTTATGTTTGAGAAGACTTTCATCACCAGGTAGGCGGAGGCAAAGAGGGATTTTGCCAAATCAGAACAGTTCTGACTTTAGAACCAACGTAAAAGAAGAGTACAGGAACAAAAATGTGAAAGAATAGTATTCTGCTTCTAATTACTGAAACTGCCCACTTCTTTATAGCCCACATAAAGCAATTGACCAAAAAATTTGAAACCATTCCTTATACTTGTTATTCTTCTTCAGCTTCAAATGCTCTCCTTCAATATAAATCATGTACTCTTCTACGTTCGAGTATTGTTTGTTACGACGTAAAACAGAAACTGTCCCAGAAACCACGAGAAACTGTTCTTCTTTGCGGGCGGGTAACATTTCCAGTTGGGTTGTAAAGCTTCAGTTATCGGTGTATGACATTCTGCGGTTCTGTTGATAGTGCTAATTTCTTCCTATTCCACTTCCAAATTCTGATTCTGTTTTCACATAAGAACATGTGCGCTACAGTTTCTAGAAGCCGACATTTCTCGCAGCATGGAGATGGTCTCAATTTGATTTTCCATAATCTTTCCGCTGTGGGTATGGTTTCGTTTACAACGTCGTACCATACGACACTGACTCTAGTTGGTATTTAGCCAGACTTTCATCAACTCTTTAGTAGGTTAATTTACCTGAATTGGGTTGTGAAGACGACGTCTGGTAACATAATCATAGACGATTCTAATGTTGGTTTGTGCTGGTGGAAGTCTTATACAGCTGCAATCGACATAGTACTTTCGGACGTAATCTAGGCTGGCATCTATACGTGCTACATGAACAGGAGCGTTCCTATCCCCAGGATCTAACGAGAGGAACAAAGTTTCGTGATGCCTGTGTTAGCGGCATGTATTAGTTTAAAAGCACGAGTTAGAAACACTGCGTCACATCTAGATTTAACGTCTTTAATGCCAAGTCCTCCGTTTTGCCTCTGCAAAGTCGCCGTGTGGAAGTATACTTTGAAGATATTTTGTTTCCACACATACCAACATGCTGCAGCTAGTATTTTATGTGCGATGACCTGCGGTATCGGTAAGACTGCTGCGACATATTTTGCTGAGTATGTATGTATTTATAAACTGAACTTTCTACAGTCGATCTAACGATCTCATGTTATGGTCCTTCAACAAGGCTCCGATGACATTAAGTTTCCGCTCCCAATTGTTCGAAGCCATGCGCCTGGGATTCGCCCTTAACCACAATCCGAGTTGGAGTCTCTCTTCAGTTACATCTAACCAATACGCACCTATTGCACTATTGTAAGAACGGAGATGCAGTATTTTGGATTTAAAATTTTGTAAATTTGTGGTAAGATCTGATGGGACCAAGCTGCTTAGGTCATCGGTACCTAACCTTACTCACTACTTAATATAACTTAAACTAACTTACGCTATGGACAACACACACACCCACGCCTGAGGGAGGACTCGAACCTCCGACGGTGGGCACTATCGGGACAGAGCAGCCAACTTCTCTGCAGCACCCATCTACTCATGCTCCTCGTCAGACGCGAATTCCCATCTTTGCCGCATACCACATGCGCGGTACCTTCCGCCCTCCCCCCCCCCCCCCCCCCCCTAGTCTATTATTCCACTCACTCGCGGCCACACTGTAGTCTCGTGAGGGTTCGGACGATGTCGTGCGTCTAGCACTGAAAACTTTCGATGACCCGTCGAGACCTGAATAATTATACAGGATGTTTCAGGAGGAACAGTAAATATTGTAGGAGGTGGTAATATAGACAAATTGTAGAAAAAATGCCATGTAATGTGTGTCCAACTTTTATTGAGAATATATAGTTGAGTTTCGTTTCGTATGGTGGTCCTTACAGGGCCCAGTTGTCTACAATTTCTTGAAAATGAGCTTCCAACGTTATCGGAAGAGGTTCCTTTCGTTACAAGAATGCTTATGTTCCTCCAGCATGACGGGGCTCCTGCATATTCTAGTCGTCAGGGGACATTATCTAAGCCTAACATTTCTCGGAAGATGGATCAATAGATATGGGTATTTTTCTTGGCCACCAAGGTCCCCGGACCTTATCTCTTTGGATTTTTGTCTGCAGGGATGGTTAAGGGCGAAGTCTACAAAGAGAAATTAGAACGAAGATCCGATTTCATCGTTCGGATTATGAATAGTGCAGCTCTCATAATAGAACGCATTGACGACCTCAGAAGAGCTACACGTGCTCTTATCAACAGAAGTCAAATGTGCATTGAAGTTGGTGGGAACATTTTTGAAAATCAACTTTGAACTTCCTCATTTGCCTTTCCTTGGAGTTTGTTAGGGTTACGAACTAACAACTGTATCTCTGTACTCAATAAAAAGTGGGCGCATTTATTTGGAATTTTTTATGCAATTCGTCTGTACTACCACCTGCTAAAATATCTACTATTCCTCCTGAAACAACATGAATATGGATATATGTGTGGTGGCTGTTCTTTCGGACATGTCCGAAAGAAAACACACTACGAATCCAGGTTCGAACCTGGCCAGGCACAAATTTTCATCTGACGCCGTTGTTCTATTTTAACTCCCATCACAGCCTGGACATCTGCCCTTCGATATTTAATCGATTAACAAGGCAGTCTATTTCGATTAGTAGTGTCTGTTCTTTCGGCAATATCCAAAAGAACAGACACACACACATTTTTATGTTAAGTGATATTCGGAAAACGTTTGGCAACTCAGTGATAGTGCTGCATCAACCTACTCATTTCACTACATATAGTTGTAATTTTCTGAACAATTCCTCTTTAATAAGTGACAGCGACAGTGTCTCTCATCGTTTACTTTGTCGGAAACCTGCTTCTTTCTGCCCTAGCCTATACTATAGTAATGAGTGATTGCTCGCATTCTTGATACCTCACTGGACGTGCTACTGCAACTGTAGCCAAAGGTTCAATACCCCCTAGAAAAGTATATTTCAAATCAGATGGTTTGCTCCTCTCCTACTGTTACTGAAAACGATCACAACGAAATTAAGTATAGGAATCCTATGAAACCCTTGAGCTCATATTGCGGTGCTGTGCAGATGAAAAAGTAGTTTTTCACAATTATCAGATGACAGATGTAATTTGTCAGATTCCACTAAATACGACTGAAATAGTAATTGTTGGTTCACAGGCACTTTTCTGCCCCTTATTGTAACCTTTTTTTGAATGTTAGAGCTGGAAAAATAGAAACATCAAATTTTCGCCATATGGAATATTCGAATTCACCTTAAGTCTTCACGTTTGGAGCAAAGGCAGAAAAAATGACAACAAGAAGCCAGGCCATGCCTGTCTTCTGGCGAAGGTGCCAATGACAGTGATCTCAGTAACAATATTGTACAGCAAAGATACGTTGCCAACTGAACCACTGGAGAAGCTCCAGAGTTGTGAATCTCGTCTGGTGAATACGCTTTCAAGGTTTCGGTCGGATTAAGACAGTAAAACTCAAATAATTGTCGCAGTTATTAATTTATGACATTTAGTTTGCACTCAGTGCATCGATGTATTACAAGTAATTACACTCTAACCCCTAAACCTAGTTACGGAAATGCGAAGACTCATGACATATAATGAGGATATTGCGGCCCTTGCCACCTGCAACTTTGAGACGAAGCTATAGTCACTTCCGAGGTCAGTCACCGAATACATCAGCTGGTATCCTTCCTAGCAGTATAACTGAAACTTGTCAACAGCGCAGAATATGTTTGGCAACTCTGTGACTGACGAGTTACTTCCTTGATGGCACAGAACTATCCTGATACGGTCACTTGATATTATCGTGTCATTTCAATTGAATAATGTGATTTTCTCTTGAAATGTCACATAAGGATGTCAGTTAATGCTTTTGAGTCAACGAAAGTCGTTCCACACGGGAAATACTACTACTCTCTTATGTTGCGATTTATCTGTCATAGTGGCTACTGGGCCAATAAGTAAGTCAAACACACGCCACCTGTTCGCTAGCTTCTAGGTAACGGGCTCGCTTGTCAGGTGTACGCTGCCTTTGTTCGCCTTTCGAGACTCGCTGAAAGCCAGCTTTTTAATTCTTTTGTAGCAGAGCTACAAGCAGGCAGATACAACCTCAATAAGGGAATCGTAAGACAACGCTAGAGCAAAATTCGTCTTGCTACTTTTACTACCTCATAGTGTCAGAGCTATAAACCTTACGGTACTGCAAAATTCATAATGTCACTTTTATTTTCTGCCGACACACTTTTTGTTGTTGTGGATACATCATTTTATCTATGAACTGCCACATTTTTATAATACTTGCGAATGATACAGACATGAAGTAAATACAGATCTTTTCGAAGTCAAAAGTCGGTAATATCCTACTAATCTATGTTAAAATAGGCTCAGTCTTACAGATACTTAATGCTTTATTAAGGTAGGCTGCCGTCGTGATGTTTCCGTAGAAAGCTGAATTTAATTTTTATTAGTACAGCGAATATTTTAATTGCATTTTCCATTAGTTTACTGAACGCAACAGTAATCATCAAAGACAAATCAATCAGCAGCAGAATTTCCTTTCACGATATCTAAGACAATTTGCCAATGCTAAAGTAGTTTACAAATCCTACGCCTGTAGAGACCTACTGATTCTAACGATGTCATTAAACCAGTGTTGTTTGAAGAGTATTTTCACCTAGAAATGAATTACCTTTACGGTTGATCGATCAAGAGCGGGAAAGGTAAAGTTTTACGAGTATATGAGGAGAGGGACAAGTGCTTGTGAGAGGACTTCACTATCAATACAAGTGCCTGAGAGACGACTTTCCTATCAGTCTCCCGGTTAGTTTAGTTTCTCAAATGAATAGAGTGCGTTATAATGCAGTAGCACAGGTGGTGTACTTTTGTCGGTCGATTCCCTTGCACTGCGACCGAAAGGTGTCTCAGTTTTTGGCAACAAATTCCAGCTGTGATTAACACACCCCTTGGGGCAGAATTCGTAGCCCAAAACACTATCAGATGTATAATATGTTCACACTAACCTTTCCTCGAGTTTACGTCTTTTGGTGGGGCTCAGCCTTTCATCTCTTCTTAGGGAGTTAGCGATAAAACCATCATAACTCGTCACCAGTAACAGTACTGCATAGGAATGCTCAATGAGCGACCCGATGACGTTCAATAGTAGTCACTCCGTTGATTTTGATTGTTTCGAATTAGAGCATGCAGTACTCCTACACCAGACTTCAGAACTTCGCCTCTTAAATGCAAATGTTACATGATGGTTAAATGGTAATCCATCACATATATCAGTAGTCGAGACTTCCTTAATGTGGAAAATCATTCATGGCAGAACGATCTTTGTTGAAACAAGAGTATCTTTTACTGGCGTATTTTTCCCAAAAGCACTCGCTCCACACACAGTTCAAGTCTTACTAGCTGCCTCCTCTGCATTCACCCCTCTGTTACACGAAAAGTAAATATTGTGTTGTAGATGTTACACCTTTTTCCACTTGCGACTTCATTTTACAATGCTTAAACATAGTTCATGATTTTCAGGTATGCAAAATCCAATGCTTAACTGTAAGATGAATACTAGAACTTCAAATACGAAAATGACGGTTGATACATACACTGACAGTGTGGCGACGCGTTCACATGGGCGGCGCCGGATTTCAGGCGGCGGGTGACGTCTGGCCGGTGCCCGGTAGCCGCTGCAGCGCGAGGAAACGCTCGAGCGTAAGCTGTTCTGATCGCGACGCAGCCACGAGCTGTCCTGCGGAATTGTTTCTGGAAGTACTTGTTATCGCTGATGGGTAGAATGTGAAGCGAATTATCTACGATGTTCAATCAGAATCATTAGACGAGGGACGAAATGAGGACAAAAAAAATTCAGTTGGCCTCGACAGGCGACGATAAGTTTACGAAGCACGACGATTACCACTTTTTTTTATTAATCTCATTCGTTGCGTCTGCTCGGGGCGGACGTCGTAAGACATCCGTTTCAGTTCGTTGATGATCGATTAACTCAGTTTTTTTTTTTTTTATTACAGAGGTCACGTAACCCTCTGACCGAACACGCTTTTTTTCCCTCATATTCTTCGATATAGTTCGTTGCGTTTGATCGGGGCGGATGTCACAAGACATACGTTCAAATTTATCGTTGGTTTCTTGACTCAGTTTTTTTTATTACAGAGAGCACGCTGACCGAACACGCTGAGCTACCGTGCTGGCTCCACTAGCCCACGGGCTCACACAAGCCGACAACATCTCGGAAGTAGACAACACTTCCTCCTGACACGTCCGCATCTTACAGTGTTGCCAGTTTGTTCAGATGGCCGGTCTTAGAGTTGTCGGGGGTGATCAGTTTAATTGGCCACCTTAAGTTACCGACTCGGACTCTATGGCGGCCGGCCGGCGGTCAGTTTCTATGTCTAAGACTGTACATTGACATAAATAGGGCGCTACGTCAACAATTATGAATCACCTTTTATTTCTCTCAGACCACTGTCGTTGTCAAACTTCTCCGTCAGAATATTGCCGGCATTTGAGTGTAATTAAATTTCAATGTCCAATATTATAATTTCGACTTTGAGGCCTGTCTCAAGTGCATTACATCGTCCCTCAGGACACGGTAAACATGATACACATAGAGATGCAAACACATGTCGTCATTAGACATAGAGATGCAAACACATGTCGTCATTAGATATAATTTACCTGAAATGTTTTCCTCATCAGGCGCAGTAGTGTAAAACATCAGAATGACATAGGTGAGTGAAAATGCCCAGGCAGGAAATAACAATCGTCTGCATCTATATGGGGGCAAGCACCTTAGGATGTGTGGTCTAGGCCGTTATCTACCAACCTTCCTGTTTCAGTTCAAAATGGTTTAAATGGCTCTGAGCACTATGGGACTTAACATCTTAGGTCATCAGTCGCCTAGAACTTAGAACTACTTAAACCTAACTAACCTAACGACATCACACACATCCATGCCCGAGGCAGTATTCGAACCTGCGACCGTAGCAGTCGCGCGGTTCCGGACTGAAGCGCCTAGAACCGCTCGTCCACTCCGGCCGGCTTCCTGTTTCAGTGTCGAATACTTCGCGGGCAGACTGATTGCTGATAGTCATTCTTTTCTTTTTTTAGTGATCAGTCCCCCGTCTGGTTTGACGCCGCCAGCCACGAATTCCTCACCTGTGCCAACCTCTTCATCTCAGAATAGCACCTCCAACCTACGTTCTCAATAATTTGCTGGATATATTCCAATCTCTGTCTTTCTCTGCAGTTTTTACCCTTCGAAGACATTCCCTCATGATGTAAGCGGTATTCTATCATTCCTGTCGCTTCTCCTTGTCAGTGTTACCCACCTATTCCTTTTCTCTTTTCCCTTCATTCCTTACCATATCAGTAACTCTAATTTTCAACATTCGCCTGTGAAACTATCTCTCAAATGCTTAGTTTTTTTTTCTGTTCGGTTTCCAAACAGTCCGTGTTTCACTTGCATACAGTACTTTACTCCAAACGTACATTCTTAGAAATTTCATCTTCAAATTAACTTCTGTGTTTGATACCAGTAACCCCCTTGGCCAGGAATGCTCTTTTTACCATTAATACTCTGTTTTTGAGGCCCTCGTTGCTTCGTCCATCATTAGTTATTTTTCTTCCTAGGTAACAGAATTTCTTAACTTCATCTACTTCGTGACCATCAGTCCTCGCTGTTCTCATTCTACTACTTCTCATTACTTTCGTCTTCTATTTACTCTCAGTCCAAATCTTGTACTCACTCCCTTCGACACAGCATTAATTCTTCTTTACTTTGTCTCGGGGTAGCAACGTTATCGCCAAATCGTTTTTTTTATATCCTTTAACCTTGAATTTTAATCCAGCTCGTAAACGTTTCTTTAATTTCTGTCACTGGTCCTTCGGTATACAGGTAGGACAGTAGGGGTTGAAGATAACTTCCCTGTCTTACACCCTATTTAATCTCAGCACTTCGTTGTTGGCCGCCCATTCTTATTATCCCTCTCGGCTCTTCTCTCCCTTTAGTTTACTCCGATATTTCTCGGAATTTCGAATGTCTTGCACAATTAACCACTGTCGGACGCTTTTTCCAGGTCGACAAATCGTATGAAGGTATCTTCATTTTAGTCTTGCTTCCATTATCATCCTCAGCGTCAGAATTGCTTCTCTCGTAAATTTACCTTTCCTAAAGCCAAAGTGATCGCCATCTAACACATCATCTACTTTCCTTTCCGTTTTCCTTTATATTATTCTTGTCACCAACTGTATACATGAGCTGTTTAGCTTTTTGTGCGATGACTCTCTCACTTGTCAGCTCTTGTACACTTCGGAACTGTGTGGATGATATTTTGGCGAAAGTCAGATGGTATGTTGCCAGAGCCGTACATTCCGGACAACGTGAACAGCCGCTTTGTTGTCACTTCCCCACCCCCCTCCCCCCTCCCCCCTCCCCCCTCCCCCCTCCCCCCCTCCCCCCTCCCCCCTCCCCCCTCCCCCCCAATGATTAAAAAATTCCGATGGAATATTATCTATCCCTTATGCCTTATTTGATCTTAGGTCCTCCAAAACTCTTTCACATTCCGTCTCCTCTATATCGATTCCTGTTTCTTCTTCTGTCACATCAGTCAAATCCTCGCCTTCATAGAGGCCTTATGTGTAATCTCACCATGTACCCTCTCTTTCCTCTGCATTTAACAGTGGAATTTTCTTTGCACTATCAATGTTAACACCCCTGCTTTTAATTTCACCGACGGTTGCTTTGACGTCCTTTACGACAACCGTTTCTTTTTACATTTCTTCACATTTTTCGCGCATCCATTTTGTCCTAGCTTCTCTGCACTTCCTATTTATTTCGTTTCTCGGTGACTTGTATTTCTGTATTCATGAATATCCCTAAACATTTTTGTACCTCCTTCTTTCATCGAACAACGGAAGTATCTCTTCTTTATTCGTAGTTATCTTCTTTGCACATACGTTTTCCTTTGCAGCTTCTGTGATTGCCCTTTCTAGAGACGTCTACTCCACTTCAGCTCTACTGCCTACTGAGTTATTCCTTATTGCTGTATTTATATTCTTCGAGTTCAAGCTTATCTCGTCATTCCTTAGCACTTCTATACCTCTTCATCCTTCTGTGGTTCTTGAACATAGTTTTTGCTACTACTAGCTGAAATTTCTTACAGAACTCAATTAGTCTTTCACCTCTCTCATTCCTTGTCCCATGCCCATATTTGCCTGTAACCATTTCTTCCTCTCCTTCCGCTACAACTGCATTCCCGTCTGTCATGTCCATGTCTATTAGTTTTTCGTTTCCCTTTACGTACTGTATTACCCTTTCAATACCTTCATATTTTCTCTCTACATCTCCAGCTTGCGATGTTGGCATATATACCTACGCTATAGCTGTTTGTGTTGGTTTGCTGTCGATTCTGATCAGAATAATGTTATCACTAAACTGTTCGTAGTAGCACACTCTCTTCCCTACGTTCCTATTCATAACGAATCCTTCATCCGTTACATTATTTTCTGCTGCTGTTGATATTACTCATCTGAAAAGAAATCTTTGTCTTCTTTCCACTTCACTTCACTGACCCGTAATATATCTAAATTAAGCTTTTGCATTTCCTTTTCATGTTTTCTAGCTTCACTACCACGTTAAAGCTTCTGACGCTCCACTCCACCACTCGTAGGACGTTATCCTTTCTTTCGTTATTCAATCTTTTACTCATCGTCACGACTTGGCAGACCCCTCCCGGAGATACAAATGACGGACTATATCAGTGCCTTTAGCCGATGGAGTGATCGCTATGTCGCTTTTTCAATTACATGCCACGTGTCCTGTGGATACACGTTATGTGTGTCTAATGCAATATTTTCCATTGCCTTCTACATCTTCATGTCGTTGACCATTGATAATTCTTCCACCTTTAGAGGCAGTTCCCCACCTCAAGGACAACAGGGTGCCCTAAATTTCTGTCCGCTCCTCTGCCCTCTTTGACAAGACCGTTAACAGAATGAGGATGACTACTTATGCCGGAAGTCTTCGGCCGCCATTGCTGATTATTAATCAACTTAAGAGGTGGAGGTTGTCGAAACCGGGACCGACGACGTTTTGATTAATAATCAAAGACTCTACCCCTTATCGACTAAAATATCTTTAGTTTTGCCTTTATATATTTTGGCGAGGGGACGATGTATTGGTTGATTCTTCTAGGAAAGTACACTCTCGCAACTTGAATAATAAACCACACCGTGATGCAGAACACGTCTCTTGCAGACTATGGCTGTAGAGTTGGCTCAGCATCTTCGTGACGCTTTCGCTATTAGTAAATGAATGTATAATGAAACGTGCTTTTTTTTTAAATGAACCTATAGCGAAATACGCTGGTCTTCTTTGGATCTTCTCTATTTCCTTCATCATTTAATCCTGGAATTGATCCTACATAGACAAGAAAAGTTCAACTACAAGTCTAAATAGAGTTTTGTAAGCTAACTCCATTGTGGGTGGACTTCTGGGCTATACTTCAAGAGGATTATTCCAAAGAGTCTCAGTCTTGTGTATGCCTTACCTGCTATTAATTATAGTATGTGGCCGTTGCACTAGACATCCCTCCGTACTTGTACTCCTACATGTTTTATGGATGTGACTCCGTTCAGAGACTGTTCTGCAATCGGGTAATCATACAATAACAGTGATTTCTGTCTATTTGCATGCAGTACGTTATTTATTTGCTTTTGAGGACCAGATTCTAGTCACTATCTCAAGCGTCGATGCTCTGCAGTTCTTCTTATCTTTCGCTACAATTTGCTCTCATCTCTTCACAAGTGTCACGGAAATTCTAACCTTATCCGATACGCCATCTACATACACTCCTGGAATGGCGCTAGCTGCGCAGCATTTGTGCACCGCCGCCGTCAGTGTCAGCCAGTTTGCCGTGGCATACGGAGCTCCATCGCAGTCTTTAACACTGGTAGCATGCCGCGACAGCGTGGACGTGAACCGTATGTGCAGTTGACGGACTTTGAGCGAGGGCGTATAGTGGGCATGCGGGAGGCCGGGTGGACGTACCGCCGAATTGCTCAACACGTGGGGCGTGAGGTCTCCACAGTACATCGATGTTGTCGCCAGTGGTCGGCGGAAGATGCACGTGCCCGTCGACCTGGGACCGGACAGCAGCGACGCACGGATGCACGCCAAGACCGTAGGATCCTACGCAGTGCCGTAGGGGACCGCACCGCCACTTCCCAGCAAATTAGGGACACTGTTGCTCCTGGGGTATCAGCGAGGACCATTCGCAACCGTCTCCATGAAGCTGGGCTACGGTCCCGCACACCGTTAGGCCGTCTTCCGCTCACGCCCCAACATCGTGCAGCCCGCCTCCAGTGGTGTCGCGACAGGCGTGAATGGAGGGACGAATGGAGACGTGTCGTCTTCAGCGATGAGAGTCGCTTCTGCCTTGGTGCCAATGATGGTCGTATGCGTGTTTGGCGCCGTGCAGGTGAGCGCCACAATCAGGACTGCATACGACCGAGGCACACAGGGCCAACACCCGGCATCATGGTGTGGGGAGCGATCTCCTACACTGGCCGTACACCACTGGTGATCGTCGAGGGGACACTGAATAGTGCACGGTACATCCAAACCGTCATCGAACCCATCGTTCTACCATTCCTAGACCGGCAAGGGAACTTGCTGTTCCAACAGGACAATGCACGTCCGCATGTATCCCGTGCCACCCAACGTGCTCTAGAAGGTGTAAGTCAACTACCCTGGCCAGCAAGATCTACGGATCTGTCCCCCATTGAGCATGTTTGGGACTGGATGAAGCGTCGTCTCACGCGGTCTGCACGTCCAGCACGAACGCTGGTCCAACTGAGGCGCCAGGTGGAAAT
Organism: Schistocerca nitens; assembly: GCF_023898315.1. Taxonomy (NCBI): domain Eukaryota; kingdom Metazoa; phylum Arthropoda; class Insecta; order Orthoptera; family Acrididae; genus Schistocerca; species Schistocerca nitens. The sequence goes on along the minus strand of NC_064617.1, from coordinate 162,031,846 downwards.
GGCATGGCAAGCCGTTCCACAGGACTACATCCAGCATCTCTACGATCGTCTCCATGGGAGAATAGCAGCCTGCATTGCTGCGAAAGGTGGATATACACTGTATTAGTGCCGACATTGTGCATGCTCTGTTGCCTGTGTCTATGTGCCTGTGGTTCTGTCAGTGTGATCATGTGATGTATCTGACCCCCGGAATGTGTCAATAAAGTTTCCCCTTCCTGGGACAATGAATTCACGGTGTTCTTATTTCAATTTCCAGGAGTGTATATATCGAATAGTTATGGTCTAAAAATTTACCTCCGTTGAAAGTGAGGTTTTGTAATCTGTCTACTAAGAAGTCTTCAATCCTACATTACCTTTGACAATCCTTTCGCTCATATTTTGTTCATTAGGTAGTAATAGCAACTGTGTTGAACGTCTCTCAAAAATCAAGGAACGCGGCATGAACCTGGTAGCATTCTGTGTCACGTGGACTAACAGAGAAAGGTGAAATTCTCGTGATAGTTGTTTTGGTAGTCCATCGTGATTCTTAGAGAGAAGATTTTCTATTTCCAGCAATGTCATATTACGTCAGGCTAAACTATATTCCAAAATACTACAACAGACCGACTTCAGAAGCATACATACGAGGGTAATTTTTGAAGTAAGAACAGATTTGTAATGGAGTAAGAGGAACTTGTACATTGTATCACAGACTATAATATTCATGTTTTTTCACTTTTCACCGTAGACACCATGAACAATGAAACATTTGTCAACTCGTGGCACCAGCTTTTGGGTCCCGGTATCAAATAATTTTGTGCCTGACCTACAAAGAATTAATAGTTTCTTTCAACATTTTATCATTTTCACAGCGGTTTTCACCAAGAAATTACTTGAGTTTAGGAAAGAGATGAAAATGTGACGGTGCTAAGTCGGGGCTGCAAGGTGGATAACCCAGGAATTTCCAATGAAAATTGTCCATTTACGTCTTTGTTTTTCCCATAACGTTAGGCCGCGCATTATCACGAGGCACAACGACGCCGTTAGAGTGCAGTCCCCGCCGGCGATTTTGAATAGCGCGCATAAGCTCTAGCACCTCTCAGCATTTAATATCATTCATCTTGGCAACAGGTCTATCAGAAGAACGCCTTTTGTCCCAAAAAGCCGTTGCCACAATTTTCCGTGTTGAAGGTTCGTGTTTGAATTTTGGTGGTTTCGTCGGTGACTTTAAATGATGTCACTCACTGGACTGATGCCGGCCGGAGTGGCCAAGCGGTTCTAGGCGCTTCAGACTGGAACCGCGCGACCGCTACGGTCGCAGGTTCGAATCCTGCCTCGGGAATGGATGTGTGTGACGTCCTAAGGTGAGTTAGGTTTAAGTAGTTCTAAGTTCTAGGGGACTGATGACCTCCGCTGTTAAGTCCCGTAGTGCTCAGAGCCATTTGAACCATTTATTTAACTGGACTGATATTTATTCTGTGTAATGTAGTACGCAATCCACGTTACATCACTGGTCACTATGTGACTCAAGAACTCGTCACCATTCTTGTGAGCGCGCGCCAGAACGTAAAACGATTATGCCATTCGCTTTGTTTTGTGTTCCTCATTCAACATTTTCGGCACCCATCTCGAACATAATTTTGATAGTGAAGTTTTCCAGTAACAACGTGAAAAACTACTGATCTTTTAAGCTTGTTGAAATTTTTGATGCAGATCGTCAATAGTGAAGCGTCTATTTTGGCGAATTACCTCATCAACTTTTTATGCCAGTTCTTCATTCAGATCAGTAGGCCATCCAAGTCGTTCTTCGTCATGAACATTTTTCCTTCCTTTGTTATACAGCCTACCTCATTTATGCACATTCCATCATTCATTAACCTGAGCATAAACATCAACACGCAGCTGGTGAATTTCCGTATGAAGAAATTGTTTAGTATTTAAGAATGGGTTAACCAAGGGCACTCCACAAACGGCCGGTTCAGTGATCGACAGGGCGGCAAACGAAGCAGTGTAACCATACAGCCAACACCGGCAGAGAGGTGAAACGTATTTGCGACGCAGGGAGAGACTGGCCAAGTGGGGTCGATCGTGAACGGACGTCACGTGACTGGATGTGAACGGACGTCACGTGACAGGATGCGCCGGCACTGTGCGCTATGGGTCATTGCTTTAGAAATGACCCTTGTGTGTAGTTTTATGCGTCTGCTCGATGAACATTCTTGGACACTTTATTCCAGTCAATAGGAGCGCTTCGCTTCTCCAGCGTGTGATGTGCTCAACAAAGATCAAGAGAAACGATGCGTATCATCTCCGTGTGAAGTATCGCGAGTTAGTCTGAGGCCGTTATGTTGAAAGATATACGCAAAGCCCCTGAAGCGGTGGTGCAAAATTTGGAGACTCTAACGACAAGTTAAATATGGCAGAACTCGTCTGTAGCTGGTATGCGCAACAGTTCAAGCCCATTAAAGAGGTCTGCAGAACCACTCCAGCAGAGGAAATGAGGAACTTGTTTCAGGATAGTCTAGGTGACATTTTAACTACGTAATTTACACGGAGATATCAAGATGATCCCATCGCGCAGGAGCACACGACGCCATGTCAACATGACGGACAGTTCACCAACGCTGAAAAGGCGAGGACTCACACGGAGACCAACCAATGACAGCTAACCTCTTCTAATGCGATTCTATCTGTTTTCATTATTCGGGAGTTGACCGTCTGGTTTTAAACTTTCATTGCATTTTGCGTTTAATTTGATTGGGAAACAGTTGAGATTGAACTTAACATATACATGAATGGGCATGAGATATGATTGGTGGCAATAAATTTTTCATCTGTGATTATTACTTTACGTATGAAAGATTCTGTTGCAGATTAATAAAAATGAATTTCTTTAAATATTCCAAAATAATAAGTTGTACTTGTATTTAAGTACTAAAGCTGTTTGTGCAAGAATGAAAATATTATTGTCCAGCCGGCCGGAGTGGGCGTGCGGTTCTAGGCGCTGCAGTCTGGGGCCTAGCGACTGCTACGGTCACAGTTTCGAATCCTGCCTCGGGCATGGGTGTGTGTGATGTCCTTAGGTTAGTTAGGTTTAATTAGTTCTAAGTTCTAGGTGACTGATGACCTCAGACGTTAAGTGGCATAGTGCTCAGAGCCATTATTGTCCATCGGACTTAGCAAACATTTTCACGTTGCAGTGGATTTTTGTTTAACGGGATATACCCCACTAGTTTTGAAGCGTAAGACTATCTTTACTATATGAAAATGTTTTCTTTTTTATATTGCTAAGCCAACTTGAAAAATTGTCCACTTTTAAATACACATTACGATATGTTCAGAATGTATCACTTTCTTGAATGAAAATTTACAAAAGCTACAGTTTGTACCCACCTGTGAATGTACAAGATAAAATCTACTATCTCCTTTTATTCTGCGTCTGGAATGCTGTGAAAAGAAACGCTTTATCATTTTCGTTTACCTCTATCTGTACCCTTTTTAGGATGCGGTCGTTATTGCGATCGTATATTTAAATCCGCCGCTGCTGCATACTGCTCGCACGCGGCGCAGCTCCGCGCCAGCAGCGACATCCAGTAAAACGCTGAAATTTCTTAAATAAAATGGGTAATGTCTAGTGCGAACTTTGCAGTAATTGTGACAAACAGATTTTAGTAGATAAATATATTTTAACAGAAACAATTAAAATCTTTACACACCTTTTACAATCCCAGCTACAAATTGCGTCGATCATCGACTTACGACAAATGAAGACTACTTAAGAGCCTTATGCAACGTCACGGGTCCCTCTCCCATTCAGTCCGTGCAGAAGACAAGCGACTGTAGTGCAGTATATTGCCTATTTGTATCTTAACTTAATCTTGTACAGTCCTTGTCGTTCTTGATTACATATCGTTTCTTCTGTGGCGGTTTTCACATCCACCGCCACAGATAGTATTTCACTATCTTTGAATAATCATTTATAATAGCAAAATTCATAATTATCTTTTTCCTCAGAAAATTAAGTGTCCTTTTGAAATTCAATTAACAGAAATATATATAAATTATAAGTTACAGTGAGCATTATATATCGAAATGTTCTTTTAACTTTCACTTTTGATGCGTGCTGCCCGAGAACGTTAAACTCTCCGTTGGCGGATCTTTGCTTATCGTGTACGGGCGATAAATTGCACCCAACGAAGCGGTTGGCCTTCGTTGCAGTTCGGTCTACTGGCGATAACATCAAGGCGTTGGTGGTTGGTTGGTCTCGTGCCTATTGTCCTATAGCACATGCCAAGTTGGATGTTCATTGGTTCAGTAGCGATTTGCTGTTTCTCTGGAACGAGTGTGCATTCACGCTTTTGAAGACAGCCAACAGATCCGCTTCATTTGATTTATTCTACTGTTTCGCTCTTTTATTTGACAATAGCATCATCAGAAACTCTACAACTTAGGCATTAAACTACAGTAGTTGGCTGTTAAATTACAGAGCCAACCGGCCAGTAAAACATTAACTTCGATTTTTGCCTCTCAAGAAAAACTTGATTTCCGCCGTTTCTGTTTACCCTGCAGACAATGCCTGCTCTCGCTAAGAGTGTGTGTGTTCCCTGTGTTCAAAAATAGTGAATTATGGAGCGGAATATGGAGAGAGCGTTGAAGCTAATAACGTTTTATCGTGAACGCTCACATAGATGGTCCTCTACGAACAGTTATTAAGCAAAGAAATGGAAAAGATCAAACACTTGGAGGGGAGCAAGTGATCCGTAAGAAATAAATGTGCAGGACGTGAAAAAGAAGGTGAGGAATTTATTCACATCTTTTCGCAGTGAACGACAGAGAGAAACATACAAAATCTGGATTGACCGTTAATGTTTGTGCAGCAGGTACATCTCTCTTAAAACATGAGTCACGTTTGGAAATTTTGCGGCCAACACAATTCAATCACAATTTGAAATCTGTAGCTTCCCTTCGGAAAAGAGGTTATGAAGTAGGCTAATTCCGATTTAGGAATCAGGTAGACATTAATTTTGACACACCACACTGCTCCCTACTTTTAGAAGAGAGATCGTCCACCAGTGTCGTTTCTTCTTCCACATTTCTTCTGATGATGAGCTTCTTGCAGTGAAATAAATGCTGCACATGCAACAACTGCTATATCCTATTATTCCCTTGTAACATCTGCCAGTGAAATTGCAATTAAAACGCTGTTTTATAACAATAACGAGAGCTACGCCGACAACATTGCTGAATCCCTTGGCCCAAAGGCCTTGATTTGGTGAGGGTGAGAAGCCGAACGCCAAAGCACTGGCGACTAACTTTCGACGAAACCTTGTGTGTCGTTTGTTGCCCTTCGTTGGCCTCGAGTGTACGTAACATAGTTTTTGGGAATCTCATGATATGATGGTAGCAGATTATGTTCGTAAGGGACACACTATCCCAAGTGCGTACTATGCAAATCTGGTGACAGTGTTATTGCAGACTGTCAAGAGATAGCTGCGAGATGTGCTGCCTCAGGTTGTCAGCAAGGCATTATTCAGGGTGAGGGATGGTCCTCAATGGTTAGGGCTGTGTTTACATGAAATTTACTCAATCCTCTGGTCCAAGTGAACCGATCATTGACTGGAAATGGTTATGTTTGGATACTTGCACTCCGTTTGCTGATATTCATGGACTTCATGTTTCCAAACAGCGATGGAGTTTTTATTCATCCTTGTCACCGGGAAACAACTGTTCTCGATTGGATCGATGAACATTCTGGATAATTCGAGCAAATTATATTTCCACCCAGATCGCTCGACATGAATTCCATCGAACATTTATGGGACACATTCTGGAGGTCAATTTGTGTACAAAATCCGGCATCGAGAACATCTTTGCTATTATGGACGGCTATAGAGACATTCTAACGTCCTGTCCGCATTTTAATACACTGCGCGTTGATCTTGGCCTGCCATGTACACTCTGGATGCCATTTTAGCGGATGACCGAGGATGAGCTGCTCGCGTTCTTCGTTTCATCCACTTGACAAACCTGTCTAAGGACATTTGATTATACCGTTTTCTTGTAATCCCTTGCATGTTAATATGTCTTTTATAGTGTTGTCCCTTTTAGTTGCTGTTTCAACCTAGTGCCTCGCAGTGCATTCCTAACTTAGTCTGGGCTCTAATGACCATTGTAGCTGTGCGCCCTAAAACCACAAAAAAAAAAAAAAAAAAACACTTCTGCAGCGGATTTCCTACTAGCTGAGACGTCGATCTGCTGGCCTACGTTCGGGAAAAAGAGGTCCAACACATTATTAGGAGGTATCGCGTTACTCTTGCCACAACTGTGCGCAATAATAATGATTTTTTTGAGATGAGAATTAAGTCTTTCTTGCTAACCCTGGTACTAAGAAAATTAATTTTCTTAACTATAGTATTAAACACAGTCAAGTACATACATATGACACAGAAAAATTATATCACACTTCAAACTAACGTTTCATGTGATAGCTAGAGATGAAAGTTATGACGCGGGGAGCATGCACATGACTTACTATTTACTTCATACTATTTGCTGCTTTGAGCAGGTCTGCGAGCGTACTGACGCAGTGCTCGCTGGTGTTGCTGGCTGGTGGTGTGGGCGTGAATCCCTTCCTGACAGTGGTGGCGCAGGGCGCGGTCCAGCTTCCCTCGGTCTGCGCCGTCCACGTGTGCGCGTCGCGCTTCGGCCGACGCTGGACCGCTGTGGGCTGCGCTCTGCTGGCAGGAGTCACCAGCGCGGCCACCTTCTGTATGCTGAGGGGTAAGCCGTGCAGAGTGTAAACTTTCCTCTGGATGCTCTGTTCTGTAGTGTAGTATTTCTCCCTCGGTTTATGACATTCTGCGTTCCCTTCCCGTAGCTTGGCTGTTCTTTCGTAACCGTTCAAGCCACTCTGTAACATCTCATATTTTATCGGAACCATAGCTTAAACTCATTCTATACGATATGTTTAGAACTGCGATTCTGTTAGTCTGGGTCTGGTGTCCTAAATCGCATGTTCTTGAACTTGTAACCAACTCAAATTCAAGGAAGGAGTTCACTTCAGTGCAGCCTCTGATGCGTTGTATCCCACCCTGCTTTCTGGATGTATCAGTCATTGAATTCATGCACTGATTAAGGAAAGTGATATGGATGAAATAGATTGACGCTACCACAATGAGCCCAGTGGGAAGAGCTCAAATAGCGGTTGGTAGTAGATATATGTTGTTCACTAATTGTCAACATGTACGTTTACATTTTGACTGAAATCAAATGAAATCGTATTTATCACCAGATTTCACAAACTGAAAAACATCGGCAGTAGAAAGAACGTGACAAAATCAATACCTTCTTGAAACGCCCTGGTATACCCGCAGGACAGGACAGGTAGTTGGAATTGTGGAAAGGGGCCAAAATGAGCGGCTGTCAGTTACACTCGGACTCATATAACTTAATTTTTTTGTCCAAAAATTACAGAAAAATCCTTGAACTTAGTTATCGGCTGAATAGGCCACACTATCTGACGCCTTAAGGGCACTACCTCTTATATGTTTTAAAAATTAACGGCTAAAAGACATTAACCCTAAATTCAGACGCCAAAGAGAGTATTTAGGCAAAAGTTATGTAAGTTCTACATTTGGACTAAAGGCCCAAAATCTAACACTTGGAAAGCAACAACCTTAGTTTAAATACGGCTGAAGGTCCATGATTTAAGACTCAAGGTAAAATTAAATAAAAGAAACACAAAGCAGAAGGCATCTTCAATTACGCTGAAGGCCCCAAGCAGTCTGATGCTCGAAAGACATAGCCTTAGTATAAAAACGTCTGAAGGCCCCATGACTTAAAACTCAAGGTAAAATAAATTTAAGCAACAAAGCTCTATCTTAAATTAGGTTTAAGGCCCCAAACAATATAATACTTGACAAGAAAGGAACCTTAATTTTACAACGGTTGAAGGCCCATGACTTAAAACACATCTAAAACAATTTTTAGTGGGCAGTTGTCCCAAGGCCTTATCTTCAAACAATATATTAATCAGTCTGAAGGTCCAAAGAGCCTAACACCTGACAAGCAAGAAACCTTTAATTTTAAAACGGCTGAAGGCCCATGACTTAAAACAGCACTAAAAACAATTCAAATTTAATTCAAAGCCGTCTGCTATGACCCATACAAATACACACAACAGAAAATAAGAAAAGGCAGTGCAACTAACGCCGCACAAATGTTTCGGGGGTCGGCCATCACATGAAATACTAACCTTCACTTAGGTGAGACAGCCACTCGGCCCATCCATTCTCGAACCGACGACAACCAAACCAACACACAGTCAATGGACGCACCGACAAGTTAACTTGCGCTCCACTCTACCAGCACACAACCGTGAGTTCAATGCTAAACGTAAAAGTCATGGACACCCACAACCAGGCATACATTAAGCTGTCAAACTACACACCGTGCTGGACAGCGACAACACGGTGAGGAGAAGACAGTGCCTGAATTTACGATGCGCATCCCGCATCCAAACCTCAAAGTAACTAGTGAACTAACAATTACTTATTATGCGAAACATGAACACTAATCTGTCTTTAAATAACCCAACAATAGCTACGTATTTATTTTACATCATATTTTTATATAATTAGGTAAGAACTTAGATTCGTGCATTAATCTGTCTTACAAGGACAACGTCCCACAGTGACTTGACAGTGGTGTAATAACACACGCTTCAAACCACGAGCGCGAGTCGCCCGGTATGAAGCGAAAAAAATGGCTCTGAGCACTATAGGACTCAACTGCTGAGGTCATTAGTCCCCTATAACTTAGAACTAGTTAAACCTAACTAACATAAGGACATCACAAACATCCATGCCCGAGGCAGGATACGAACCTGCGACCGTAGCGGTCTTGCGGTTCCTTACTGCAGGGTATGAAGCGAGCTGCGAAGACGTGTGGTGGCGAGGGGGGGACGGGGGGGCTGACCAAATGTGGCGACTCGAACGGGCAGTCGCGGACGGTTGTGTCTGTATTCCGAAATAGATTAAGTAAGACTTAGAGTCAACTTGAATTTTCTAGATCTCACTCTTACGACAGCAGACGACAAAGCTTCACTATCTTCCGCAAGGAGAACAGTTCTGATCAAATTACTCCATTCACATCAGTACACCCGCATTCTCGTAGGATGGCCTGTTTTCATTCAGCTATGCATAGAGCCACCTTTCTTCTGAAAATCTCAATTCTGAAATCAATCTGATTAGAACTGTGGCTGCCAATAATGGCTATGCTCCTTCTATAGCAGATGGTACTTTTGGTAGGAAAACTAATAAGACAGTCACTACCCTAGGCGTTTCTAATATTGAACCTAATGACAAGAGAAAATTCTTCTCTATACCATTGCTCGACGCAGTTTCCTACAGGATACAGCGTTTACTTCAAAATAAATATAACTTTGGAGTAGCCTTCTCCAGTAATAATTATTTAAAAAGTAACATCTTACGTAACTTGAAATCTACGCTTTCCCCTCTGCATAATTCTGATGTCTACAAAATTATTTGTGGCGATTGTCCTGCCTGTTCCATAGGCCAAACAGGCCGAGCTATTTCGACAAGATTTCGGGAATACCTTCTGGGCAAAAAAGGCACCAATGTTCACAATTCAACTTTCGCTGGCCATTCGTTAATCACAGGACATATTCCTAAAGATGTAAAAGACGACCAGCTCTTGCACTGGGAATAAAGAGGCTTTAGGCTTAACATCTAAGAACAGCTAGAGATTTTTAACACCTATCTATGAAGGACGGTCTCACATTGAACGAACAGTTGCAATTACGCAAGAAAACCTTTTTTTCAAGGTATAGAGCCGCTAATGAAAATTGGTCTGAACAGCGATATTCTCCTCAATGTAGACTCCTAAACATCGGTTCCCTTTCCAGTTTCACATTTTTTTAATGTACATTTGAAGTATATTTCATTTATAAAATAGGACCGTTTACGGTAAGTTGCAATTTTCATGCATTAATTCCTGTCGTTGCCTGTAATGTTAAATTGTCTATACAGTGCCTCATTTGCTCTTGTCTGTAATTCGATCACTTCTCGCTAGGTAGAGCGAATGTGTTTTCGTATCCAACTCGTGGCTGCCCTGGCCTGTGAGCCGTCTAGTCTAATGGTATCAGCTGTTTTTTTTTTATCTCATTTTGTTCGATATTGTTTGTTGTATTTCTTCGGGTCGAACGTCCCATGACGCTTGTTCAAGTTGATCGTTGAAGCAACAACTCAGTTTTTATATTACAGAGGGCAGCTAACCCTCTGACCGAACACGCTGAGCTTCCGTACCGACCTACGTACATTCTGTAATTAAATTAAAATCAGACCTTTCGTTTGGAAGTTACGATGCCGCAGAGAAATACACAGATACACGCGTTAAACCTACGGCACTCTTCTGTTTCCATCCGTGAGTTAGAAACCGGATTCCATCGGCCTGCATTTCTGATAGGCGCGAGAACATTGCACTATCAAATGCTGTCATGTTTCAGTCTCAGTTGGTACTGTGAGTACGCCTTTGTAAGTGACAGGATTGGTATCAGACTATATTAGACAGCCGCGTCTTCTATGAACGTACTCTTCCTGGTCATGGTCGAGGTTACTGGGTTCCCAGTGGACAAGCACATTCTTGATTATAGCAAACGCTTCGTGTTGCGGTCTGACTGATTTTTATCGGCAACTGACTGAGCTAAATTTGTGTTTTACACTGGGGACATCTGTCACAGGCCAAGGTTTCATGGAACCAGTTCTTAGTAAGTAAAGATGAGCTGTGGTGAAATCGACACCCTTCTTCCCTCATTCTGCGGTCGAACTTTTTTGCTGTACTGTCACTGAGATGTCGGCTTTAGCGCCTCACTTACTTAGTCCATACTATGTTTACTCATATTTTTGTCTCAATGAAATTCTTGTCCGAATGGTATTGCTTTGGTTAAGTGACACCTCTTTAAATGTTGAATCTGTATTTCTGTACATGTTAACTGTTGGTCTTCGTATCCTAACTGTTGCCTCATGCTGATAAAATTTTTGCACTTCAGCTCCGAATTCAATAGGCTTTAGATTGGTCGCAGGCTACTACTCACTAGATAGTTTGAACTTCAGCTCGTCATATGAGATCGTTATTACTTGTAGCTTGCAATTTACTCTACTTTGCAAATTTTGTAGCGAGTAAATGTCTGAATGAAACCTTCTTACATCTTAAACCCTTTACTTTTCGGATCCTTTCAAGCTGCATTCTAACAGAATACAAAATACTGACTGAAATCTAGGTATTTTGTGGTTTTTGATTAGAGGTTAGATACAGACACTGAATTTATGCTGTCAGTGACTGGACAGATTTCTTGTAGGAGGCCTACCAGTGGTTCACACCTTTTGTAGGGCCTCTCTGTGACTTCAGAATGTGCTGCGGTCGCTGGAGCACTCTCCATTGAGTTTAGTTGCAATATTTTCACTGACGGTCTGTGAACATTTAAAGGCCCAGACTTTCTGTTTTCGAAGTGAAGCTTTCTCCGTCCATTACCCATATGCTTATAGTAATCTGGCTGCTTCTAAGATTCTTTCTCTTCTGGTAGATACGTACAAAACTTGGTCTAATTATGCCTGAAGTTGATCCCCAGTAATATTTGAAAACTCATCTGAATATGTTGGACATGTTGATTTTCGTTAAATGAGGCAAAATTGTTTACTGCCTTAAGGCTGGCGTTCACATCCTGTAATATTTTTTTAAAGACAACGTAGTGACCATTGACAAACCGTAGTGGCCATTGACTGTAGAAATTATATATTTTCGATATTTCAATTTTGGTCATGAGGCCATTATGAAGGGAGATACTGTGAAGGCTAAAAATAAACAACAGAATGGCAATAAAAGCAAAGAACAGAATGGCAGTAACAATTCATGCTTACAGTAGCATAAAAATCGCAGAAATGATATTGTACTCTACTTATTCTGTATTTTGTAGAACATGTGAAACTTAGAAAGTCTTGTAATGCCTCAGCAATATTTAATGAAGTGATACTACAGACATAGAGTAAAGTTTAGTAAATTACATAAACTCTTACCAATGGCACCAAAAAACCAAATCCTGGTTCTTATACACTATTTTACACGCGAACTAAGCAGTTGGTGGGAGAAGACATTCAAGGGTCGTACTATCTTTGCTCCTGCTAAATATCATACATGCAGATAAAGAGCATGGATGGCAGTGAACATCAAAAGAGAGAGGAGATGATCTGGACAATACGAGTTACTGACTTGTCAGACAGATAGATGCAGACCTAGAAGTGCAGTTAAGAGGGCATGGTTCCCGGGAATTTTCGCTTTCTCCGTTTTTCTCCGGAGAATGGAGGGATGGCCCTCGAATAAGACACAAAAACACCAACCACAAAATTAAAGGCCTTCCGTTGGAATATACAACGTCTGATAGTGCAATGAATATGGCTCCACAGAGCAATACTAACAGCACCGTTTCAACCGAAAAATCGCAACACCCAGGATTTCAGTGAGGAGTAACTTACTCCATAAAAACCGAATTATCGCCAGCAACCACAATTATCACACAGAAACATACTATCCCAACAGATACAAATACATTACAGTGATATCAGCTTATTTCGAATCGAATAAAACAACTACTGACTCTGAAATAAGCCATCTGAGAGTAAATCACTATCAGAGATTTAAACTGCAGAATGGATGTACAAAATTACGATAAAGTGGGCGGAATAGAAACATTTTCAAAATTTAAAAGAAAAAAAATGGTAATTTTGGAAGGAAATTAGAGGAGATTGTATGAGACTGCAGGTCTTCTGTTTAACTTCGAGGTACCAATCAAATTTCTTACCTAGCTGATGGTTTTATAGCAGAAAGAAAATAAAACTTGCTGTTTCTGCCTATCCCGAAGAGAGCGAGTGTATGGAAACTACGGTATTAATAATTTTTTTTCAGTGATACGTCTTTCTGGTGGACAACAACATGTAAAAATCGTTTTCGGATCCAAGAGAACAAGAAACAAAATGTGTCTGGTTCAGAAACTGTTTATTTAGTACAAAAAATAAATAAATATTACGGGACATGTCGTTTCTTATAGTGTTTTCCAAAAAAAGTTGTTACATCTCTAATTACTTCATTGTAACATAAAGATGATGTCTTTGAATCCTCAGATCATATCCCCAGAAGTAACGAATAGCTTCAGACTAACACCACATTGGCTAAAAAAGTATTTCACATTTGTTTAAATACACGTGATTAATCGACCTTGTTTTCTTTTTTTCAGAAGAGAACATAAACATCACCTTTGCCTTCAGAATAACAAGTCTCATACGCAAATAACCTGAACGACTGCTTCATTTTCCATGTACTCTACTCACACCATAATCCTCTGAGTCGAGAACAGTGCGAGGTGGTTCATTTCTAACGAGTTCTTGGTCTTTTTCTGAAGAAAAAGAACGGCTGAAGCACAATACAAATCCAACTCATAAGGGGACCAGTTAAGGGTAATATAACACCTCTCGAGGACAGCAAATCGCATATCACTTCGGAAACATATTACTCTGGAAATAGGTATCCAAGGAGAATGGGGAAAACCACAAGAGTCGGCCGAAGTGGCCGTGCGGTTAAAGGCGCTGCAGTCTGGAACCGCAAGACCGCTCCGGTCGCAGGTTCGAATCCTGCCTCGGGCATGGATGTTTGTGATGTCCTTAGGTTAGTTAGGTTTAACTAGTTCTAAGTTCTAGGGGACTAATGACCTCAGCAGTTGAGTCCCATAGTGCTCAGAACCATTTTTGAAAACCACAAGAAAGAAGAAACAAGCATTTCCGGGAGTAATAGACAGCTGGAAAGTGGAAGCAAAATCACACACCGGAAAACAATTTGAAACGCTAATAAACAACGCACAACTACAGGAACCAATTCAAGGACTGGAGTAAGTCCTAAGACAAGCTGCCACCCCTAGGAATAAAAGAAGAAAGAAACAATGAGTCGACATAGTGTGCTACACACTACGAAAAGACGTACTAGGTGTAGCGATGCAAGGGGTACCAAATTTGTTATAAGAGTCAGTAAATTACTCAACTGACAGTGTTTTGCAGTAGAAGTATTTCGTTCATTACAAGCAAATATCGATTCGTGACGTCATCGTCTAGACACTAGTTGAGTGTTATCTGAATCCGTTTTAGCTAACTATAGTTTCTTTCAGGCGATAACATTTTAGAGATTATGAAACACAGGTTCTTGAAGTTTATTCAGAATAGGAGATGGTAGTAAATGCAGGCTATAATTTATCTGTTTAATATAAAGGTGCTTATGAATTTTCTGCGCATGAAAAAGTGTGAATTTATGTGCGGCTTTTACTCTGAGACGAGTTATCACTTAAAGTGCTAAAAGTGAGCGTGGACAGTTCCCTGACCTGCGCGGTGAATTTTGCTTTATGTGATTTTGATCCGAATGGAGACAAATCCAGTTTCATTTAGACTTTATGTGAGATACATACGTCACGTTATTACAAAAGAGTCGTTTACCGCATTAGGGAAAACTGAAACCTGCACGCTCGATTTGAAATACGTTACACGCTAGTGCTTGATCGAGCTCTCCAGTGAATCGCGTACGAACGTTGCAAACGCGCTCGGACTTAATGCATTAACTTGGAAATAAATTTTGCGACAATTGCTGATTTTGACAAAAATGAACCGAAAGCAAAATATGGAGGTTCTGTTTTAATTGAGACACATATTACCTTATTGATCACGTTGGTTAGCAACACTGTAACGCTGATTAATTAAATCATAAGAACGATTTGCGACGCAATAAGTCCCATTATGCATATAAACTTTTACACGAAATTGGCTGACCGTATGAATTTATGAGATTGATTTTATTTCCAGTAACGTCAATAAACCGGCTGATTCAAAAGTTAAATTACTGACTGTTTTGTAACTTCATTGATTGTCCCACGTCACTACTCAACGTATTGTATCGCATCTCTTCACGAGAGATCTCAAGAAGCCGGGATAAACAATAAACAAGAAAAAAGACTAAAGAGGAGGCATCGGCATATAGGAACAAAACACCTTATAAAGACGTTGTGTACGAAACCCTACATTTCTCAGAATTTAAGTCAAGAATCGATATATCTACCGAAAAACCCTAAAAGGGAAAAAGAGAATATTTTGGGACAGAGAAGGAAAGAAACTAGTGGAAGAAGCCACAAGCGACCGAAACATAGCAGCACACTCATGAAATACGCTACAACGTCATATGAAAGAATGGGAGACACACTTACAAAACATACTTAACGAAGTGGAACTAAAAGGCTACCAGCAGGTCTAAAGGAAGGCATTGTCACATACAACTACAAAATGGGCACTGTTTACTATAAGGAGGTCAAGTATCCCATTAACAGCACCAAGAGCAAGAACGCCGCAGACCTTGAAATTAAGGAGATGTCTCCATGGTCATGGAACGAGTCAATAGATAAAATTGTAACACGATAGTAGAAACAGATAAAATGAAATATAAGTAAGATATTCAGGCGACAATTCGTAAGTTTAAATAAAGAAAATCAACAATGTAACACTGGGATTTGCTTAATTTTTCAGCTCTTCCAGAAGCTCCTTGACAGAATAGAAGGAGTGAACCATGAGGAAATTCTTCAGTTTGGACTTAAAAGTTTTTGGGCTACTGCTAAGATTTTTGAGTTCTTGTGGTAGCTTATTGAAAATGGATGCAGCAGAATACTGCACTACTTTCTGCACAAGAGTCAAGGAAGTGCATTCCACAAGCAGATTTGATTTCTGCCTAGTATTAACTGAGTGGAAGATGCTAACTCTTGGGAATAAGCTAATATTGCTAACAACAAACGACATTAAAGAAAATATATACTGTGAGGGCGATGTCAGAAATCCCGGACTGTTAAATAGGGGTCGACAAGAGGTTCTCAAACACACACCACACATAGCTCGAATAGCCCATTTTTGATCCAAAAACACCCTTTTTGAATCAGAATAATTAACCCAAAATATAATACCATATGACATAAGCGTATGAAACTATGCGAAGTAGACTACTTTTCATGATGAACTGTCACTTATTTCAGATACTGTTCTAATGGTAATAAAGCAGCATTTAGTTTCTAAACAAGATCCTGAACACGGGCTTTCCACAACAGCTTACTATCTATCCTAACGCCTAGGAACTTGAACTGTTCCGTCTCGCTTATAAGATACCCATTCTGTCTGATCAAAATATCGGTTCTTGTTGAATTGTGAGTTAGAAACTGTAAAAACTTGGTCTTACTGTGATTTAGCATCAAATTATTTTCCACAAACCACGAACTTATTTCATGAACTACATTATTTGATACTGTTTCAATATTACTCACAAGATCCTTCACTACCAAGCTGGTGTCATCAGCAAACAGAAATATTTTTGAATCACCTGTAATACTAGAAGGCATATCATTTATATAAATAAGAAACAGCAGTAGCCCCAGCACCTACCCTTGGGGAACGCCCCACTTAACAGTGCCCCACTGGGACTGAACATCACTACCACTCTCAATATTGCGGAGAATTACCTTCTGCTTTCTGTTCTTAAAGTAAGAGGCGAACCAATTGTAAGCTACTCCACTTACTCCATAATGGTCCAACTTCTGCAGTAACGTTTTGTGGTCAACACAGTAAAAAGCCTTCGTTAAATCAAAGATAACACCTAGCGTTCGCAACCTTTTATTTTATCCGTCCAAAACCTCACAGAGAAAAGAGAATATAGCATTTTCAGTTATTAAACCATTTCTAAAACCAAACTGTACATTTGACAGCAAATTATGTGAATTTAAATGCTCTAGTAACCTTGTATATACAACCCTCTCGATAACTTTAGCAAACACCGATGGCATAGAAATAGGTCTGTAATTGTCAACATTATACCTGCCTCTCTTTTTACAAAGTGGCTTCACTACTGAGTACTTTAATCGGTCAGGGAACCGACCACTCCTAAAGGAAAAGTTACAGATATGGCTAAGTGCTGGGCTAACATACATAGAACAATACTTCAGTGTTCTGCTAGATACCCCGTCATATCCATGAGAGTTCTTGGTCCTTAGTGATTTAATTATTAACTCAGTCTCCCTCTTGTCAGTATCATGGAGGAGCATTTCAGGTAACAGTCTCTAAACATCTCTTTCTATGAGCGCTATATGATTCCCTGTTGGGACTAGGTTTCTATTTAGTTCACCTGCTATATTCATATTAAATACTGTACATATATGCGACTTATCAGTAACACGGACATTCCCACTACGCACTAATTCTATATCCTCGTCCTGTCTCTGCAGACCAGCCACTTCCTTTACGACTGACCATATGGTTTTAATTTTATCCTGAGTCTTAGCTATGATATCTGCATACCACATACTTTTTGCCTTGCTAATACCTTTTTAAGCACCTTTTAATACTGTTTGTAATGGGCTGCTGCATTTGGATTTTGACTGTTACTAACGTTTTGATATAATTGGCACTCTGTTCTGCAGGATATTCTTATCCCTCTAGTCAGCCACCCAGGCTGCCTGTTTGTGCTAGTAGGCCTACCCTGTTTTGAATGTTCTAACGGAAAGCAACTTTCAAATAGCACGAGAAAAGTCTTGAGGAAAGCATTATATTTATCTTCTACAGTATCAGCACTATAAACATCTTGCCACTCTTGTTCCTTGATAAGATTTACAAATGTCTCTACAGCAACTGGATCAGCTTTCCGAAAAAGTTGATATCTATATTTAACCTGTGTTGCAGCAACAAAAATCTTTTAGAGTTAAAATTTGTGCATCATGATCTGAAAGGCCATTCACCTTTTTTTAACAGAATGCCCTTCTAGTAATGAGGAATGAACAAAACTGTGGTCTATGGTTGTTCTACTGTTCCCTTGCACTCTCGTTGGAAAGAATACGGTTTGCATAAGATTATATAAATTAAGGAGGTCTACCAGCATCTTTTTCCTTCCACAATCACTTATATATTTAATACTGGTCACAACATATGACTAACTTTTTGTATTTCATATGAAGTGAACCAAGAACCTCCTCTAGCTTTAGCAAAAATGTGAAATCGGGGTCTGGAGATCTATAAATAACAACAGTTAGAAGATTAGCTCCACTAAATTTAACCACACCTGCACAACATTCAAACACCTTTTCAGTGCAGTACTTTGAAATATCAATTGACTCAAATGGGATACCGTTTTTCACATACTAACGGCACCATTATGAACAGAACTTTAGAGTATGTGCACAGAAATAACCTCTACTACAGAACACTGGAGACAATAATGAAAGTGCTATATGAAGGGAAAGAAGACCCCAAAGACCTCACCAAATAGAGACATAGAAATGGAAAAATTACCTTCCAAAATACTCCAAAAATATGGGTAATAGCGGAAAGAATGAAAGAAATAATCAATGACCTCCTTCCCAAAAACCAAACTGGATTCAGGGAAAGTAAATCTTCTCTGATCGCAGTAGAATTCCTGATAAAGTGTGTATTGGATTGTCTTGAAGAGGGAGAAAAGTCGCACTTAGTATTTGTAGGCCTTAGAAGTTTTTGATCTTATATACATAAAGCTAGTGACAAAAATTAGAGGAAGCCCTATGGAAAATCAAGATAAAAACATGAATCATAAGTGCAGTAGGCCTACAATGATGGAAGAAAGTAAGAAGCACAGACAAGTTCTCACTATCAGAGCCAACACCAAAATAAAATGGAGCACTTCAGTTACACAAACTAACTCTATTATTGTTTATCATTGTGGCGGAATAAATAGGATAATGACCCAGAAGGATGGGCGTAATCTCGCAAGATATTACGAGGCTACAAGAAGTGATAAACGATATGGAAAATCTAGGCATTAAATGTGACTTCGAAATAAATGCAGTAACAACAGATCCGATTGTACTCATAAATGGAGGAGAAACACTCGCACCGGCAATGATCTTCGTACGGGATGGAGGAAACCTTGGTGTCACCATACAAAGGAGTACAACATGTTTCACAAAACATTTAAAAGAGAAAGCACTGCAATTCAGCATATCAGATTCCTTTTCCTAGAGACCGCAATATCACTATTCAGAGCCAATATCTCGCAATACTGTTGTATGGTATACAAATTGGCGGACCGCTTCTCACAGTGAAAAACCTAACAACACGAGAAAAAGGCGACCTATATAAACAATCGCGTGTCCAAAACAATGCATTCCAGCGTATATATGACGGTAGTATCTGTTCCCGAAAGAACAGTTACCGTGGATGACCATGCAGCTTTGCTAGAAATGAATTGATAATTAAATGGACACCCTAGCTGCAAACAAGCGTTCATGTACTTCATTGGGGAAATGTTGAAAATGTGTGCCCCGACCGGGACTCGAACCCGGGATCTCCCGCTTACATGGCAGACGCTCTATCCATCTGAGCCACCGGGGGCACAGAGGATACTGCGTCTGCAGGGACTTATCTCTTGCACGCTCCACGGGAGATCCACATTCCCAACATGTCCACACCACTACATTGGTAGTGCGCCTAATAGATGTTTGCCCATCATACTCATTACTCGTGGCAGATTACCACGTCCCGTACGAGTTCGGGCATAGCATGTGCGTTCGCACAAGAAGGTCAGTGGCCGGGAAGCCATATTTTTAT
Organism: Schistocerca nitens; assembly: GCF_023898315.1. Lineage (NCBI taxonomy): Eukaryota > Metazoa > Arthropoda > Insecta > Orthoptera > Acrididae > Schistocerca > Schistocerca nitens. The sequence continues at coordinate 162,012,155 of NC_064617.1, read as the reverse complement.
ATGACGGTAGTATCTGTTCCCGAAAGAACAGTTACCGTGGATGACCATGCAGCTTTGCTAGAAATGAAATGATAATTAAATGGACACCCTAGCTGCAAACAGGCGGTGATGTACTTCATTGGGGACATGTTGAAAATGTGTGCCCCGACCGGGACTCGAACCCGGGATCTCCTGCTTACATGTAATGAGTATGATGGGCAAACATCTATTAGGTGCACTACGAATGTAGTGGTGTGAACATGTTGGGAATGTGGATCTCCCGGGGAGCGTGCAAGGAATAAGTCCCTACAGACACACTACCCTCTGTTCCCACGGTGGCTCAGATGGATAAAGCGTCTGCCATGTAAGCAGGAGATCCCGAGTTCGAGTCCCGGTCGGAGCACACATTTTCAACATGTCCCCAATGAAGTACATCAACGCCTGTTTGCAGCTAGGGTGTCCATTTAATTATCATTGCATTCCAGCCTCTTATAATTCTTTTTTGAATACGTAGGGGACAAACCTTATTCTGTCCAACACCAACACTTCGGAAACATTTTCAAAAGCATTGAAGGAAAAAAGAGAAGACACTCCAAGAGAATATTATGGCACACAGGCAATGACTGACCGATCATGGACGAAGGATGACTTAACGATGAGACACGTGATTACGAGAATGGCAGTCCACGGTTTCCGCCACCTTGTCTGCTACAACACAGCATATCAGAAACCTAGAGCAAAGTGCGAATCTAAACAGAGCAACGTAATACGCCAGCGTAGCCACATCCCGTAGAGCCCTGCACATAAGAGGACACGCTGAGTAAGTGGCTGTGTAAACCACAATCCGTAAAATTTCCACTTTATTATTATAACTGCAGTTTGGACGTGTGTGGTAATTTGGATGCTATGAATGTTTTATTATATAAGTTTAGTGCATAAGTTCGTAGCTTTTTGGTTTTCATGTTGGCATTCCGCTTCCCATGGTTTATTTATCAGTTATCACATTTTTATTTGTAGTTCACTTTTGCTCTTTGAGTTTACATATTGCCATTTCGAGATGTTGAGTGCTGCATTGAACGCTACGAATTGGCTTGCCGAGTTGAGAAATCGATACATTTCCGAAGTATTTTTCCGTTTGACTTCAGTAGCGAAGTGACAGCAGTGACATAGTCAACAACATTTACGCCGTGCATGACGATAACTCCATTGGGCAGAGCATGACAACAGAATGGTTCTCTGGTTTCAAGGAGGATCGTTTTGGCATTAGTGACTCTCCATGTTCAGGAAGACCTTGAGGCTTCGGTAAGGAACGTTTGAACTCATCAATCCACAACGATCCGCGCCTGTGTACTCTAGAAACGTCAAATGTGTCGAACTGCGATCGTTCGACCGTCGTGCGACACTTGCACGCAACGATGAACTTTCAAAAATCGAGTGTATGTGTACTGCGTGCTATAAACCAAAATCACTGAAATCTGGAGTGTTATTTGCTACACAAGATAGAAATAAACCGTGGCTTGAAACCCTTGTGCGAAACTGTTATCCACAGAGGCAACATACGATTGCATTTGTATTGTACAAGACCTGTCTGTGCAGCAACTCGCTACATCTTTTTCACCTCAAGTAGTGACAGTTAGAGTCACTAAACAACGAACAACGTTGTGAAACGTTCCGCCTACGATCGATCAGCGTACAAAGTAATGTTTGCTGTCGAAGAGGTGGCCTCGTGTAAGACGCTGCTATGCGTAAATTCCAGCGTCGGTGGATGACGTTTCCGGACCCGGCAGCTTATCCTCAATTTGTTCCTCGCAACACCTACTACAACATATCCAAGTTTGTCGATATCACTTTTGTAACGACCTGTATCATTCCTTTCACTAATTTCACCATTAACAATTTAAAATTCTTTTCTAAGTATTTCACATTTTATTTAGGTTTCTTTGATATCTTAATGAGTTATTATTAGTACCTCGGCTGGAGAGCGGGTTTATTGTGCCTCACACACGAGGAAGCGGTTGAAATAACAGTGAATAAGTATACATTGTATTAGACAAACATCACAAAAGCAAAGAATCTCACTAAACTGCAATGCCCACAAATGGACATATGGTACAGAAGAACCAAAAACTAAGTGTAACACATTAATGTAATAGTATGTGATGATATACTTCCCACTCATACTTTTCAGAACTTGCTCTTTAACGACCATCTAGTTTGTGAAATATAATGTAAACAGGCAAGAAACTCGTGTAAATGTGGTCATACAATTTACGGTACTTAGACTGTCACAAAAATTTGCCTTGTAACACTGCTTTCATAATATTTATAGTGGACTGTTAAAATATTTTACATCATATAAAAGCCGCTCATTATCATAAAAAGCAATAGAACACAATAAAAAACTTGAGAAGCATCACACAATATAAGATCTGGCTACACGCGTTCTTGTACAAATAATTCAATAGACGTTAGTCTGACAGGACGAAATGTGCATTGGTCTGCTTGTAATTTCCTAAAATTATCCCTAAAATCGATTGGAATTTATCTAAAAATCTCCATTTTTTTTTGTGTGACCATTAAGCACGTCGTCTGGACGTTTTTTGATCTAGTTGTAAATTTCTGTTTCTTCAAGAAGGTTCATAATTCTACTTTTATGAAATCCATGCAGAATTTAAGGGCTATATCTACAAAATTGAATTCACGTCCTCATGTTGTCCTCAGTTAACTGTTTACTGAAGTTAGCGATACTTCTCTGTGTCTGCCTCACAAGTTCTTTTCATCCATCACTGAACGGTCGCGCAGTTTGTACAATACAACGTTACGTGCCACACTGAATTCTGCAGACAACATACCATGTTTACTGGTTGGTTCTGCCCGTGTTGTGTCGGATTCTCCTTCTGAACGGATTGTGTGTATTAACACTGATACTTACGTTACCTTTCTTGAACAATTGTACTGTTTTGACAGGGACCGCACCTGAGAAGGATAGATTGGTGGTCTTAGACTCTTTGTACTTCAAACTTTCTCTTTTTAATGTAACCTCATCAGTTGTAACTCCTATGAGTGTTTTACTTGTCTGACCAGTTATTTTTATGACGGCTCCGCTCTGAAACCGTTAGTGGCAGCCGCTTCTAGCAAGATCTCTAATTCTTTCTAAATTGCATCGTCTTGTAGTGGCAAGTCCTCAAGGTTTCGTATCAAATAGGCTCGCTTGTTGCACATTGGACAGCAGGAATCATTAGTGATTGTACAGTCTGTAGTAGTCGGATTATGAAGTAGCTAGAGGTGTGGGATATTTATGTGACTGATATTTCTTTCATGAATTTAATGTTAGATGTAAGGAGAAGCTACTGAGAAGAAACAAGTCAATGATACTGATTCAACACTTAAAATTCTCCACTTATTGCGTGAAAGTAGGATTAAGAACTTTTTTGAATAAACAGAAATTTAGATACCTCAAAATTCATCCATACGATCTGCTTGATGGTGAGATTTCAGAGATTCATTTAGCAAGTTCTGCTATGCTAATTACAAAAAGTAACCGGCATGAGCAGCCACAACTAGTCCATTTCACTTAGATTTCCTGATTTAACAGTTTCTACAGATTTGCATGTATCTTTGTTCCATAATTTTTTGGTGCCTTCATGAGACACGATTTGCAGCCCGATGTACACTGTACGCTCAACTGCTGCCAACACAGCATCGTACGTGACAGCCTTCAAGCAAACAGAATAAACATTGCACTTCCGTTACCTAATGGGTTCCAATACACCCCTAACGATGTAATTCATAATTACAGCTAATCCTACTCTCTGCACTTTATTAGACCTGCCAGGATGATCGGAACCATTGCCTGTAGAATACGCAAACTGTGCTGTCACAGATGTACCTTCAACAGCTGCCGAATCCTGCAACCTGCCTTTAATGCGTAAGTGGATGACCCAACAAGTAGTTCCCAGTTTTACCTTTCACCCATAAAACAGGCATACGCCACTCATCGCTACAAACAGTCAGGTGTGCGTCGATTGGCAAGGACGAGGAAATATGGAGGCACTGCGACATCAGAGAACACACTCGACAGTTTAGGCACTGGACGTTCCGAGGCATTCGTCTCAGGTGCTCCAAAGGCTGAAGAACGCCGACTGTGGCAATCACAGATTGCTAGTGTTCACAGGTAGTGGTCGAGATCTTCCCCCCCCCAGTTTGTACACAACGGGCGCAGTGAAATGAATGATCATTCAAACCCAAAGGAGCATAACACTGACCTCAACAGTCTCTGGACTCAGTCGAAGCGCTACTTCGAATTCTCTCTTCACTCCCACTGTAAAGTTAATTCAAACAATGAAAGAGCAGTAAATTTTACAGAAATACTTGCAGTAAGGTAGCATACAAGAGTAACGCAGTGAAATACACATAAGTAATTCAGTATTTCACAGAAGGCTCTGAGAGCAAAAACTAAATTGAATTCTGTATAAAAAACGATATACTGTTGCTGACGCTATTGGTCCACTCGGCTGCTCAGTTTCGGTTATCAATAATATATTATGCTTAATTCTGTAGATGTAATTATAATTAACTATTCGTGCTCCATACTTCTTCGTTGTAAGAGTCGCCTATGAAGATTCAACGTACATAATAAAACGAACCTACACTGATCTCTGAGAAACGATGTCCATGAAGTCTCGATATCACTCTAAAATATCATAACTTGGAGATTATTAGAGGATCATTGTTCTTTGCAAAACGTATAACAGATCTCAAAGCTTTTCACCTTCATCCTTTGCTGCAATACTTGGGAAGTAACGGAGTGGCGACAGACCAGAATCAGATGCACTGTGACATCTGGTATACGAAATCCAAATCAGTAACAACATATTGCGGATCTATTGATACCAGTTTGGGAGACCACCGTGAAAAGAAAGCATAATGGTTTGAACAGTTCCTGCTGCCGCAGATTGAGAGGCTACATTCGCCCATCATCTGACAACACGATGGAGTACGTTCAGTCCCACTGCGGTGTGTGACATTTCCAGCGAGGAGGCTGGGTCGTCATGGCCTCATTACATGGCCCCCGAGATCTTTGGAATTCAAGCTGTTCGACTTCTTTTGATGGGTTACTTTAACGCCGCCTGTACACCACACTTTGCTACGTACTTGCACGAAATAAGTATTCAGAACTACTGATGCTGCAATGCTGACATCTACAAGCACAGATCTACACCACCTTGATTTCTAAGACCGTCGATTAGGCAAGGCTGAATTTTTTTTTTTTTTTGGCTCTCTTAGGCCAGATATCTTCATAAAGACGAACTTACGATATTCTTTGTCTCGACACATACTTTCAGTTTCAACATTCCTTACTAACTGTAACTGTTGTTAATATGTCTTTTATGTCAATACATGTTACCAACACCTGTTATTGTATAGCGGTTTCTTCAGTATATAGGGTAATGCTTTTTGTGTTGCCTGTTGGTAATCACTGTAGAAGGTGTACCTAACCAGCTGAGTCACCGACGTAAGGTCTTCTGGCACAGTGGCTTCAAAATTCACCCAAAAAATTAAACGATATCAAAGTGAGAATCGTCATAAGAGAACAGACGAGGACAACGGAAGTAAGATTGATTTTTTTACCGTTGTGTGGCTCTGAGACCAGTAAGATAAGCGGTCTGTTGGGAAGAAACAAAGTAAAATCGATCTTCAGCCTACTGTCAAAAATTACGCAATAAATGAGACCCATAAAAGATGCAGCAGTTCTCATAGCCCCTAAGTTATACAGAACGCCTTCGCAGTGTGGCCAGTCTTACGTTCTACAAACATTTCGCACTGTAGAACAGCACGTTATAGGTTTTTTTCACAAACGGTATCCCGGAAAATTCTATTTCATTGAGCATGCTCTTGTAAATGGTCAACGGATCAAACACGACGAATCCTGTATCGTGGATTACACTAAAAGCCGCTTGGAGAATGTAAATAAGGAATCCATAGAAATAAAAATCACAACCAACTAGCTCAGTAGTAACGGAAGGACGCCCTCAGTAGGGCAGATGGTTGCAACTCGAAGCTGCGTGACATCCATGGATCGTGAACTTGAAGCGGGGTGCATCGAACGAGGAGTCAACCTGTTGCAGTATACAGAGATAAAGTGGGTACCAATGACGTCACAGCCATCACCTGGAATGTGTAAGAGCCCATCAGCAGTCATTTCACTTGTCAGTCGCCAAGGAGCACTTGGTCGAAAGTTCATGTCATGTCAACGCGGTTGTAAGGCGGAGAATATTTTAAACTGCGTTATCTCAGTGGGACTCTGCGTTCTTATCTAACATGACACCTTCGTCAGACACTTGTGGTGATCCTGTGCGGCAGTCAGCGCGTATCGGAACATTGTCTGTGCGATTCTGGAGATACAAGAAAAACATTTCGACCTCATGAGACTTGAATTCATGTCCAATCTCTCGTATAGTATGAACAACTCGTCTCTCACCGATGGTCATCCCCAGTAAAAAGTAAATACCGTGATCACTGCACCCCCTCCAGTAACAGGCTCTTCAGACGCTGTTCCCATGGTCACACCAAACGCAACATTTGGTTGTCATAAACGGTAAATAAACAAATGGGACAGCCGTTCATATCACCTTTGGCCGCTCAGTTGACATAACGAACGCTAACGTATGGGTTACAGTGTGCGTGTGCGTGTGTCCTACTGTCATTATCTAACTATTTCTCGTAACTGCTGTGATGTATGTTTTGATTCAGCTGGCATCATCGGACTGCCTATCACGGTGATGGCTGTGATAACGCAATTCTTTTCGACGGGCACAATCGCCATGGCCAACCTGCAGAGTGTGGAGGTGCACCCCACATGTCTGCGGCAGATCGCGGCCTGTGTCGAGTGGACCGCAGCTGCCATTGTCATGTCTGCTCTGCCGTACGTGGCCCTCATGGTAAGTAAAGAGAAACGACCGTGGAATCTATACGCCTATTTTCATTGGCTGTTACGTGAGTGACCCCCAAATGATGTCAGTTATCAATATGCTATCGAAAGACACAGTAGGAGAAGAGTGAGGCGTAAAGGAGAGGAAAAGAAGGGAAACGAGAGTAAGAACAACACAACCTAGAATGTTGTACCAGATTTTCCTGAGCAAATATTTCACGAAAACCATCCTTACTGCGTATCTCTCTGTTATTTAAAGTCTTGTATACTGATATCGTGTCATAGGTGTTGCATTTTTGCGCTTATCTTTGGACCTTCCTGCTACGGTGGTAGTCAGTTGCCACAGGAATGTATCAGCAAGAATGACGAAAATGGCTCTGAGGACTATGGGACTTAACATCTGTGGTCATCAGTCCCCTAGAACTTAGAACTACGTAAACCTAACTAACCTAAGGACATCACACACATCCATGCGCGAGGCAGGATTCGAACCTGCGACCGTAGCAGTCGCGCGGTTCCGGACTGCGCGCCTAGAACCGCTAGACCACCGCGGCCGGCTCGAATGACGAAACAGTTGATCATAAGACGCTACGGGTATTCAACGGAAAAGTCTCTGCCACGAAGGCTTACATTCTTATGCTCATCAACCCTCTGTGTCCTCTGCATTACTATGCTCCCAATAAACCGGCCGTTGTTTTCGAGAGATATCAGAAACGATGTGCGTTCCTCCAATAATTAGTCAGGAGTAGTATTGAAGATTACGTGAAAGTCCCATATCAGATATGAGGAGTAAGTCTCATCACCACTGAAGACATAGTCATCTTAGGTAAATTAACTGTAAAGTATCATACATACGTGTGATGCCAGATATTCCCTGTGATAACTCCCCCTACCTAGCCACTGCCCCAGTTATTTAGGGAAACCTCTTCCTTATTCCGTGGCTTCGTAGAGAACCAGTGACGAGTTAATAATAAAAAAAAAGCTACGGATACAGTCTAACCCAGTGTACCAACCTGGAAGGAACATACATTACAGAAAGAAGCCTTCGAACCCGCTCTGAGGCTGTAATAAATGTTCTCTATACGCTCGCAGCGTTAATTCTATGAAATCATCCGCTGTTTCGGTGAGTTCATGAGAAAAGCAGTGAGTGACAGAGAAGTACCTTAACTATTATGAGCTTAAGGATGTGTTAGTGTTCGCCACGAACAACGATTACATCTGAACCAGCGAAGTCAATCTCTAGTGCTTAGTTTCCATCAATGTGTATACTGGGATACTGTTTGAGCATTTCGGTATAAGGTTGTCACCGTCGCTAAGCGACTGCATGTTGTTTGATATGCACTTGATCTCTGTATGTGGGTAGCACTGGTAAGATCTGCAGCACACTGCAAATATCGGCGATAAGCGCTGCGTGTCTAGTTTGGAAACAAACTTGTTCCATTCATCCATGTCAAAGCAGCAACGTCCACTTTACATCTCGTCCTTAAGGTCTCATTCACTACTCTCCAGTTCTGTCAGGGGTATGTTTTTCTGGTAGAATTACTTTCATATTAACAGCGATAAGCAGGAGTGTGGATAGATTTACTGATTATGAATTGGCCAGTATGCACTTAGAGTATGACGTCAAACAACACAATGTACGAGCGAAACCATGACACTATTCCGAACTTTCCTAGCAGTTACTGAGTCACATCACAGTACTTTCACGTTAGTCCTAGAGTTTCACTCTAAGCTTTGTGTTGTACTTATTACCGAATGGGTACAGTAGGCTTACTCTCTGTTGTGCAAGTATTTTGACAGAAACAAAGGAAAGTAGGTTAACAAATTGATGAAATCATTGCATCATTGTCACTCTGCAACTAGCCATCGGAGACTTCAGAACACATACACCATAATACTGAAAAATATCTTAGAGCAACGCGAGAACTTTTGCAGTGTGGGCCGGCCGGTGTGGCCGAGCGGTTCTAGGCGCTACAGACTGGAACAGCACGACCGCTAAGGTCGCAGGTTCGAATCCTGCCTCCGGCATGGATGTGTGTGCTGTCCTTAGGTTAGTTAGGTTTAAGTTGTTCTAAGTTCTAGTGGACTGATGACCTCAGATGTTGAGTCCCATAGTACTCAGATCCATTTGAACCATTTTTTTGGCAATGTGACTCGGGGTCTCTTTGTACTAAGTACCCGTTTCCAGGCATTGCTGAATGCGTACCCTACATCTCTATTCACGTTGTTGATACACATTCAAATTTCCAAAGATTCATTGACTATACTCGTATAATCCCAGCAGTTCTAGCCGTGGTAAACAATACGTGTCAGCTTTGGTATGATGTTGTGTTTATTCGCATGTTTGTACTTTGGAACAGAACGTACTCCTGTTTTTGGTATACCATTATGTTCGTTACAACGGAGGAGGAGGAGGAGGAGGAGGAGGAGATTAATGTTTAACATCCCGTCGACCACGAGGTCATTAGAGACGGAGCACAAATGCTTTGATTAGGGAAGGATGGTGAAGGAAAGCGGCCTTGCCCTTTCGAAGGAAGCATCCCAGCATTTGCCTTAAGCGATTTAGTAAAATAGTGGAAGACCTAAACCTGAATGGCCGGACGTGTGTTTTAACCGTCGTCATCCCGAAAGCAAGTCCAGGGTGCTAACCACTGCGCTACCCAGTTCGGTTCGTTACAGCATCACATAGAGCTAAAACTTTCTTCTTCTTCTTCTTCTTCTTCTTCTTCTTCTTCTTCTTCTTCCTCAATTCAAGGAGTTGACTTATAGCCTGTTCCGTCTTCACAAAATCCACTTTAGTCTACATCTTTCCATATCTCTCTATCCGTTGGATTAATTGTCTATAACATGTCTCGCTATGCTCTCAGCCCATTCTATCAATACTCTTTTTCATTTTTTATCTCGTATTCTATTCTTGCGTTCATGGAAAATATGTCATTCTTTCCTAATTTTAAAATCCCTTTCTTGATCTCTCACAGAACGTCCTTCTGCGTTGCCTGAAAATTTCAGTTAGGCTGACAGTACCCTTATTTGTTCTTTCTTAGTTATTGTCCAACTCTCACTTCCGGATGTGAGCACAGGTGTTGATAATATTTTATAGAATTAGGTCTTTGTATCTTTCCTGGATTTATTGGCTGATGTGCTATGCAGTTTTCTTTAACTTACTGTAGATACCAATACCATGTTCGCAATTATATAATAGCCTAATGCCTAAAATTGAGAAACCTGTTCAGCTTATTTTCCATTTAGCAGCATGTTAGAAAGTATCGGACGTTTTCCATTTATTTTTTGTAAACCATTACCAAACGTTTCCGAAAATATTTGGTCTTAAGGAAAGAGTACAGTATTTGAATGTATGCAATTAATTTTATTTCTCTCATACGTTATTGTTTCCATAGTGTCATCCATGTATGTGTTAAGTAAGGTGGGTGAGCGACAGTATTCTTCTCGTGCTTATATTTTAACTGCTGTTCGTTCTGTTCCCTCTTTCCCTCTAACAATTATAATTTCTTTATTTAAGGCCAAAATTTTATCACTTAGCATAACTTCGTCTTTTCGTTATATTCCGTAGTATATAGCCGTACAATCTACTCACAATCTACAAATGCAATACAAGATTCCAACTTACATTCTCGTCCACAACAATACTGTAGTCACAGCATGATCATCCTTTTCTGAAACCTTTTGCTCCTCTCACATGAGCACGTCAGCTATTCTTCTGCGTATGTCATTAATTACTTCTGCATATAATTTATAGCTGGGATTCAACTGGCTTATTGCGCTACAATTTTCACAAGCAGATCTAGTTCCTTTTATAAAGAGCGATATTACATCTACTCTTCATATGGTGATTACCACCTCTCATTTCCAACATTCGTTTAATAAACGCAACAACCTCATTTATAACAGAAGTCCTGCATATTAGACAAGGTCTGCATAAATGTTTTCGTGTCCAGCTAGTTTCCTGTTCGTCATCTCCTTTAATGCTCCTTCTATTTCCCAAAATGTAATATGGTCCCCTTGTTGTATTTCATCATCTTGTCGTTTGATATCGGTCAAAAATTATATCGTTGACAACAAAAACCGTCTAACCCTTCCGTTTAGAAAAAATGGCATTTGGGAAAAATCCAACTGCCTTCAGGAAACGCCAACGCAGATCCGATGAATAATCAAAAGGGAACGGAAATACAGTTAAGCGTGTCTTAGATGGCGATTAGTTTGACTTTAAGAACAGTAAACAAACCATAGAGGAAAGCTTTGCGCTCAATAAAGGATACAAGAACTACGAAACATGTATCACTTGCATGGTATTTTTTGACTTAGTGAAACCACTCGACAATGTAAAATCGTGCAAGGTGTTCGATTTTCTCAGAAAAACAGATGTAACCCACAGGGAAAGAAAGATAATATTGTTAGTCAGAACCATGCAGGGACAATTAGAATGGAAAACCAAGACTGAAGTAAATGGATTGGAAATATTGTAAGACACGGAAGTAACAGGGAGGTACAGGAGTGTTATTAACACACAGGATGAAAGGAAATCAACGATAAGATTTGGTGATGAGCTTGGTTTCTGCAGTGAGAGCGAAGAAGTACGGCCAATTTATAGAGACCAAATTGTCTATTGAGTGTAAACAGAAGAAACATGAAAGTAATTACGACTAACAAATACGAGATAAGTGATATAATTAGCATCAAAATTAGGAACCCAGAAGCAGACGAAATGCACTTTGGAAGCAAAATAATGTATGACGAACAAAGCAAGGATGACGTAAAACCGGGTCAGAACAAGCAAAGAGAGCATTGCCTTCCACACGGAGGCCACAGCTATCACATTTTAGCCTTAATTTGAGGAAGATATTTATGAGAATGGAAGTCAGCAGCGCATCACTCTAAAGTAGTGAAGCATCGACTGCAGGAAACCGGAGAATTGGGGAATGAAGCGTTTGAAATCTGGTACTGTAAAAAGGCGCTGAAAACTGGGCGGACTCATATGAAGAGAAACAAGGAGGCAATCCGAAGAATTGTTGAGGAACATAGGGAGAATATTGACAGGACGGAGGGACAGATTTTTACATGTGTTAACACATCAGGGAATAACTTCCACGGTATTGCAGGGAACTGCAAGAGGTTAGAACTGTAGGGGAAACTAGATATTGGAGAATATTAGATTGGAGTATGGTCAACAAGCAACTGAGGGTGTAGCATGCAAGTCATGAAACACAAGATCCTCTGCAAAAACAGAATCGCGACAGGAACAGCGTACGATGTTCCATCGTTTTGTGGAGTTATATGAAGCACAACTTGACGATATCGTCTTTGGGCAACCCAGGAGCACTAACGGTTTGTTGCACCATGAGAACCTTAAGTAAGGCTTATACTATTCGCTTTCATTGAAATATACTGGTAATCTAGTGTAATAAGAGATAATGAAAACCATAGCAAGTGAATTATTCGTACTAAGAACGTACAGTTTTTGCATTACAACCCGGTTGGCGGCAGGTCGCCGAAGAGCTTCAGTCAGCACCGATCGTGATAGGCAGAAATGACAATACGCTTTAATTCCGGCATCAGCATAGGCTGTGGCATTTGCTGGAGGAAGTCTTGTCCTCTCTTCGAGCTGTCCGGCGACGGCTTTACCCGTGCTCTACCGGTAAACCACGTGTCACCTAAATGCAGTAACTGGCACTCGCCACCACAATTAGCCTGAATTTTTATAGCACCTTTCGCTTGACTTCTGAAGTCATGAGTATAATCTGACACACCGGTAATAACAGTACCGTCCCAAAAAAATTTTTGCAATGGATTCCTTCGCCGACTCTCTGCACTGAACTCGAGATCCTCCAGAGCTTTCTGGGACCTGTTAGCTCGGAACCGATAGCGACTGCTGCAGAGGCGCTGCAATTCCTCGCCTTCTGCCGATAGCGTCAGCTACCGATCAACGCTCTGGATAGTATAAAACACTTGACTGTTTGGTATGGTAGGAGCTATTAGGGAATGGTAAGGTGCCGGGCTAACGTGAATTCATACGTCTTTAAAACAAATTTATTAACAACAATTCTTACTCAACTATTATGAGAAAACATTGTCTTTGAGCCCAAAGCAATTATAACATCAATTAAAAGTTGTAACTCAAGCTCGATAACTGTGATAAAAAGTTTAAAATGCCCGAGGCTATTTCAAAATGCATGTGGTAACCTTTAAATAAATTCATAACAACAAAGTGACACCTCGTCCGCGCAGTGGAGCCTGCTGTTTGTCTTCAGCCCAAGTAATGTAGATTATGACTGGTTACTACAATGCTACAGTTTTATACTTGACATGGCGAAACTGTGGCATGCAGCAGTTTAGTGTCACTCGCTTCTGAAGAAGACCAAATTATTTTGGCTACAATCTGGATAAAGTTTGGTTTCTATTTGCAACTGAGGCTGACGTGTTACCTGATCAAAACGCTTTTCTTTGTCGTCGTCATTGAGCTTGTGCACCAGCTCCAACTTGAACGGTTTCATAGACAGCATCTGTCGAAAGACTTTGCACACTGTCATTGGAGCCGTTTCAATTTAACGGATGCAGGACCCACTGATTTCTTTGGACTCCTTATGAATGTCTCTCGTTTGCGCTCCACATTCACATCACTCACACTCTCTTTGCCGGTCACAAGCAACCCGTCGTAAGGAATTTGTTGTGCCAGTGGTAAATGGCCTTCGTTGTTGGTGGCTTCTTGCCGTACTTGGTTCTAATTATCCGTTAACAGCTGTAGCGCACTTGTTTTTGTTGAACTCCAACATACAGAATCCTCGCTCCTCACCTTAACTCGCCATGTTTGCGACCAGCGCTATCGGCCAATTACCAAACTACGCTGTGGCGATATATATGAAAAAAAAAGCTTTCAAAGTTCAACTTAAAATTGACATGTGTATGATATCTGTAGAATGTTTGGTTCTTGTGCAATAAATTATTGAAAGTGCTCCTGTACACCCTGTATAATAAGGAATGAGGATCTGCAGCGCAAGCTGAACTCTCTCAGCGCTATTATACGAGCTTATGAACTGCCAGCTTACATGCCCGAGAGACAACCAGAAAGAGGCCTTACATCATGATAACGAGACGCGCCAACACAGAATTCTCGCCAGCAACGACCTTCTGGAAGCAGGAAGGTAATGAGCCTCGGGGAGGGCCAAGGAGGACTTCCTAACAGCCATGTCCCAGTCTCTACGCCTTTGGTGGCACAGCAGCGCAGGCCCTGTGAGTCCTGAATTGCACTTCAATACTCCAGGCCTAATCATCCTGACGAATGAGAGATCCAGCTTGGTTCTAATACCGAGTATAGTAGTGTGGTGTAGCGTTGTGTTGTGTAACGTAGTGTTGTAATAGTGTGGTCCAGAATTATAAATTACGAAATTTTTGATGTAGCAATGCTGCATTCTGTACTAGACCAGGAAAGTGTGCCTTCTGGTTTCAGTGCGTCAGATGGCCAAATGGTACTATGGAGACGAGTTTTAAAATTTTTATAGTTTTTGTTTAAATAAAGTTATTCTATGTAGGTTTTTCCCCCCTTAAATAGCATGATTCTTATTCACTGCTAATACATTTGTATTATGTTAAAATATTATTTGCTTTAGTCATGGAAATTCATGTCAAGGTTAGGACCCTTGTTTTATATAGATAGGGGACTAAAGAAATAGCAAATATATAAAGAACAATATTATTGTCAAATGGACCACATTTACGTCATGTGTTGAATCATACACAAGTGGAATATCAGCAATATCAGCGACATGTGACGATATTATGTTTAATAGACTAATATCGACGTCAGAGGGTAGTAAATCAAAATTTCTCATTCTAAGAAACAAATTGGATGCATGACTACTGAAGCAGAAACAAAAAAAATTAATGGTCAAATATGAGTTGTGTGCTTTCATATATTCTGATACTTGTTCATTGCATCTGTAGTTTTTCCCATCTTTTCTGATACCGACATAACGTACAAATTTCAGACTCGTGCCAGTGACCTTTCCTTAGATTGTATTCAGAGGCACTGTCCTCTTCTGTTAGTGATGTAACGTGGTATTCGTGAACCATAAGACTATGGGTACCCATGTGCAGTTGCCAGGAGACATACGACACGGATGATTAAAATTCCTCATTTGACTTGTGACACCTAGAGCTCAATTAAATCAACAACGATAGAAAGTCGAAAGACGCAGCTTTCGCACCAAAATTCAGAATAATTTTCAAAGAAGCTACCGTTTCAGGAACTAAGCACACAAGGCATTCCTACAGTAAACAGTGTCTCAATCTCCAGGTAGCCCTGCCCTCATCTTTCACGTTGCAAGGTGTTTTCCTCAGCTGCGATTATGGCATTGAGAGAGTGTTCACTGCGGCAATACCTTGTACGTATAATTGTAAAGTGATCACTTCCTGCAACGGTAGTTCCTTTTGGTGAAGAAGCTGTATCTTCTTACTTCCTTTCACTGCTACATTAACAGAGCTGCTAACGGTCTCAAATAAGTGATGAATCCTAACCGTCGGTGTCATACGCCTCCTCGAAACATCACAGGAGTACCCTTGGCCATCTGCTTCGGTATCAAGCAAAAGGGAAAAACTACACAAGCAATGAGGAAGCTTGGTAGTGTGCATTACCTATGGTATAAATGGAGATGAAGAACGTATGAGTGTACACAATTTACTTCAGTTTGGTTTCTGCTTCAGCAGCCGTACATTCGTTTTTTTTCCTCTTGAAATTCACTATTTGATATATAGGGTTTTCAAAAAGAATAAACATATTCAGATATTCACGCACTTGGCGACTCCAGTGAGGGGGTGCCCCGTCTCGTTGAAAAATGAATTTGACTTCGTGCAAACTCGGAAATAACCAGTTTTGTAACTTAGCGAGATACTGCTGACCGTTAACCGGGTTTCCATCAGAGAAAAATGGGCCGTAAACAGGTGATCGGGATATCGCACAAAACACATTAACCTGATTTTGAAGGACTACGTAGGAATGCAGATTGAATTCGTGCAACATTTTCTTCAGGAACACGAGGCCGGCCAGACTATTTCCTTTACATACAAACCCTGTATCTAGGAACTGTCGATACCAGCTCCGAATGTTGCACCCATTCGGAGGATCAATTTGGTATCTCCACCTGAAACGTCCTTGCACTGTAATCATGGAATTGCACTTCGCAAACTCGAGAACACAACATGATTTCTCCTGCCGAGTATCCATTTAAAACATATGACGGTTACCAAGCAAAACAGAAGACAACTGACATCTAGCGGCTATTAATATAAATTAGACAAAGTATTCGTTTCCCCAATAGCCGAGCTGAGGTGCATCGATCGATAGTTTGGACAAAATAATACATTTTAGTCTGTACATACTTTTTGAAACACACTGTGACATGGTTGTACTTGTCTATTATCCCTAATATCTCCACGTTTTCGTCTTATACTTGATAATTTAAGCGTGTTTGACGCAAGACCGGACGTAGAAACAGTCCACTTGGAGTCAGCGGTCCGTATATGTCACTGTTCACTGACCTTTTGTACAAGTTCGTATTGTTCATATTTTCAGCTTTGACAAAATAAACATTTGCCATTTGCCATCTCTACACACGGCTGGCTGGAGCAGGCTGTAGTTAGCAGTAAGGACGTTGTGAGCTCTCCAAGAAGTTCTTCATATTGCTACTTCATCTGAGACTTGGAAATACGGCTAACGATGTCTGGCAAGTCGGGGTCGTTTATTCTCTTTCGGTCTTGTAGCTGAGTGACCGTGCTAGACTCTCGCTATTTTCTCTTTTCATAATGACGACGTAATACGAGTAGTCATTCCGCTTATATAACACCGAGATCATCATTAAATTTTTAGATATTACGAATGTCATACCAAGACAGTTTCAACTAGTTGTGTTTTTCATGATGTGAAATGTCAACATTAACTATCACCAGACCAATGTCAGAGTGCGAAACGATGTAGTATCATATTTGCTACACGACGCCACGCTCGTCTTGTGCGTTTGCTGTTTCAGCTCTCGGCAGACTACCGGTGTGTACAGCCTGAGTGGTTTTTTTTTTTGTTCTACCATACAAAGTGTCTGAATGGAATTCAGTAACAAAACGCTAAGAGAACCTTTGCATTTCACCAACTGGGGGGTCAGACGTTTTCATCAATTTTAATATTTAATCGTAAACCTTCCGCTGTAAAACAAGAAACTTTATTAAAATTAGTTGTGGTTTTAGTATTGTTGTTGTCAATTGTTCATTCGCAACAGCTTTTCAGTTGCTGTTTGGTCCCTATACACATGAGCAGTTAATCTGGAAGAGTGGAATGTTGGGTGTTTTTCTATGCAGATTACGCACATTTATACTGGTGCCTCATTTCCAGGGCAGTAAAATAATCCCAGAGGAAGAGATGTCTCGTCCGGTGACGAACTCTACATCAATTTGCGCTAATTTTACGTGACGACGGATAAATTTTCGACGTCGTATATTGATCAATAGTCTAATAAGTAATTTCAACGCAGCAAAATATATACTTACGAATTTGTGACCAAGACCAGGTTTACCATTGGCTGTCCTCCTGGCAATATTGCTACAGCTGTAAATGATGGACTTTGTTCTGATGCTGTTAGAATGTTTCCGTATCTACGAAAACTAACAGGGAAATTTTAGGCGCGTGTTTCACTTGTTACTTTCGAATTCGGGTCCAGTTCGTAAGTCTTCGGACAACCTCATCCAATAAGACGTAGGACCAGGAATCCCGTCAACTTTACGAATAATAATGTCGTGCGACTGGGGCCTCCCGTCGGGTAGACTGTTCGCCGGGTGCAAGTCTTTCGGTCTGATGCCACTTCGGTGAATTGCGCGTCGACGGGGATGAAGTGATGATGATTAGGACAGCACAACACCCAGTCCCTGAGCGGAGAAAATCTCCGACCCAGCGGGGAATCAAACCCGGGCCCTTAGGATTGACATTCTGTCGCGCTGATCACTCAGCTATCGGGGACGGACACTAGGCGAATACCAAGCAACAACACACAGTTAAAACGCTGTAAATATTCAAAAGAAACGTCAGTGACACGGACTTGGATCTATTCATCATTTAGGGACAAAAGAAAGCAGCCTAGTTAGTAGAGATTTATGGCTAAAAATGTATGAAGGTGCACATTTGAAAACTACCTATTTATACAGTTTCTTGTCCGTGCTAATGAGTATAATTTTCAGTTTCTCGTCTTCAGAACACTGAAATGAACTGCTTACTGCGTAGCATCGAATAATTAGTGGGCTGTACTAACAAAATGTCAGGTTGGTTTTTTCCAGAAAGACTTCTCAACAGGAAATGCTATATATGGTTTCGCAGTTCAAATATTAAATGCTCTGTATAACCGATCATAAATTGCGTTAAAGATATTACTCATTAATGGTATCGACGAGATGTCAAATAGTAATCTTTGTTCCTTTTCTGTGGATGAAGATGCTTCTGTGCAAGTATCTTTGCAACAAAAGCTTAAATCCTTTCACAAACATTTTCCAAGCGATCGTTTGACAGTAAATAATGGGCTCCATTAATTCTCGAAATTATTTATAACCCGAATAAATAATGTAACGATATCAATTGGAAATAAACTCAGCCTGGTTCTGTTGGGTTGAAGGCTATCAGCCGTTTCCAGGACGTTTATTTATAGTTATACCCGTGACGTCGTATACATCGGATTTGTTTTTTTCTTATATAGCTTTATGTGACTAACATACGCTCACCGGTAATTACACACTCTTAAAGTGATATGGTAAATTGCGAGGAATAATTTGTACTCTGCCTGCACCACACCCGTCAAAGTTTCGCCTTCTTTGATGTTATGTGGGAGGGAAGTGACTTTCATCTTCGGTTAGTGAATGGTTCTGAGTGGTGAGTTAATGGATGACTTTCTCCATTACAGTTATGTCACAGCTCGCTTTCGCCAGCAGTTTCCACAGAGCGAGCTAATGCCTGACATTTTGGAGGTGCAGCAGATCCGCCTCACGATCTTCATTGCATTCTTGAGATCGCAGAGTCCACAGTTTCTTAGCCGTGGTGATGCATTCAAAAATCCCAACCGGTTTCAAGGCAACGTTGTTAGCTACTTATATACAAAGCGAAACTATGAAATCCGTATGTAGAAATATATTTTGTCACTGTTGTATTTATCCGAAAATGCCTCTGTCCCCGAGATAAAGAATCTGTCGTAGAAAAGAAATCAAATGTAACTATAACCTAGCGAAAGAAGAAAGCAATGTCGTTATGTTTCTAATACACTAAGCGAAATTAATAAGTCTATATGTCCTAGCAAAGTAAATTGGCTGTTCATTCATAGTCATAAAGGCAAGAATGGGGCGCTTAATTCTGTCACTGTCGTAAACTTCCGAAAATAAATCTGTCACCGAGTGAGAAAAAGCTACCAGCGCCATCTGTTGGCTGTTTGGCGTCCTATTAAACTAATGGCGCTATCTATCAGCTCTTTAATGTTCTCCACAAGGATTAAACGTTTGAACGACCAAGCTGAGAGGAGTATTTTAGATAAAACTTCGAACTAAGATACCTTTTCTCCATGATCCAATTTTTTTTTGTTTTTGAATTAGTGTTTTCAGGAAGATAAACAGATACAATTGATTTACGCATATTTTTACATCTCAGTGCCTTTCTTCTCCTTGATCCAACTTTGATGGAATAAGACCTATACGTTGCCCAAAGCTACACTCAAGTTACCTATAAATATCCCATGAAGCTTCCTCTACCAGTTTTGGGATTAACGTGTTCAAATAGACAGACACAAATGTCGGTTTTTACAGTTTTATAATTTGTCTGGATATAGCAAGTGTATGTCTAAAGATAATAAAAAAAATTTTCAATGTACGGTACCTAACTACAGTTCAGTTTTTGCTATTTCTCTACAGTTATTGTAAATGTCAGAATGAACGTGTGCACTATACGATTTTATATTTTCGTTGCTAATCTTAGTAGGTATTTCGCAGGAGCATGGCATGATAGGCACGTTTTCTATTTGTACGTTTCACATATCCTGAATATGAATTATACTGGAATATTATCAGTGACACTACGCCACAAATAATCCTCTCGTAGCTACAGTTCAACGTCATTTAACTGTTGCGTACGTTGTGTAGTATAGCACAGAATATTATCTTTAGATACTCTATAGCCAAAAATTCAATAAATTTGACTTCGACATATTGAATAACTACGTAAATTTTCGGAATATCTTCCTGAAACCGCAAACATTTCTCATGTGATTTAGAGATACGTGTATAAATATCAAGTTTCAAACATGTGTGTCATTCATTGAGACAGTAGGTAAAAAGTAAATATAGCAATATATCTGAGTGACCAAGAATGGTTCGTATTAATCTCAGAATATTTATTGAGAGACCGCCAACGGCCTTGCGGCAGTTGCAACACCCATTCCGTTCAGATCACTGAAGTCAAGCTCTGTGGGGCTTGTCTAGCAGTTGGATGGGTGACCGTCCGGTCCGTCGAGCGCTGTTGACAAGCGGCGTACACGGAGCCCTTGCGAGGCCAAATTAGGAGCTACCTGATGAGGAAGCAGAGGCTCCGGTCACGGAAACTGACAACTGCCGGGAGAGCTGTGTGCTGACCACATGCCCTTCCGCATTCGCATCGACTAACGACGGCGGTGACACGGCGGTCGGTCGGTACCATTGGGTGGTCGTCAAGGTCTGTTCGTACCAAGTTTACTTTTATGTAGTGAGAGGTCAAGATTACTCCACAGAATTTCTAAAACAATTTGTATGACCATAAAGCTTATCTCTTTTGCATTTCTTGAAGTCAAGATCAAAAACTTATTGTGAGAGGATTTAAAAACCACACCTGTGCAGTGACATAACCCGGTATGTTACCTTTGGGAAGACAAGTGACAAGTTTCAAGTCATGGTCAGACACTCGTCCTTAGTCGGTCGAAAAGTTTGTAACTGTTTACATTGCCCTGTAGAGTGAAAGATAAGTTGCAGAATTTCAGTATTGTCACTTTTTAATATAGAAAAACCGTAAAGACAGTTAAAATAAGAGCACAGTGCTGTAGACATTCGTGACAGAACTGAAAATTAATGTAACGAAATTGGAAATGTTTCAGAGTCTGATCTTGTTCAAGTAAACCAAGTTTTTTTTCCTGTTTCTCTCCATGTTATGGGTATTGTCTTGACTCGCAACTATGATTTGCTTCGCTAACGCTCTTTCTCTATTTCAGAGTGACAGACGGACGCCCTACGCCATTCTCGCAGCTCTAAACTTGGGGACAGCGGTTGCAGTATCATTTCTTCCAGAATCTGCTTTGCAGAGGTTACCAGAATCATTACAGGACGCTGCCGTCTTCGGCAAAGACCAGAAGTACTGGAGCTGGAAGCCAAAGCCAGCTCCACAGTACGCCATGGCGTAAAACCATTTAGGGAGGTCGTTAAACGATTCTGTCGTTTACGTACTTTTTCTGTATAAAAGTGCAGATTTGTACCCTGTTTGTTAGCATAGCTGAAGACTACGCCAACATAATGGAAGAATGTGAGATGACAGTTGTCTATAGGTCTACATGATCATTAAATACGTCGCGAAATATTTCTTGACAGCGCACATGCTTCATAATTTCATATAATAAGTGATATCGAGTAAAATGATTACAAGTTTTAGCAAATAAATGGTATCAGTCAAGAGCAGTTTCAAGCGAGAATATTGCCACAGTTTGCAAAATTTAGAATAGCTCAGAATGTCACCGGTGTTCTGAAATGCAGAACCACGTGTTGTCTTAGGAAGTAAATTTTATTGATCATGAATGGGAGGAACCAAAATGATACAATGCATCTATTGAAACGATTTCATTCAAGATTATTGGTGAATATGTCACATAATATACGATTACGAAGGAATATCGTTCATTATTTACTGTCATTCATTTGAGTTCCAATGTCTCTTTCCTCAAGTGCTATTTTAAAATTCCCTGCCAGACATATTTAGTCTACACAACACTTTAACATTGAAGACATGATACGGGTGCTCCAGGTTTTGTGTCTCCTTATTTCGGTGATTATTGTGTATTTATTCATTTACACGAATTGACCAATTAAGGACCGCGTTACAAATTCTATTACATGTCCACTTTTTTCTCTCTCTTCTCTCTGGTTGCTCTTCTGCCATTTTTTCCAGATGCGCAGCTGGTAGTTTCCTGTTGGTCTTTGGTTTTGGAGCGTCCTGAAAAACCTCGAATTCAGTTGTTGCCGTTCTGTTCTTGTCCCCATTCATTGCGTCGATTTCTGTAAGTCCTAGCTCACCGAGGGCTTTCTTTATCCCTTGCAAGCAGAAGTTGGCTGTTTTCTTCTGTTGAATAATATTGAACATTTTCTTCGTTAAACTGCCATCATCCATTCTCACCAGATGACCAAAGAACATCAGACTTCTCTTTCTCATTTCCGTTGAGAGTGGTTTAATAGATTTGCTTCTCATGGCTCATCTTTACTCATTTTTCTCAAATTTTTTGTGTTCACCAAGACTCTTCCTCATAATTACTCTTACCTTCTTCTTGAGCTCATATATTAGTCCTTTGTTTTTGAGGGAGAGTTTTTCTGCTGCATATTGAACTTATGTTCTCGTCACTGTATTCTAGTGTAATAACTATGCATTTCGAGACAGGCATTTTTGGTAATACAGCTTCTGTGTTAAAATGTGTGTCCTCTTAAGTTAAGCTACTCGAAGTTTGACACCTTTTTCTATGCCAGTATCGGTTATTGTTTCTTCCAAATATTTAAAGTATTTGACCCTTTCGATATATCCAGTATTTGTGTGCAATTTTTTGATTTCCTTATATTTGTTAGACATAAAATTAGTTTTCTCTTGTGAAATCTGTAA
Source organism: Schistocerca nitens (assembly GCF_023898315.1). NCBI lineage: Eukaryota > Metazoa > Arthropoda > Insecta > Orthoptera > Acrididae > Schistocerca > Schistocerca nitens. The sequence goes on along the minus strand of NC_064617.1, from coordinate 161,989,335 downwards.
ACCTAATTTGGCTGCATGCTTTGCTAAGATTTCTATTTGATTAATTGCGTCTGCTATATCTATGGAACGGTGAGCAATATCATCTGCAAAAGCTAGTGCACTTATGGTAAGACCTTTAACTGATCCTCCAAAAGAAATTCCCTTTACTTCTTGTTGTGTGTATTCTTCCAATGTCTCCCTCATAATCTTTTCCAAAGTGATGGTGAATAGAATTGTGGAGAGTCCATCCCCTTGTCTCATACCCGTTTGGATTTTAAAAGGTTCAGAAATCTTGCCTCGAAATTTGAAATTGGACTTGGTATCTGTCAGTGTTTGCTTTACTACCTCTATAGTTTTTCTGCCTACACCAAATTCCTCCAGAGTTCTAATGAGGCTGTCTATGGAGTCATACGCTTTACTAAAATAAATAAACATCGTAACATGTGGTTGACCAACACGTGTTCTGATTATGTTTTTAAGGTTAATAATTTGCTCCAAACAGATCCTCCCTTTTCTAAATCCACCTTGGTATTCTCCTATATGTGCATCGATAACTGGTTTAATATTATTTAGTATTATCTTGCAAAGGACCTTGCATGGAACAGATAGAAGGAAAATCCCCCTGTAATTGTTCACACCTGATCTGTCACCCTTTTTGTGATGCGGGTGTATAAGTGACGTCCTCCAATCTTCTGGGATCTTCTCGGTTCTCCAAATTTCCTTAATCATTGTACCGAGGTGTAAAGCTACCTTTTCCTCGCCTAGTTTCAAAAGTCCAGTGGTGATTCCATCTTCACCAGAACAATTGTTTTTGAGGGATTTTATAGCTTGCCGGTCTTCATTTAGAGTTGATGGATGTGATTCTACAGTGATCTTTTCTGGAGTTTTGAATTCCGGTTTCTCTGGAGATGCTTTACAGTTGAGAACGTCTCCAAAGTAGAATGCTAAAGTGTTGCAGTTTTCTTGGTCATTTGTACCTAATTTCCCTGATGTCACGAAAATTTTAACTGAGTGATTTGTAACCTTTCAGGTGTCTTTTAAAAGATTCGTAATAATATCTGGATTGGTTTTGAGTGAAGTACACCTGTATTTGTTGAAGGGAGAGTCTTCAATACCGTCTCTTTTCGTTTCTGATTGTGTAGGAGGCTATTTTTCCACCTTCTCTGAAGCTTTTCAGGTTGTTTGGTCTCGGAATCGATTAAAATTTTTCTCAAAGCTTTTGTCTGTCTTTCCAAAGATTCATTGCACTTTTCAATGTACCAAATTTTCTTCTGTTTAGTTATTGTTGGAAGAGATTCTTCTGCAGCTTTCATTACTTGAGATTTCATTTCGTCCCATCCCTCACCTTGCAATTTCGATTTAAAGTAATTTTGACTATCTGCCTCAAAAGTCCTGATTTCAAAATGCTTTCTCATAGGTTTATTATTATTTGTTCCTGAATTTGGGATGAATTTAATTTAAGACTTAACAACATAGTAATCTGTATGTATTTTAGTCTTTTCTGTACCTTAATATCTTGAATTGTGTTAAATTCTCTTCTATAATTGGCTATGTGGTCAATTTTGCAATCTCCAAGGAGTTGATTTGGTGCTTTCCATTCATCTTCTTGGAATGTTTCTTGAAGTGTGCAGTTATAATTTTGAGGTTGAAGATTTGAAGGAGGTCCACAAGTCTTAATCCGTTCTAGTTTGCCCCTTATGCGCTGGGTCTCCTCCAGTGACGTTTTTGTATTACTTCTCCTTGCCGAGCTATGCACAAATCCTCAAGCAGAATAATATTTTCCTTTCGAATCTTCTGAATCGTGTGGTCTAGTTCTTCCCAGAAAGTCCGTACTTTTTTTCGGATTTTTTTACTGTCAATATTTGTTGAAGCATGAGCATTCACTATCGTATACATTTTGTTTTTACATTTGATCTTCAATGTCGAGAGCCTGTTGGACGTAGAACTGGAGTTTGTAACGGACTCCGTTATATGTCTTCTAACAATAAAGGTTGTACCTAATTGCGGATCATTTCCAAAGATATACTCTGCTGGTTGTCCTTTAAAAATTCGGTAACTGCCCGTTTGAAAATAATTTTCTTGTAGTGCCAGAATTTGGATATTGTGGTGTTCCAGTGCTTGAGTCAGTTCCTGATGCTTTCCTGTTTTGATCAGTCGGTTAATGTTCAGTGTTCATATATTGTATTTCTTCTTGAATGTGAGTTTTTATGGTTCTTTCGATAAAACAAGAGCGGAATATGCAGACTCCCCAGAGTCCGGAATGCCTGCTTGCGACTTGAGGTCGAGACAACTTACTCCCTGGGGTAATTTGTTTTCTTTTTCCACTCATAATCCACAAAATTTGTAAGGTTGGAGTGATGGAGCTTTCCAAAGACTGCTCGAGATATAACTGGAGTTTTAATCCATGTGGTTTGTGTTTGGTTCGCGACAGCTATTTTATTTGACTCAAGTCCGTTGGCAAACCAGTGAGGACCCCCCCCCCCCACCCCCCGCCACCCCTATCCTCCACCTGGGGACGCGTCACGCCGAAGTAGCATCTCTCCGCCTGTTACGACGGCGTTAACAGCTTCGTGGGATTTCGGTGTTTATATTCACTGAAAAACTTCTGTACACCACAGGGTAGTCAGACACGGAACACATTCTTACGCAGGTAGGTAGGAGTAACAACATCGAACTTGTGTTTTCGTTTGGAATTATCGCGGCAGTCGTCTTAACCGAAAAAAGGAAAAAACTAGTAAATCGCAATGTTTGGGTAGTATGTTTCTCTCGAGCAATATTGTATCCAATGTTGCACCACCCCTGATCATACATTTGCAAGAGATTAATTTGTTCGTAAAATCTCTACCTATTCCCGAAATTACTGTGATTGGTATTGTAAATGATCAGGAGAACGCCATTTTAGTGTACTGTACATTAGTGAGACTAGACCAAGAGTTGATGTCTGTGACTACTGTCCTACAGCGCGACTGACAACTTCGTCATCAGCCAATAATTACCTTCATGCAAAGCCGTAGTTCTTTAAGCTGCCTGTAAGAGATAATCACCAGATACATGTAATTGAATGTCCAGCCCAATCTTTGTCGATGTTGAATGATATTTTGAAACTAGCACATTGACCTGCACATGAGTTAACTATAACTCACAGGAAGTGTTCTCTTCGGGCCACGAGAAGTAAATACAACTCAAGGTAATTTTTCCACTTAAAGCTCCATGGTGCAGTTGTAACTCACAGGAGCATGCTGGGACTCGGTGATATAGTAGGTTATGGCCCCAGTAACAAATCATGTTCGTGGCCTACGGTTTTTCAAGAGCTCAAGAGTAGTTATTGACATTTGAATTCGTGAGTTATATTCACAAGGCTCATTCGTATTGGACTTTTCTTCTTTTCATTATTTATTTATTATTTAGTTTGACATATTACTTACCCTGTAGATTGCAAATCACATACAGTTTTATTTACATTCTTCAACAAAAATTGCAACAACAAAAACTGAAAAAATTGGGTCAATCCACTTTGTTTCTCTGACACCTGCATGCACTGTGATTCATGAAAAAACACTATGCAAAAATATGAGTCACAATTCTTACATTTCCATGCAGTTTGCTTGCATTTCTTGACAGCTTGCTCTCGTCCAAATTCATTCTTAATTTTTTCACAGCACACTGAACACGCACGTCTAGCTGCTCCCATTTACACAAGTGCACAATCTGCAGGTAACGCGATGGCTTTGGTGAGAGATGTCTCAGGCTCATAGGTATCTTCTGTATTGAGTAGTCCCTAAGTCACTTCCTCTTTGAATTCGATGATAGAGATCTTCTTGTTGATGTATCGGCAAATCACATGAGCGTTTTCCAGTACTGAACCTGTCAACAGTTCAACTGCAAGCTTCCTGTACCATTTCACACTCCGCCTTAGACAATACGAGTAAGACTTCATTTGATTAGAAAGATCTATAATAGACATTGTAATCAATTATCCTTGCTGGTTTTCTCTTTGTGACCTTCCTGGTTTGAACTTCTGCTTCTTCTCCATGAGACGTACTCAGCATCAGAACATCCCTCTTATCTTTCCATTTCAGGATTATTACACCTGTGGTACTTTTCTTTCCTTTGTGTTCCCCTTCTGTTTTGCCTGTAGAACATCTTCATGATTCAGTTTTCTGATTGATCTTAGAGTACTAACTAAATGTGTTGATTGATCAAGAAGCTGGTGTGCTACATGAACACTTACGTAAAAACTCCAATCTTAAGGCTCATAACAACAGAAGTCGCAAGAGAAACACAAGGATTCGCATTCTTCCCAGAGTAAACTTTCATATTCCAGGTGTAGCCACCCTTTAGACTAAGTTTGAAAAATTTAATTCCGAAATTATGGCGCTTATTCTTTTTTTACTGAATGAAACAATCTTCCTCGAAATGGTAGAAGTGATTCGTCAATGCACACTTCTTTCTCCGGCACAACTGCACTTTAAAATCTCTCCAGTAATTTATCAATAACAGTTAGAATTTTGAATAAGAGGTTTCCCAGTGGGCACTGGTTGTTATCGGAAAAATACCACATACGTAAAAGAAGTTCAAAACGATTGTATGACATAACATTTTTTACACTGCTGTGATACAGCATATTTCATGACACATAATTTGGAATCCTTGGTTTCACATTTAGTTACATCCATAACAAAAATACTAAAATTTGTTGAATTTCAGTTTTGCTGACATCAGTCCACTTTTTCAGTCATGAATTAATAATTACTGAATGACATTCTAAGACTTGTTTTGTGTAGAAATTAGTCTGTCGAATCACATATTCTAGAATTTCATCAGTTACAAAATATTTCAAGAGATTTTATGGTGTCTTGCCTTTTAGAACTAGTGCAACAGAAGCACTTACACCAGAAATGGAGTGGATAAATGTAAATTTTAAATACTTTTACCTGTAAGTGGTCCCCAGACAATCTCATTACAATTTGTTCTAAGTGTGTCATCTTCATCTTCAGAACTTTCTGATATTACTCCTACTTCAGTTGAACCTGAATCAACTGCAATAGTTATGGCACTAACACGGTTAGAGGTGCTTTGTTGCCTGGTTTTTAAAGCTGTGAAGTCTGGTTCTTTGACTGAATGTGGACATTCCGTCATCAGAACTTGTGGTTTCGCTTCCGGGCTCCTCTAGTAAAAATCATCTAAAACTGCTGTACATGCCTTTGTTCATCTTCATAACTTCTACGAGACACTTTCTTCTGCCACAATATCAGTTTGTTGCACAGCAAACACTGAATAAAAACTGTAGCAGCAATGCAGGAAAGCAATAATAGAACTGTACAAAAATAATGCTGTGGAATGAAATACTGTCAGGTGTACAAACCTAAAATTATTAGCGACATAGTAAATGACACGTCTGGTACCTTTACTCTGTGGACATAGCTATCAAATGTAACTCACACAAAAAATTTAAAAAAGGTACTAAAATTCCATATTTTCACTTTATTTTCACTTAACATGTTTACTTGGAGCAAACTAAAGCAGGATACTGGAAAAAAGTAAATGGCCCCAAGGAGACGGTAACCCAGCTATACTGTGGCAGTAAATGTGCTAGATGATTAAGCCCCAATTCTACTGTATAAGGAAATTTCAGATACTTCAGTTGTCACCTCTATGTGCAGAACTACAGTCTCTCCTACAAAAATAGTTCAGAACATCCATCATAGGAAGACCGTGAGCTGTATTCACTTTGGTAATATAAATTGCACACGATATCAGCCTGGAGGTTTCATGTGTAAATGAAGAGCGACTTAAAATTACAAACGAAAGAAATTAAGCAGCTCATCAACGACAACATCAGTAGAGAAGCATTACCAGTTACTTTAGGCAGTCAAGAGACAAACACCTGATGTTGGTAACGTGTAGATGGGTGAATGTAATATTAACCAAGCTCTAGAGATATTTTAGAGCTGACCTACGTTTCTAGCATACTTTTGATCTATACTGGCTGTGTCATGGTCAGCTCAGCTGTATTTTATGAAGAAACGTATGTGTTGTGTCTAGGCAAGACAGCCTAGGCAAGACAGCCTAGGCAAGACAGCCTAGGCAAGACAGCCTAGGCAAGACAGCCTAGGCAAGACAGCCTAGGCAAGACAGCCTAGGCAAGACAGCCTAGGCAAGACAGCCTAGGCAAGACAGCCTAGGCAAGACAGCCTAGGCAAGACAGCCTAGGCAAGACAGCCTAGGCAAGACAGCCTAGGCAAGACAGCCTAGGCAAGACAGCCTAGGCAAGACAGCCTAGGCAAGACAGCCTAGGCAAGACAGCCTAGGCAGGCCAGCCTAGGCAGGCCAGCCTAGGCAGGCCAGCCTAGGCAGGCCAGCCTAGGCAGGCCAGCCTAGGCAGGCCAGCCTAGGCAGGCCAGCCTAGGCAGGCCAGCCTAGGCAGGCCAGCCTAGGCAGGCCAGCCTAGGCAGGCCAGCCTAGGCAGGCCAGCCTAGGCAGGCCAGCCTAGGCAGGCCAGCCTAGGCAGGCCAGCCTAGGCAGGCCAGCCTAGGCAGGCCAGCCTAGGCAGGCCAGCCTAGGCAGGCCAGCCTAGGCAAGCCAGCCTAGGCAAGCCAGCCTAGGCAAGCCAGCCTAGGCAAGCCAGCCTAGGCAAGCCAGCCTAGGCAAGCCAGCCTAGGCAAGCCAGCCTAGGCAAGCCAGCCTAGGCAAGCCAGCCTAGGCAAGCCAGCCTAGGCAAGACAGCCTAGGCAAGCCAGCCTAGGCAAGCCAGCCTAGGCAAGACAGCCTAGGCAAGACAGCCTAGGCAAGACAGCCTAGGCAAGACAGCCTAGGCAAGACAGCCTAGGCAAGACAGCCTAGGCAAGACAGCCTAGGCAAGACAGCCTAGGCAAGACAGCCTAGGCAAGACAGCCTAGGCAAGACAGCCTAGGCAAGACAGCCTAGGCAAGACAGCCTAGGCAAGACAGCCTAGGCAAGACAGCCTAGGCAAGACAGCCTAGACACAATGAGAGGAAGCCGAAAGGCACGCACTTAAACTCACGCAGGCTGGCGTGGGGTCTGAATCAGGATACGTAATGAATGCTATAAAGAAAAGTACGTAGCTTCTGGAATACTTAACTTTAATCCACATTTGTAGAACATCGCTCTTGATGATACAGTAATAGAACCTCAATATCAATTGAATACGGCGCCTTGCTAGGTCGTAGCAATTGTAGCTGAAGGCTATGCTAACTATCGTCTCGGCAAATGAGAGCGTATTTGTCAGTGAACCACTCCTTGCAAAGTCGGCTGTACAACTGGGGCGACTGCCAGAACGTCCCTGGGCCTGACATGTGGTGGCGCTCGGTCTGCTATCACTGACAGTGGCGACACGCGGGTCCGACGTCTACTAATGGACCGCGGCCGATTTAAAGGCTACCACCTAGCAAGTGTGGTGTCTGGCGGTGACACCACAGTATGATATAAAGCTGGAAGAGGTAACAAAAAAAGATACTATATTGTGCTAGCTAATATGTATGTGATTGCAGAGTTAATGCATCTGCATTCATTACAAGAGAATAAGAGAGGTGAGGGAAGTTGTGTAAGATTCGATTTATGATACCAATGAATAAATTATAAAGAAAACATACTTGTTGTGTAAATGACTTCATTTACAGTGTTATACTGATTCTTGGTTTGCATCAAGCTGTGGGTAATGTAGAGGTCTAGGACTTAAAGCTGAACGTGTGGGAGGTATGTACAAGGAAAGGACTAAATTTCTATTATTGCTCGATATACAAATCGAAATAAGGAGTGAACGTTTGGTGAACCGCATTTTAAAAATCACAGGCTAAATACAGACAGTGAAAGTAGGTTTTAAGCAAGATTACACAAGTTATTTAATGTGATATACGACAAGTTAGTTTTAATAGAAGTTAACGTACGTCATATTACGCTGTCTATCTTTGATATTAAATTACGCAATCTGTCTGTGACACAGCTAGTCCATCAACTACGACATCCATTAATTTTCTTGTAAATTATGGGACCACTCCTATTGATTAGAACACAACAATAATATTATCGTTATCTGTAAGTGATATAGACTAAAGTCAACACAGTTACTTAAACTGATTCCATAACCTGCATCACGAATTAGGATCCAATCAAGTGACGTAAGCTGTTGTAAATGAGAAGCTACTGCTGTAAAACTGAAGATTTCCGGCAGGCACCGGAATAGATAATGATAAGTGGTTATTGTCTGATGTTGGTATATGAAGGTATCTTCCAAATATCTCTGTTTGCCTAATGTTCTCTCAGGGCCAGATGAAAAAATGTTCTAAATATATACACTATATTATGGACTGTTCTGTTATAAATGATGAGTTACTAACTATTGGCACTAAGAATAACTCCGAAGGTATGATAGGAACTGAAACGTTTGTGGGACAAAAGTTACATGGGACAACGCTGGCCATGTTATAACGTTGGTTTTTTGTTGCTAGGTGGGGTCGCATCAGGGATGTGAAACTCAATTTTTTTTAAAGTGTGGTGCTATAGTTTGGTACTTATTTTCTGATTGTGGCTATCGAGATGAATCCAATGATATGTAACAGTAAGGGTTATAAGCTCCCTTCTCCTTGGAGATGATATGAGTTAATTAATGATTATTACGTTACAATCCTCTTGTTGTACTTGACCGTGTACATCGAGACTTCGTTCATTGTTAAATGCAATGGTGTGGTACTAACTGATGGAGACACATTAAGAACTGGTAAAATTTAATTTATTTCCTTTATCACACTGCACAAACATAAACACCCGATTATTTAAACTGTGTGCCACTACTATTAAACATATAGATAAATCCTTCGCCTTTGGCTCACGCAGCCTACACCTTCCACAGCCTCTCAACAACTGCCTCTGCTTGTGACTCTCTGCGCCACTGGGCATTGTCGCCCTTCAAAGAACAACCACTTCCAGATACTACACACCAGTACCTTCACATCCCCACCAAAACAAAACTAGAGCTGGGTTACCTTTTGAGGGGACTCAGAAGTCCTAGCGAAAGTTATACAATAAAAAATCAAAATTTGAAAATTACACCAATTAGTATTTCATGTCAAAGTAGTTGCAATAAGTATCTGACCCTGAGAACAAGTGACTTTCAAAATATAACTAATGTTAATTAACCTCATCTCCACACACAAAACATGATCAATGAACATAGCAATTTGAAAATTATTTAATGACATCAGGAACATAATTTACCAACAGTCTGTTAATCAGAAATAAAAATTAAAAAAAAATAAGAGCATGTGACTGACACAGTTTCCATTTTGTTGGAGATATCAAACATATTAGTAAAGGTTACTCTTAATTACACACATGAGTCACAGTAAAGAACATAATCGACACTAAGGAATGGAATCTGAATAAATAAGCCTAATTTTAAATAAACTGATACAAATGTAAAACCTATATACACAAAAGCATCTGTCAAAACTACAGTTACAGGCATGAAACATTTTACCAATTAACTATTGAAATTTGTAAATTGCCACACAGCACACTGACTACTTACACAAAAATCAGTGCATACCCTTAAAAAGAAATATTTTTCATTTACAAGCAAGTTACGTTGAGTGAATCCTTTATAGACAAAATACAGTTGGTTGGCTTGAGCACTTTTCATACCATAAGGAAATATTGGGTACTCTGCTTTGGGGCCCTACCTATAAGCTGAGCAGAACTTCACACCATATCACTAGTTGGAGTGGCATCGTCGCCGCTGAGGACTCACACTGTACGTAACACAGCAATTGTTACTCTGCTTTTATCACAGTCATATGTGTTGAGCTGGTCGTCACACGCAGTTACGACGTTTCATGCAAGGGAAGAGTGACATCGACGCTGCCGGAGACAGGAAGATCTAGGAGCTGTTGTTACGCCCATGAAGAATCGCCGCATTCCGCCGTACTGGTTGTCGGCGGGACGTTCCCATTATGTTGACAAGTGCCGGACGCCAGTCAGCTGTTCGTGACGTCAGCCACCTCCTCCTCCCCCAAACAGTAGCGAGCCTGGCGTCGAATGTCATTGGCAGGCAGGCATGAAAACAATAAAATTACACTACGGCAGCATGAGGTAACGAAAGACTTAATGCGCTGCGCGCTGGGCTGTGCACTGTTGCCCGCTTCCTGAAAACCAAAACACACGCTACAAGCGTCGCTCTGTTGTCAACTGCTGCGCCTGTCACAGGACATCAGAGAAAGTCACACGATATCAAACACAGCTGCACTCTCTGCAGCTACCGACCACAGTCTTCAACATCTCACGATAGCTACCGACTATTGTCCAAAGGTTTGTCCATGAGCAACGTAGCGTATTTATAACTAAACACAGTTCACTACTTGACACTTACACAGCTTAATGTTCTCAACATGTTGTAGGCTATGATATTAGCCAGATTTAATCACTTCTACCTCCACTGAATTCTGGTGAACCAGCTTTCTTGAATGGTCCTTTGCAATAATGATTGATCTTTTTTATCTCCTCATTCACACTAGACGACTTCGTGTGTGTCCGAATTAGGATCAGATTTCCAACCTTGTACGTAATAGGTTTCACTGTTTTATCGTGAGCTTGCTTCCTAACTTCTGCTTTCGTCAAGTTCACTGACGTCTGAATCTTGATTCGAATACCAGTCACAGCATCTTCATCATTATTCTTCTCTCGCAGAACAGGATCTTCCTCAGAATCATCATAAGCCGCCAGTTCCTCTTCTCCTCGGAAACGCATTAGCCTCATTTTGACGCACGAAGCGCTCTTATTTTTTTCATTAATAAATCCTTTAAACATTATCTTCTCGACATTATTTATTCTCGTCCACAGACAACCCTTTTCAAATTGAATACTGCACCCCATTTCAGTCAACCAATCGATTCCAAGAACTAATCCGACATTAAGAGATCCAACATTTAATACACTCTGCTCATACTCATCTTCATTGATTCTAAACTTCAATAGAGCTTGACCTAGAATGGGTTTGCTTTTACTACCTACAAAACTGACAGTACATACGCCGTTCACGGGGAATGTTGGAAATGCCACCAGATTATTTAATTGTGAAAACAGATATTCTGAAATTGCACTCGCTACGCTCGCTGAGTCAAGTAGTGCGTCCACAATAATTCCGCATACCTCCACCTCTACAAAAGACTTCAAGATTTCTTGATTATTATTTTCATCCTCTCCATACAAATCGTCTTTAATATCATCTACTCGTTCACACTTGATTGCGTTAATCGCTACATCCGACCCATTTCTTCTAACTTGAGTTTCGGATCGGGTCGTCTTCGAAACTTGACTTAGTTTACCGGTTCACGTTCCTGTGGATAACAATCTGGGCTCCTTTCTTATTCCGGCGATCGTTGTTTTGGTTTCTTCATACTGTGATAGATCTGATTACTGATTGTAATTAAATCTGCTCGGTGCATCACACTCATTTCTTCTTTGTTTTCCGTCCCCTCTTCTATCAAAACTGCTTGGTCTTCCATTAGTCAAATTCTTGTCGCGGTGGGCCGTTACCACGCGAATGACGATCGTCATTATTTCTCTCGCGCTGTTCGCGTTCACGGTTAAGTACATCAATTTCGGAATGAGTGCTAACTTTTCTAACATTTCACATACCGCTAAATTTAGCTTCTGTATCAAAATTAACATCAATTCCTTTCCCTTGACAGGATCATCAAGACAGGCATTGCGGATCAAAAATCTCTGCATATATTCACGCATCGTTCCATAATGTCTTGCGTAGTTCGGCGGTGTAAAAATCTGAGTTTACATCCCATTGTTTTTCTCGCGACCAAAATTTAGTCAAGAATGCAGATTCAAATTCTTCGTAGTGTGCTTAATTTTCTGAAACACTGATGCCCCAGATATGTGCTTCACCTTTCATGTGGCTAATGCACGTATCAAGTTTCGCACATTCCGTATAATGTCTTGGAAACGCGTGTTTATATTGCTTAATAAAGGCAACTGCATGGATACCTTGTTTCCGATCGTAATCTTTAAAACTGCGTACGCTCAATCCTTTATCTACAGTAACTTGAGGTACATTAACCATACTGTCATCAACTTCGCGTAGCGCTGCATTGATTTCCTGACGTATAAGGTCTTTACCGACATCGTTCAAATCATTTTGGGATGACAGTACCTTTTCGCGAATTTCGCCTACTTCGGTACTCAGTTCAGTGCATTGCGTCTGTACGCCTTGAACTAACTTATAATTGTTTCTTTGTTGCCTTTAGCCGGACGGTGTGGCCACGCGGTTCTAGGCGCTTCAGTCTGGAACCGCGTGACCGCTACGGTCGCAGGTTCGAATTCTGCCTCGGGCATGGATGTGTGTGATGTTCTTAGGTTAGTTAGGTTTAATTAGTTCTAAGTTCTAGGCGACTGATAACCTCAGACGTTAACTCGCATAGTGCTCAGAGCCATTTGAACCATTTTTTGTTGCCTTTACATGTACTCTTCATTTTAAAAATTTCATCGCTTTGAGCCTTAACTGTTTCCTGTACTTTGTTAACTAACGTGCTCGATTGTTTACCTTCTTCATTAACTTTTGTGTTAAGATTTTCCATTTTATTTTCAAGTTTTTCATGTTTGGTATCTGAAGCTCTCTATGTTTCTGATTAAGTGAATTAGTGAGCTCAGTTCGCAAGTTAACCATTGCATTTGATAAATTCTTTATTTCTTCATTGGCGTTCCTACTTCCCTGTCTGATTTCTCTCAACATCTGCACTATCAAATCGTTAGTGCTAACACTCGTTCCCGTTTGTTGACTACTCACTGGTGTTGAACTAGGCGTCGATGAATCGACCACTATCTTCCATTACGTTAAGTGTGGTATTCTCAAGTCCAAACTCGCATTCTACATTGACTGGAGCATTAACTTGTCCCTCCTCATTAATAACTTCACTGTTGTTTTGCGTTGTGTCCGCCATGTTAATAATGTTCACAAAAATCACTGTCCGTTAATAATTACTTCCAACACTTCATTTAAAAGATCATATTATAAATATCACAGTCTCTAACATAGTTCAGAGGTCCTTTCCTAATTTTCCGGTGCAGCATGGAAAATAATTAGAAACGAAGCGCCGCGGTCACTCGCCGTTTTTTGTGGCGTCTTCTCCGACGATCCGAAGATTGCGAAGGAATCGACGTCCGACACTTGCGCCGTCAAATATAAGCTCCCTTCACCTTGGAGATTATATGGGTTAACGGTAAAACAAGTTTCACTTGAGGTTTGAAAGCGTGGCATTGCTTCGTTTATCTGTCAACTTAATTCCAACAATAATTAACCCCTTATTGGAACACACAGAAAACTGGCAGTTCCCCACATGCAAATGAGACTGCTGGTTGGTTGGTTGGTTGTTTTGGGGAAGGAGACCAAACTGCGAGGTCATCGGTCTCATCGGATTAGGGAAAGACGGAGAAGGAAGTCGGCCGTGCCCTTTGAAAGGAACCATCCCGGCATTTGCCTGGAGCGATTTAGAGAAATCATGTTTTCCGATGACATGACAATTTTGTCACAGACAGCAAAGATACGTGAGAGCGCAGATGAACGAACTGGATACATCTTAAGAGAGGATACAAGATAAACAACATCAAAAGCAAATCAAGTATAATGGAATGTAATCGAACGTAATCTGGTGATACGAAGGAAAGTGGATTAGGAAACGAGACATTTAAAGCAGGTGATGAGTTTTGCAGTTAGCATCAAAATAACTGATTATGGCCGAAGTAGAGAGAATATAACATGTTTACTGGCACTAGCAAGAAAAGTGTTTCTCCAGGAGAGAAATCTGTTAACATCTAATACTGACTTAAGTATTAGGCAGCCCTTTCTGGGGGTATTTGTCTGGAGTGTAACCTTGTATGAAAGTCGAGTGTGGGCGATAAAGAGTTGAGCAAAGAAGAGAATAGAAACTTTTGAAATGTGGACTGCTGAAGGCTAGATCAAGTAGCTAAAGAGAAGGTACTGAATAGTATTGGGGAGACAAGACATTCGGGGCACAACATGACTAAAAGAAGGGGCTGGTTGATAGAGCGCATTCTGAGATATAAAGGGAAGTATGGTGGGTAGAATTCATAGACCGAGAGAGGACTACAGTAAACACATTCACAAGGACGTAGGTCGAAGTAGTTATTCGGAGTTGAAAGCCTTGCTCCGGATAGAGTAGCATGAAGAGCTGCATCTAATCAGTCTTCAGACTGCAGACCACGGTATCAACAAATAACAGAGTAAATTTCTGAGCCGTCAGCCACCAAATCCTAGCGACGAACATCTCGGGCATTAAAGATGATACAATAGCGCCACCCGCTCCCTCCAAATAATATACAATTCCAGCAATTACTCATACGTTCCAGGTCCCACACAACTGCCAGTTCTTGCCCTTCGACGGCGCTTCGCCACCTGCTGGACCGAGCTAGGTGTCCCAACGGTTGGCACACTGGAATCGCATTGGGTACAACGACGGTTCAAACCCACGTCCGGCCATCCAGATTTAGGTTTTCTGTGATCTCCCTAAATCTCTCTAGGCAAATGTCGGCACGATTCCTTTGCATGTACTCGGCTAATTTCCTTCCCCATTTTCATTTCATCAATAATAATCCTCACATGTTGAATCATCTTTATGTTAAAAGCCCGTTAATCACTACAGTAACTCGCAGCTATGTATTCTCTTTCATGTGTGTGTTAAACATATACGTGTTTGCTTGTCATGAGCACCTAGTCACATGTTGAAATACTTTCTACAGTTTGCAGTTTGATGTCGCTGTGGTCCAAGCCACAGAAATACATCGAAGACAACACTTTCTCGTCTAGCTGCAGTAGATGCCATATAGTAATGACTTCCTTGTAGCTAAAAATTTATTTTACTTATGTGTTGGTGTGTCTGGTACAACTAAATGTGTGTTCGCTAAGAGTAGTACCGTTAGTAACAGCCTCACTAGCATCATGGCATGACACTCATGTGGAAGTTTTGGGAGGTATCGCTTATCTACAAATATATATACATGACTGCATTGTAGCTGACAATTAAGTGCTTGGCAGGTCAATCGAACTACAGTTTCACTATCGAGCAGCGCGTGGGGAAAATTAACACTTCAGTCTTCGCGTGAGAGCTCTTATTTCTCTTATTTTATTACGATGATCATTTCTCAATCTGTAGGTGGTCAGCATGCAAGAAAAGCATTTTCAGCAGAGCTCACCGCTAAAAATATTGAAGGGAGAAAAGAAGAAATGCAAACAAAAACGGTAATTGGAATGCGCTAGTGCTGCCGGTAGTTTTATTAGAAACGGAACAGCCTGGCGCGTAGAAAGCAGATACGGCGCAGGAAACAACCAACAAGGACGCCAAACTCCTTAACTTCCTACAGGAAAAGGTGTCACCAGTCACGCGGTGATAGCTGTTGTGTTATCAATGCACGCGCAGTACATATTTCATGTGACACTCGCCGTTCATCGCCTGGTATTTGGAACACCTGTCAGTTGTAAACAATACCGGTTTGATTAGATACTAACACTAGTTCCACATACAGAATCATTTCTCCGAACGTACTGGAGATTGTGGTCACTGAATTTCGAGCGATTACCCTTGCAAATCTAGACTGTAACCCAGCCGAGGCTGCGACAAAATCATAGAAACAGCAAACATTACGGGAAATTCCTGAGAGGCGCTGTTTGATGTTTGTTTAGGTTTTAGAATGTTCACAAATGGTGCCATACACATGGCAGGTCGGAACGGCAGAACACGCAAACCACCCCAGGTGACCTCGAATAATGCACTTGCGCCGCTTGTCGCTGTGTGAGACCATCACCTTTACGTCTCGTTCGCGGTTCGAGTAGAAGGCGCAGTGAGGTGTGCATTCAGGAAGACGGAATTGGTGTGAAAAACTCACTTAAATTAACATACCGGTGCCAGAACATTCATCTGAAAATAGCCTCTTATTTATAGCGTGTTGCATGCATACCTTAACCTTTGAACGTTTCTAACTCTGTACCTAAAACTGATAGAAATTTGATTTTAATTAAGTTATAAAAAGTTATTTGAAGCACTTCAGCTACATTATAGAAAGAAATAATGTTCTCAGAATGAGATTTTCACTCTGCAGCGGAGTGTGCGCTGATATGAAACTTCCTGGCAGATTAGAACTGTGTGCCCAACCGAGACTCGAACTCGGGACCTTTGCCTTTCGCGGGCAAGTGCTCTACCAACTGAGCTACCGAAGCACGGCTCACGCCCGGTACTCAGAGCTTAACTTCTGCCAATACCTCGTCTCCTACCTTCCAAACTTTACAGAAGCTCTCCTGCGAACCTTGCAGAACTACCATTCCTGAAAGAAAGGATATTGCGGAGACACGGCTTAGCCACAACTTGGGGGATGTTTCCAGAATGCTCAGTTTGTAGAGCACTTGCCCGCGAAAGGCAAAGGTCCCGAGTTCGAGTCTCGGTCGGGCACACAGTTTTAATCTGCCAGGAAGTTTCAAATAATGTTCTGTTTATAAAATTACAACTCGTTGCTGCAACTCTCCGGAAAATAACTAAACAAACAACACTCGTAGCTTCACAGAAAGACTGACTTCCCTTCTGTTTATCGGTTGTTTATCAGTCTAAACAAATATTTTACAAATATAAAACACCTTACCTGAAAGACGTTACCTTCGGATGAGCCTGCCTGGTGTATGATAGCACGAAGACTTTTCATTTCAACATGGTCCGTTGTGCCACTCAGTGGAGAAAACTACCGGGGTCACAGTAGCAATTACCGTTACTGGGGTCACATTGGTAAGGCAAGTTGAAACTATTACATTACTCACATTGAAACGTTATCAGCCATGTGTACTTACACATGTTTGAGATGAAATGTAATTTGGGACAAAAGTTTTCAAATGTGTGTGAATTTGTAAGGGACCAAACTGCTGAGGTTATCGGTCTCTAGACATAAACACTACTTTAACTGATGCTAAGAACAACACACACATCCATGCAATCAGTGACTAGGCGCCACTAACCGCACGGCTACTCTACTCGGCAAATGTGTTACAAAGGAATGAAAAATACCAAATGTTCTAACTGCTACAAATAGAGTTGAGCTACTGATGTAAATAGTTTTCACACCAGTTTCTGTGCTACAACTTCAGCAGGGTCAATGGCAGCGTACTGCACATTATCATTCGATCAAGATAACTGTCATCTTTGGCTGTGCATAGACCACTGCCCCCGACTGCTAGGTATCACCTGCATCTAAACGGGAGCCACTGTCCAAGTATTATGCTCTACACAAGCCCATGTAAGATTTTTCAGGCTAACGATTACATTACCCCGTTGTAGCTTACTGACACTCTCATTGCGATGTTGCATAATAGGCATTATCTGTCGTAGTAGCAGTTCAGTGGATCTTCAGTAAATGATCACTGCTTAACACGGATCATTACTGTCAACAGTCTATGTCAACTGTCTTTATCCGTTGTTTATAGTACACTGTACTGTTTGCTCACGCAACTGGAATTTTTGTGTGTCATGTTTCTAGAAGCTGCAGCAGTTTGGCGAAAACCCATCCCCTTAGGTAGCAAGGGCTCGGCTAGCACATATCACTCTCAAATCCCAAGTAGTCACAGATTTTTTCGCGTGTGGGCAGAATCTATTGCGCTCAAATATGCTGTTATGGGTGAACTTCATCGCCCGCAGGCTCTTGGAATAACTGAAACCTTCGCTGGCTGCAATTGTACCACGTCCAACATGAAAAAAAATCATAAAATATTAATTGAGCACTGGGCGTATCTGCGAGTATTTTAAGCTAAAAAGTAACAATTGTAAATACGTATACCAGCAGTAAACAACTGGAAATAATATGTATAGTTGTCGTTTTCCTTACTGATTAGTGTAACTATTTACCGCAGCATTCGTCATGGTAACAAAGAAACATTAATGCTGTAGATGTTTTACCAAAACATCTGTTTGCCTGGATCTCAAGACAGAAAACAATGATGACTAATTTCAACCGTTTATACGATCATCTTCAGATGAGGATATAAAAATGCGGTGTCTACATCTAGAGAAGTGGTAACACACTTAAGTCATTTCACTGTTAGAGAAACGTCAACTTGCAAAAACTTACAAACTCATTTACAATATAGGTGTGTGAAACATATTGTGCAGCTGTTTACTATATTTCCTGACGCTGTAACTGGGCAGGATGGCGTATCTTACGCAGCATCCATTTTTCTTCAACAATTTTTGCACAACAAGTCTCACATATAAATATTGTAATACGATTGTAAGATGACATTTCCTGAACGATGTTAACAATGAAGTCTTAATTATTCTTTTCATGTAGACACCACCTCTCTGTATTCTGATCTGAAGATGACTCATTAAGAGGTTGAAAATAGTAATCACTGTTTTCAACATTGTGATCTGGGCAAACAAATGTTGTGATAAGAAAATAGTCGCGCGGGATTAGCCGAGCGGTCTCAGGCACTGCAGTAATGGACTGTGCGGCTGGTCCCCGCGGAGGTTCGAGTCCTATCTCGGGCATGGGTGTGTGTGTTCGTCCTTAGGATAATTTATGTAAAGTAGTGTGTAAGCTTAGGGACTGATGACCTTAGTAGTTAAGTCTCATAAGATTTCACACACATTTGAACATTTTTGACAAGAAAATGTGAAGTACACAACATGTCTCTCAACACGTTGTCAGTGTCAGGTGTAGAGCCCATGTTTTTCATTTATGTTGCCAAACTGTTTGTAGTGATAGGCATTTCATTGTTGTGCTGGAAAGAAACGTTTTATCATTTAAAGGATTAAGGATATAATTAATATCCAACCCTTCCTCTTTTCTTGTCCAAGGCAGTGGCCTGAGCAAATCCAGTCTACATTGGAATTTGGCACAACGCTTTTTGTCCTTTTCTTAAAGCTAACTTGGCGCACGCTTACCTACAACCCGAGTTCCTCTTAGAATCCCAAAATATTGCTGTATGAGTATTCGTTTACGGCCAAATCATCATCAGTGAGTTTCTTCCAGCGTGGTATCAAAGCTAGGCAAGTTATCTTGAAGAAATTCAGTTATCCTCAATGCATTTAGAACGGCATCAGCGCAGAATCAAATACAACGAGAAGGCACATCTTTTGAGTTCTATGCAGTTTATATGCAGGATTTCTAGGAGTAAACAGATTTTTGGAAATTGTGCATGCATTAACAAATTGAAACGTCAATTAACAAATATTGAATGATAATATTCAACATAAGCAAGTACAGATTGTATCAAAATAAATTACATTTTGTACAGGCATGCAAAATGATTTCTTGTTAAAATACATAATTATGTACGACAATAATCGTTGCTATCTATGGAAACAAGAAGGTGTTTCCCTTTCTATTCATTGTTTCTCATTTCTTATCTTTTTATTTATTGTTAATACCCTATGTTTCTGCGATTAGTAATTGAAGAACAATGTTGGTTTTTTCTTAAGTATGGTTCACTATAATATACTTTCACTCAGAGCAAATTCTTGTCACATAAACACATATCATCACTTCAAATTTTTTTTATAAAGCTCTATTGATAGTGATGCTACATTTCCATACTAAAATAAGACGGAAGAAATTTAAATATGTAAATCAGTAAGAAGCATATTTCTAAGCTTTTTTCTCTTCTGTCTACTTATGCATAAAAATTATTGTTTCTTATAAATGTTTCTTACTAATTGGCCTTTAACTGACCACAGACCCTGCTTTTGTCGCTTAACATAATAAACAGAGGGATGTGTACATAGCAGCGCTAGGAAACGATCCAGTCTTCAATAACTGATTTTAACATTATTTTGAGAATTAAATAGTGCTGCTACAGGAAACTAACTTCATGAGATTTCGTAGTAAGATCGGGAAAGGGGCAGTAGCTATAATTTCACTGATTTCAAAAGTAACGTTATCGTATCGGTTCACAAATCATCCCAGACCTATCTGAAGCCACGTCTTAGACTTACAAAAATGGTTCAAATGGCTCTGAGCACTATGCGACTTAACTTCTGAGGTCATCAGTCGCCTAGAACTAAAAACTAATTAAAACTAACTAACCTAAGGACTTTAAACACATCCATGCCCGAGGCAGGATTCGAACCTGCGACCGTAGCGGTCGCTCGGTTCCAGACTGTAGCGCCTAGAACCGCTCGGCCACTCCGGCCGACTTATATTTACAACGTTGGTCTTTATTCACGTATCTCTGAACGTTTCACTATCGCAGTTGTGCACCACACGATAACTCTGATACGTCATTTAATCTTTCGTGTAAGCCCACCTCATCATTCAATAAAGCAACATGTTTTTTAGACGTTCTCACAAACCTTTGACTGTTTTCTGCTTACAGCAGCTACTGACGGTTTGCTAACCCTCTTCTATCGTCAGATTTAACTTCTGGCTGCACCCATGTTATCGTGGTCACCAATACATCCCGTCTTCATTAATCAAAATCATTCATCTGCATTTCAAATCGTTGTCCTTTACAGTCACGAACTGGGCGTTGTTTGTGTTGTGGTTCCTACACCACCTCGGCCTTTTCATCAAAGCGGCTGGGGTACTGGACACACGAAGAGTCCTGCTTGCCATCACATCTTGTGGTATTTCGTAGGCAATAATACTGAATCCATGGCGTACAATCGCCTTCCAGTAAAATGTGCACCGGTCAGCGCATCCTCAGTTGATCGTATCACGGCTCGTATGTGTCACTCATGCGAACGTACCCAATCTGACTTGATCCCAAACACATGTTGCTTATCATCATCAACGCTCATCAAATTTCCTATACATCACTATAATTTTTCCTCTCAACACTGAAGCTACAATGTAGGCCCATGGCCAAAGTACTATCCAACGCATGCCTTACGAAAAATATTCTCCCAGACAACAGACGGCAATGTACTCAAAAACATTTCCAACCCAAACGTCAAAACAGTTGCATCAAACACCTTCCCTTTGTCCTCGTACATCCTTAAAGGAATGCGGAAGCCACACAGTGGAAACACCTATTCATTCAAGCCGCTGAAACCAATGCTGTCGATACCCGACCTGTTGTCATACCCCTTTGAGGATAGAACTGCATTGCTCTGCCATCTACACTCATGCTCAAAAACTAAAAATAATTGCAGAATGTGGTGCCACACAACTGGCGCTAATAGTATAGGCACATAGGGAACGCGCACGGCACAGATCTGTAAGTCCGCGGTATTGGTGAGTTGAGAAAACCGTCCCGAAACACGTGTGCTACAAAACGCCATTGTTCCCTGCGCATGTACCCCGACATCAATATAGCATATGATCACCATGCACACGTACACAGGCCGCACAACGGGTTGGCATACTCTCGATCAGGTGGTCGAGCAGCCTCCCTTTCTTGCACCAGTGGCTGTCGGAGCTTCTGAAGTCTCCTAGGGGTTTGAAGACGTGAAGCTATACGTCGACCGAGAGTATTCCAGACGTGCTCGATAGGGTTTAGGTCTGGAGAACAGGCAGGCCACTCCATTCGCCAGGTATCTTCTGTTTCAAGGTACTCCTCCATTATGGCAGCTCGGTGCGGCCGTGCGTTATCATCCATCGAGAGGAAGGTGGGACCCACTGCACCCCTGAAAAGGCGGACATACTGGTGCAAATGGCGTCCCGATACACCTGACCTGTTACAGTTCCTCTGTCAAAGACATGCAGGGGTGTACAAGCATCAATCACAATTCCACAGCACACCATCTAACCACAACCTCCACGCAGGTCCCTTTCAAGGACATTAAGGAGTTGGTATCTGGTTCCTGGTTCACGCCAAATGAAAACCCGGCGGTAATCACTGTTCAGACTGTACCTGGACTCGTCCGTGGAAATAACCTGGGACCACTGTTCCAATGACCATGTACCGTGTTCTTGTCACCAGGCTGTACGGGCTGTCCTGTGACCAGAGGCAATGGAATGCACATTGCAGTTCTCCAGGTGAATAAACCATGTCTGTTCAGTCGTCTGTAGACTGTGTGTCTGGAGACAACAGTTCCAGTGGCTGCGATAAGGTCTCGAGCAAGGCTACCTGCAGTACTCCGTGGCCGTCAGTGGGCACTGATGGTGAGATGGTCTTCGTGTGTTGTTATACACTGTGGACGTCCCGTACTGTAGCGCCTGGACTCGTTTCCTGTCTGGTGGAATCGTTGCCATAATCTTGAGATCACACTCTGTGGCACACGGAGGGTCCGTGCTACGAACTGCTGTGTTTGACGAGCCTCCACTCGCCCTAGTATTCTACCCCGCATAACGTCATCAATATGTGTTCTTTGAGCCATTTTCAACACACAGTCACCTTTAGCAAGTCTTAAAACTTCTGAACACTTACTCGCTGCACCATATTGTGACATGCACCTACACACCTCTGCGCATGTGGACTGCTGCCAACACCACAGGGCGACGACCTCAGGTCAATTGCACGAGGTGATTTAAACCCACAAACCGCCCGCCAGAGCGTTTTTCACCATGAATCAGCATTATCCTTAATTTATGAGTGTGAATGTAGTACTGATGAGCAACTTTACTTCGCCAGCTGAATCTAGTAATACCTGAGCTGCCACAGTGTTATTGCCGGAATATGATCACGTTATGGAATGCGTTTGTGGATTGTACATAAGTCACTGATTGGTGCCGAATATTTAAGCAGGATTTTTGGGTATCGGAGACTACAATGTGCTTGCGTGAATTTCTCCAGTAAATCTTTAATATCCTAAATACTGAATGATCAGTCAGTACGACAACAGGAGGAATACGCTACTACAAGTAACAGTTGAATTTTAATATAATGAAATTTAACATAACTCGATGCAAATGTCTAACATAAAGTGAAAGTATTTTAGGTAGCGACCAACAGTTGATAACTGTTTCTCAAAATACTTAAATTCAATGTAAAACATTTACAATAAGCAATACTATTTGTATACAAAGAGTACTTAAACATGTGCTGGCATGTTAACAATGGAAGTTTGCTTTGTCAGTGCTATGATTAAATATATTACTACTGATAACAGTCTCACAGATTAAAATCACGACAATTACTTCCATAAATCCAACCAAAACCACGGATCGGCACTAATGCAACACTACTGGGCAACATTACAAGTCAGCAATGCATATATTGAAAAGAGAGACACCTTAAGTAAATTTTAAGGTAATATTAACTATTGATAATTAACTTTAATTCAATGGAAATTTTCAGATAATGAAATCGTTCACAGAGCATTTAGACAAAAATACTTTTCAATGTGTAATCACAAGACTGCTATAGACACGTATGCATCATAACTTCGTGAAAATCGTTTAGCTTTTGTGGCAGTAATCTGGCAGCTAATCGGCTACACGCCTAGGACTTGGTATGAACCTCATTACTACGGAAAAAAAACTATTCGGTACGCCTGATAAAAGGAGGCTAGGATATGTTTTTTATACGTCTTCGAAATACTGATTGATAGAATATGATGTTAACCGTATCATAAAATCGTAAAAATGCCGTGGGCGCTTACAGATAAATATAATTTAAATTACAAAACAAGTCTTAGGGAATGGAACGAATGTCTTTAAACGATAATCTGTTACATATTAAAATATAATAAGACCTTTATCTTCGTAAATTTTCCCTATATGTATGTTGCTACATAGTAATTGGTGTTTCAAGAATATGGAACGGAAATAAAAAAGTCGGAAATAAAAACTTTTCATATTATATTACCACTGCCAGAATGAAGCCCCACAGAAAGGTTGTAGGCAATCACTGATCAAATTTAATGCTATACTGTTTCCGGTGCTCTAAGCAACTCCGAAATGTGTTTTCTTACTAATAAAAACAAAAATATGGGCTGAAAAGTTACACCAAAACACTGGAGTTGAACTTTTAACAGGCCACATGTAACCTGCAACCATTCAAGTTTTCTGTACCGTGGTACTCGAAATATGATTTTAATACACACTCTCCTTCTGTTTCAGGCAACTTGTATCACTTGTCGATAGAGATCTGATATTTAAGATTCATTATCAATATTATTGCTCCAGAAGTTGGTAATCGTTTATTTTGTAAATAATTGCAAGCTTTATTTGTATTTATAATCGAAAGAAAAACGTTATTGGCTATGACTTATTTCTAACAACAACAATCACTATATCATCATTGTCAAATCGTCTTTCCTTGAGGTCTTTCTTTAAGTATGGGAAAGGAAAAAATCTGATGGAGCCAAATCAGAAGACTTAAGCTTTTGAACTCGCAGTCACTCCGAGTTTCCAGTGTTGCGAAGGCTTTGTGCGCCGGTGCATTGTTCTGGTGCAAAAGAACTCCACGCGCAAATTTTTCACGCTTTTTTTCTTTATCTCTGCTCTCAAATGTCGCAGGAGGGTGCAGTAGTGTGATTCATTGATAGTTACGCCCTTTTGCTACTGTTGTTCTTGTTGTTGTTGTTGTTGTTGTTGTTGTCTTCAGTCCTGAGAATGGTTTGATGCAGCTCTCCATGCTACTCTATTCTGTGCAATCTGCTTCATCTCCCAGTACCTACTGCAACCTACATCCTTCTGAATCTGCTTAGTGTATTCATCTCTTGGTCTCCCTCTTCGATTTTTACCCTCCACGCTGCCCTCCAATACTAAATTGGTGATCCTTTGATGCCTCAGAACATGTCCTACCAACCGATCCCTTCTTCTGGTCACGTTGTTCCACAAACTTCTCTTCTCCCCAATCCTATTCAATACTTCCTCATTAGTTATGTGATCTAACCATCTGATCTTCAGCATTATTCTGTAGCACCACATTTCGAAAGCTTCTATTCTCTTCTTGTCCAAACTGTTTATCGTCCATGTTTCACTTCCATATATGGCTACACTGCATACAAATACTTTCAGAAATGACTTCCTGACACTTAAATCTATACTCGATGTTAACAAATTTCTCTTCTTCAGAAACGCTTTCCTTGCCATTGCCAGTCTACATTTTATATCCTCTCTACTTCGACCATCATCATTTATTTTGCTCCCCAAATACCAAAACTCCTTTACTACTTTAAGTGTCTCATTTCCTAATCTAATTCCCTCAGCATCAACCGACTTAATTTGACTACATTCCATTATCCTCGTTTTGCATTTGTTGATGTTCATCTTATATCCTCCTTTCAAGACACTGTCCATTCCATTCAACTGCTCTTCCAAGTCCTTTGCTGTCTGACAGAATTACGTTGTTATCGGCGAACCTCAAAGTTTTTATTTCTTCTCCATGTATTTTAATACCTACTCCGAATTTTTCTTTTGTTTCCTTTACTGCTTGCTCAATATACAGATTGAATAACATCGTGGAGAGACTACAAACCTGTCTCACTCCCTTCCCAACCACTGCGTCCCTTTCATGCTTCTCGACTCTTATAACTGCCATCTGGTTTCTGTACAAATTGTAAATAGGCTTTCGCTCCCTGTATTTTACCCCTGCCACCTTGAGAATTTGAAAAAGAGTATTCCAGTCACCATTGTTAAAAGCTTTCTCTAAGTCTTCAAATGCTAGAAACGTAGGTTTGCCCTTCCTTAATCTAGCTTCTAAGATAAGTCGTAGGGTCAGTAATACCTCACGTGTTCCAACTTTTCTATTCACTATAATTGCACCTTCTGCATTCCAGAAGACCGATGCCATCACCCTCCCGGCGGATTTTTGCACCCGGAATTTTTTTGGGGTAGCGAATGAAGGATGTTTCCATTGTTGTGACGTTATGTCTCAGGATAAAAGTGGTGAATCCACGTTTCCTTCATTGACACTAACCTTGCAAGAAAGCAGTCTCCATCCGCTTTAAATTGGCGGACGATTTCTTCACAAAGGTGCACACGATCCCGTCTCTGATCTGCATTCAAGTTCTTCGGGACACACCGAGTTGAAACTTTCAGCATTCCCAAAATATCCACAACAATGCCATGAACACGCCCATGGGAGATTCCAAATGTGTTTTCGATGTGCTGCAGCGTTGCTCAACGATTCTGCACAAGCTTATCGTGAATTGCAGTCACTGTTTCATCAGTGACAACGGTGACAGGCCTTCCGCTCCTTGGCGCATTTTCCACATTCGTTCTTCCACGTTTGAAGCACCACACCCAGTTTTTCACTGTTACATAAGACGGAGCACTGTCGTTAAGTGTGTCCACCGCAATCTCCTTGGGCGTTATTCCCTTCAAATGAAGATATTCCTCGATATTCCCCAGTTTGCTTACACTACGGTACACAACGGATCATAGCGGTAAAACTAACGGATCTGGAGCCGCGAAATTAGACCTGCATACCTAAGGTGTTACCATAAAATATGTGGTGTTGTTTGTGCGAGACATTATGGTAACTACCTCGGGCTACGAACTTTTCGAACCCCCCTCGTAATTTTATTGAAATCTAATACATAATATGTAAATATAGTACTAATGAGTAGCTCATTGATATACACTCACAAAACATTTCGAAGATAAGTTTTGTACACTTAGAAAGATACAACACAATAGGTGGAGAGGTGAAAAGTGGTACTGTTTATTAGCAGGTCTTCTAAATAGCACCGTTCGTATTATAAGTTGTGCCAAAAAGTATTAACTCGACTATAGCTAGAAACAGAGATATTTGGTGCGTATGACATACATTTATTTTTATTATTAAGACATTTGGTAGTAAAACTATGGAACTTTTAGTGGCAGTAGTCAGTGAGTGTCGTGTGGAGGCAGTCAATGAATGATTAAAACATTACCTCTCGCTTAAGTTAGCATTTGTATTTTTATATGTGTGGCATGTGCGTCCAGTAATACTGCCACCTTTCTGTTTCACTCAGTTCTTTGAGTTTCCATAAAATGAACAAGCAATTCACTTGTCATTCAACCACTGTCTGATATAGAATATATGGTGCGAAATGGAGCTCCAGGCTTCTAATCGTCACAATATTGTTGCAATGAACCCAGATATTCGTCAATAGCACTGAGACAACAAGCTCGTCTCATATTTGTCGCCCTTTCTTCACAACTTATAACCCCATGTTGTTTTTGAGGTTCATGTAGTGTGGATAGGCTATTCTCGTCCATATTAAATATCTGCATAGCCTGAAAACCATGTTTGTTCATTAAATCAGAAATAACTATAAACAAATATGACAAGGTTTTTTTTTTTAATCCAAATTCTCTACCTTTCGAAACAGCTTTTGCGTGGAACAGAGATAATTCAGCGTGGGATGTTATGAAACTATAATACCACCTTTGTCTGCCATCCCATTTTCAAAATACTGAGTAAACCAGTTTGCTCCGGCAAATCAAAAGCTAGCATTTGCAAGTCAGCTTCATAAAATCCAGACATGTGACAATTATCTAGCATATTGTGATCCACCACTTTGTCCTCGGAGCTCTGTTAGGTGATGGTCACATTTTTACTCCTGCTAAAATCAATGGATATCCTCTGCAGTCTCTTACTCCCAAAGATTTTAAATTGCGTACGTTCACATCTCTGAACAGATGCTGACGCAAAATATATAGAACCACTCCTCCAGGCTGACGGAAATAGTCAGGAGATTTCAGTTGGTCACTCCATAACAAGGATTGCATCTGACCCAATCAGAGCCCACTGGGATATTAGGATGCTTGGTATGAAAGGAGTAAAAATAAGTAAAAGTGAAACCTAAGCTATGTGGCACTACAATTTTTCGATATTTCCTTAAATGGTCGCTCTGAGCTCGTTTATTAGGCTAAAACCAGTACACCACTTGCAGTACTGTCTGAGCTACGGAGCACAGATATATGCAGAGATCTGGACGTGCCAAAAGTTAATTAGTTCACGCGTAACGATAATGTCCTATGGTTCAACTTCTGACATGATAACTGCCATCAGGGACGAGGGTATAGCCAGAAGAGCCGCAGGAACGTGTGATAGAGCCGCTATTACCTTTTGCACACAAAATGATATGTGGGGCAGGGTGGCAGCAATCTGCAGTTGTTTGGTGTTGTGTATCGGAAAGCGATGGGGATGACTGACCGCAAGATGATGCGAGATGACTTAGACAAAATTTCTAGTTCGTGTGATGAATGGCAACTGATTGTAAATGTGTGTAAAAGTAGATGAGTAAGGAAAACAACCCGTAATATTCGGATACAGCACTGACAGTGTGCTACTTCAGACTATCACTCGTTTCGATCGCTGGAGGAAACGTTGCAGAGCAATATGCAATGAAATGAACATGTGAGGGCTGTGGCAAGAAAAGCGAATGGTCGACTTCGGGTTATTAGGAGAGTTTTAGGAAAGTGGTGTTCATCTGTAAAGGAGACCGCTTGTTTAACGCCGCAGATACTTATTCTTGAAAACTACTCAAGTGTTTGGGATCCTCATCAGGTCGGGTTAGAGGAAGACATCAACGCAGTTCAGAGCTAGACTGCCATAGTTGTTACCGGTAATTTCTAACAACACACAAGTGCGACGGAGACGCTACAGGAATTCAAATGGGAATCCCTGGAGGGAACGGGACGTTCTTTTCGAAGAGCACTATTGAGAAAATTTAGAGAAGTGCACTTCAAGCTAAATTCAGACCGATCCGACTGCCGTCAACACACATTTTCGCGTGAGGACCACGATGTCAAGAGACGAGTAATTAGGTCTCATTGAGAGGCATTTAGTGGGATGATGGTACTAACAACTCCAGAGAGTACGGCCCCACAATCGGCAAGTCGCGCTCGAAAGATTCCTAGGGCAGCCAGCTGTATGGGTTGGCAGTACGAACTATACTTACGTCCGCCAGAGGCCGCAGCTGTCAATCCATGCACATCACGTGTGTGGGTAGTGATTGATCGACGCTTCGTTAAATACTGGCGCACTGAGATACGGCCGACCTCTTCAGTGCGGCGAGCCATGTACAGTCTCCAGTGACCGCCGAGTCTTCAAGCTGCCGTGTTCGTCCGTCGTCCCCTAGACTCAGTCTCCTTGGTCATTGTAGACCAGCTCTGCACTCAACGTAGGCATCACTCAGAGGCACAGTAACAGGACTTTAATATTTTGGAGGTCTTTTAACAATTTCAAAAGTCTAATCGGAACCGCAGTAAATGTGGCACAAATTCGGAATTCTTGTCATGGTGCACGCTCCTTGACTGGATAAATAACTATC
The DNA here is from genome assembly GCF_023898315.1 of Schistocerca nitens. NCBI lineage: Eukaryota > Metazoa > Arthropoda > Insecta > Orthoptera > Acrididae > Schistocerca > Schistocerca nitens. Next base: position 161,960,188 of record NC_064617.1, on the reverse strand, counting down.
CTTTTGCGTGAATTCCTGTTCCGAAGATCAACCTTTCACGCTCGCCATACCTGCCTAGTGTCTCACGAAATAACTGATCTGATAGGAAGAGTGTGTGGTGAGTGGTGTGGCGCTGGGCACATTAAAACCAAAAATTTTATCTCACATCTTTTAATAAAACATTTATAAAAGTACACTTAACCCACAGCAATAAAGCATTAATCGAGCTGGAAAATTGATCTTGGAAGCAATTATGTAATTCCTTAGGCATAAGGTTAGTTACAGCCGTAACGTATATATTCAGGAAAACCATTATTCTCCAAACTCCAGGTCATGCAGCTCAATCTCTAGATTGATTGGCCTTTATGAGGTAATAAATACAATATTATGACAATTAGTCTTACTCCGAAACAAGGTAGTACAAAAAGGAGTTGGCATAGAGCAGCTAAATCGCTGTTTCCACGGCCCCACGGAATGTAATGAAATACAAAACTGAGGTAGTCAGGTAAGACGTGCTCAAGTTCTAGAAATGTAAAATTCAAGCAATAGCAGCCCTCCGTCACAAAAAATAAACTTTGTGGCCTAGGTTTCGGCATCGCTATGAGTGCCTTCATCAGAAATAAACGTTCATACTGTCATGTCACGTATAAAAACAAATATCAAATGGTAAAGATTTAGTCATAAAATTTTTGAAAGAGAATACATACGAGGGTGAGTCAAATGAAAACCTTAAATATTTTTAAAAATATTGTATATTGTGCAGAAGTGGTACAAAGCTGTATCACTTTTCAACATAATCTCTCCCACGCTCAATGCAAGTCTTCCAGGGCCTACAACGTGCATAAATTCCTTTAGAAAAAGATTGTTTTGGTAGTCTGCGCTACCACGCATGCACTGCGTGGTGTACATCTTCATCAGAACGGAACTTGTTCTCTCTCATTACGTCTTCGAGAGGTCCAAACATATGGAAATCACTTGGGGCAATGTGAGTATGGTGGATGAGGAAGACACTCAAAATATAGGTCTGTGATTGTTGCAACTTTCGTACGGGCAGTGTGGGGCCTTGCATTGCCATGTTACAAAAGGACACCTGCTGATAGCAATCAAAGTCGCTATGATTTGATTGGTTTCCGCAGACTATCTTTTAAGAGATCTGTGTATGATGCACTGGTGGCAGTGGTCGCACTAGGCATGTAATGCTGCAAAATGTGTGTGTGTGTGTGTGTGTGTGTGTGTGTGTGTGTGTGTGTGTGTGTGTGTGTGTGTGTGTGTGTGTGTGTGTGTTTGAGGTTTTCGGGCGCTAAACAGCGTGGTCATCAGCGCCCAATGCTGCAAAATGACGCCTTTTTCGTCCCAATGGAGAGTCAGCATAACCTTCCCTGCTGATGGTTCTGTTCGGAACTTCTATTGTTTTGGTGATGAGGAATGGCGCCAGTCCTTGCTCGCTCTCTTTATTTCCGGTTGGTGGAAGTGAACCCAGGTTTCGTCCCCAGTAACGGTTCTTGCAAGGAAGCCATCACTTTCTCGTTCAAAGCGGCGAGCCGGGCGGGGGTGGCCGAGCGATTCTAGGCGCTACAGTCTGCAACCGCGCGACCGCTACGGTCGCAGGTTCGAATCCTGCCTCGGGCATGGGTGTGTGCGATGTCCTTAGGTTAGTTAGGTTTAAGGGGCTCCGGAAAGGCTCAAAATAATGAAAAGTTCAATTTTTACTTTTTTGCGTTTTCTGAATCTGCAGACTATTACCTTTTAATAGATATATAATTTATTCAATTCCGAAGACTACAACTGTTTTTAAATTTTTTTTGAAATGTGTTCTACATGGGCGTGACCCACTGTGGCGCTGTTAAACTGCTGTCAAATGGTGTTATTATTAACGTCCGTGTTCATCAGGTACATTTTAGTGATGTGAGAAAGTATGTGTTGTGGCTAACCTGTGATGGTTCAATGGCCGGCCGCTGGTGACCGAACGGTTCTGGCGCTACAGTCTGGAACCGCGCGACCGCCACGGTCGCAGGTTCGAATCCTGCCTCGGGCATGGATGTGTGTGTTGTCCTTAGGTTAGTTAGGTTTAAGTAGTTCTAGGTTCTAGGGGACTTATGACCTCAGCAGTTGAGTCCCATAGTGCTCAGAGCCATTTGAACCATTTTTTATCGTTCAATATATATCGCTGGTGTGATTGTCGATTGTTTCATGTTTATTTACTCTGTCGTTATCTCGAAAATATTCGTAATTAATTCTGTTTCTTGAGTCTGTTTTGTTGAAGTATAATAATGAGTACAAGTAAAGTTATAAGAAATCCTCTGAAGGCTTTTAAGAAAAGGAGAAATGTTGGAAAGCCAAAGGTATGTGTTATTACTGTAAACAATAAAGACGATGAAAATCCCAACATAGCTTGTGTCCCAAAGAAGAAGACAGTTGGTGTAAATATAACAAAGGATTGCTAACTGGTGAAGTGTACACTCATAAGCATAGTCTGCCTCATGCAATAATGGAGGTGATAAAACCTATTTTCAGAGACTTAGCAGCACCTGAACTGTTGAAAAAGTGTATTCACGGAAAAACTAAAAACCCCAATGAAAGTGTAAATAGTGTTATATGGTCGAGAATCCCCAAGACTGTATTTGTTGGAATAGAAACACTTCACTTTGGTGTGTATGATGCTGTTGCGACTTTCAATGATGGCAACATTGTAAGGTGCAAGGTATTTAGAAATATGGGAGTGGAGATAGGTTCTAACATGGTACGAGCGATGCTTGCTTTAGACAAGGAACGCCTTCGGGCTGCAGACAGGGCTGTAAAGAGTCTAGAAATACAAGCAAGAGTAAACAGGAGGAGGAACAAGAGGAAGCTGGAGGAGGAGTTTGCAGAGGATGAAGATAATCCATCCTATGGACTTGGAATGCACTAAAAAGTTAATCCAATCTTTGTCGCTCGACAAAATGTTGTGAATTTTCATTACAATTGAAAAAAATCATCTTTAATAACTGAACTAAAATTTTGGAAAATCCCTGTGTTAAGTTGTAGCCCATATTCCAATAAAAAGTTCAACTTCCTACCTCAAATACTTTGTGAGGAAAGATGTAATTTATAAGCGTTATTTTAACATTGCAAGTATAGGGCGTTCCGGAGCCCCTTAAGTAGTTCTAAGTTCTAGGGGACTGATGACCTCAGAAGTTAAGTCCCATAGTGCTCAGAACCATTTGATTCAGAAGTTCTTCACAAGCATCAACAGATCGTTCTCTCATTTCAGGAGTCAGCTGCCGTGGCACCCATCTTGCAGACACTTTGTCAAACTGAAGCACATCGCGCACAATGTGGTGTGCGTGACTAATCTGTAAAGATGCTGCAATTTCGATTTGCTATTACAAATTTAAGGTTTCCATTTGACTCACCCTCGTAGAAGGCAAGCCACTATAGGCTGCTCACACGTGTCGAGCTACGGTAACGTCTTACAAGTTTTGGCTAAGTGTTATAGCGGCCAGACATACCCAGTTTCAAAATCGGAAGAAAAAACCTGCAGGGATAATAACAATGGTTAAGACAAATCTTTAATTTACCTACTTAATGTAAACTTAAACAGGATCGAACTTCAACGTGACAAGACGCTTCAAGCAATCCGTGTGGTAGACCGGCAACAGTGCACAATACGAGCAATAACGGCTAAGTGCCTTCACACATAAGGAGGTAAACAATCAGTAATCTACATTGCTTACACTATTTAACGAAGTAGTACAGGATTTTAATTTTTGGGAGCACCAACTAAAGGAAGATAACTGTTACGTCAAGCAGAGAGATGTCAAGGGCAATTTTCTATCACGTAACCGGTTGTTCACAGTTTTACGTTTGAGAAAAGTAAGTGACCCAAAATGTTAATTAACATCAGGCCTGGTTACAGTAATAAAGTAACACATGACTGCGAATGAAGCGATCAGTAAGATTCAGTAGATAACCCTGCCGACACAAGGTCAAGGAACTTGAGGCGTTATTTACAGTCCACAGCCTTTGAAATATAGGGACACAGTGGTATGTGAACAAGTCAGGCGGAGGTAAATTTGCAGCAATACAAACAAGTTATTGCCTCTAGAGCAAACACATTCCAGTATGCCGCCTACATACTAAAATGCCCCTGAGCGTCACTCAGTTTAGTCACATACGTAAACTTGTAATTTACCTTAATACCTACACAAGGACTACTCTATACATACAAGATTGAACAATACCGAGCGGAAAAAAAACCTTCCACTTTTTGTGATAGCGGCAGCCTCAACATGTGAATAGCTAGAAACCTACAACGAACAAGACCACTGGCTTAAGATCTCCACGGCAAATGTTAATGTCAGTGCTGTAATTAGAAATTGTGTTTGATGGTTCAGAAACTTAGTGCCTTGGCTGCTTCAAACTTATGACAAGAACTACACAAACGAAAGAAGCAACACAAAACTAATGGAAACTGACTGTACCAAAGAGTATAGCTGCCACACAAACATATTAACACCAATACAGCTGCTCGCTACAATTACGAGTATGGTATATTATAACAGCACAACGGTTCGATGAATCATGAACCGCTACCAAAGGCGCGGCATCTTATGTATGCCATGTTCACAATTATGACACCAGGTGAATAGAACACTGAACTGTTAGAGACCGTCTAAATCCGGAATTCTATAAAGCACCAGAAAGTGCATGGTGAGCGGAGCGACGGTCTGTTCTCTCTACGGATTTTAATGCAGACATGAGTCACAACTGACCGCGCAATTCCCAGTCTCAGCTCCCACCATTATCACTTTGCAGACGACTCTATAAAAATACACTGTCACGGATTTGCACTGCGGTCGCCCGCCGCCCCACCTGTTTACACTCACAGAGTACACCCGATCTAACTCCAACTGTCCTCTCTTTGCCTGCGCAGCCAAACTCAAAATTTCCTTTTCCGACATTTGAGCTGACATCTCGCGGCTGGTCATACGACAAAGATGTTCCAGCCTGCCGCAATACCGATAATAACCTCGAAAGACATAGATATATCTTGAGTACGGCACAGTAACTATTACTAGGAAACAATCGTTTTATCTATTACGTAATATATCCTGAATCTGCTTCACCTTGTATCATGCATGCGGCGAATTCCCAAGTGGTACAACACGCAATGCGTATCACTATAACAATTTTATATACACATGGATGCTGCTGACTAGATGTTAGCATTTTGTCACAGAAAAAGCTGAGTACCACAGTCATCGTGGTGTACTGGTTAAGATACTAGGCTATAGCATGGAAGATAATGAGTTCGTAACTAACCTGAACTGTAAAATTCTAATTTCTATATTCGGTTCGAGTACATTCTAGCAGTATCTACAAATGTCAAGAACCACTGTACTGGAATGTTCTGTAACTGTATATACACCGTACGTGTTCTGGTCGGAGGCAGTTCGCTCCCCACTCTTGTATGTGCAGGTGCTGAATAAACCTTCCTTGAGTGAAGTTACTGTTCGCCATTCATCTAATTACACCTTCTTCTACGTGACATTCTGGTGACGATGCTGGATATAGGAACTAGTGATAGCGCATATTATCGACGTCACAGTGGCTCCCATCAGGTCACGACAGAGCCGCCGTTGACATGGCGAGAAACCCGAGTTCGAGGCATATTCAACAGATCACAATCTATCGGAGACAGAAGAAGAAGAGGACGTTACGATGGCAGCAACTGTGTGCCACCACATGAGACATCCTTCCTGGTTCTCTAGTAATGATGGCCAATATCGAAACAAATGGCAGAAGATATGTGAGCGTGTAGACAAGTTTAACAAATGGGATGACAACGTGCATATGGCTAACGTATTTTTCTACTTGGAGGGCACTTAGAAGCCATGGTATGAGAACAACGAGGAGAAGATCAAAAGCAGGGAAGTATTTCAGGCGGAGCCGCGCAAGTATTTCGGCAACACACAAAGACAGAAGTGCAAAGCTGAAGATAAATTAAACTGCAGGACGCAGCGTCCAGGAGAAACTACAGCATCCTACATTCAAGACATCTTGGAGCTGTGTACAATAGTGGATCCTAGAATGAAGGAGGAAGATGAGGTTGCAGATAAGATTTGATCCATTATAAATGGTTCTGAACTCTCACGTTGCTGAGGACATGTATCAAGCCCTACTCCTGAAGGAGGTTTCGACAGTAGACGACTTCATAATATGGTGCCAGTACATCGAAACAATGTATCAAAAAAGAATTACACGCAACAAGTTTGAACGGCTTCCAAACGTCGTATCAATGTCTGTGATTGAGGAAGAAACTGCTTTCACGATGTTCTTCGTCAGTAGTGGGAGAGGAAGTTCAGAAGACACTTGGATTGCACTGCGACCAAAAAACCGAGACGCTTCAAGAGGTCATAAGGGAGGAAGAGGAACAGACATTGAGACCAATATCTCGTCCTTCATTTCCCTTTACAACGGTGAAAAAGTCGAGACCCAGGAGGAGTTACGTTCCTACAATGCCGCATGAGGGACCTGTTTGGGCACCAAGGGAGACTGGCGTCTGGAGGACCCAGGATAACCAGCCAGTATGTGTCCACTGCGGACGACCGGGACACGAGGTGCGCTATTGTGGAGAAAGTCGGCAGATATGTAATGACGCCCGATCCAGAAGACAGCAGACCGACCTTAGCCGACGCCAACTCCGGGACGACATGGATGAACAAGGAGATGTGGATGCGTGAAGACGTAGGTCACCATCGCCACAAGCTACACCCTCTGGAGAGGACGCTCCCAAGCACGCCGATCAAGGTCTCCATCACCGTTTTGAAGCTCCAGCCGATCACTCAGCCGCAACGTGGAAAACTGTAGGGTGCGACCTTCATTGGAGGTGAGGCCGCCGAAGAGATAAATCCTCCGCCGTCAATCACTACAAAAGTGATAGTAAACTACGTCGATATCCTCATGGATGGCCGACCAGCCCAAGCTCTGGTGGAATCTGGAATATCATATTTAGTCATTTCGGAGAAGAACAGTCACCAGCTGTAGAAAACCGTGTTCTTCGACAGCAAAACATCTCTGCTGAAGGTGGCTAATTGGAAATATGTAAAACGTACAGGAAGATGTATCATTCGTGTGGGTGTAAGTGGCGATATATAACTCTTAGACTTTATCGTCTTACAAGAGTGTAGTCACGACGTCATTTTCGGATGGGACTTTTTGAAGGCTTCTCAGGCAGTTATAGATCGTGGCCGCTGGAAGATTATGATAGACGAGATGAGATACTGTGGACAGGAAAATGCGCATCCGAGTATATGGAGACTATGTGTGGTGGATGAAATCATTCCTACAGTCAGCGCTAGAAAGGTAACATGTGTAATACGATGCGTCAACCCATGGATTTTGTAGTGGAATGTAAGAGAAGCATACCACTGAAGAATAACTTGGTCATCCCAGCCTGTGTCATCTCGTTTAAGAACGGATTCGGTGAATTGTTGATAGTTAATTGCCGACGAGAACCGCAGATCCTTCCAAGACGCATGTGCGTAGCCAACGCCGAGCCGTTAATTGCAGAACAGCTGAGCGTCATAGAAACCTCCCACGCTTAGTCTGTGGGCGAAATCAGCGCTATCACTACGAGACAAGACCCTCTAGATAGACTATCAACATATCTCACTAAGGAACAACAGAAGAAGCTACTTGCCATTCTTCAAGAGTTTTCTGAATTCTTCAATCCACAGGTAAAGAGCAAATTAGACAAACCGACGGTGAAGCACCGGATTAGCATTGGAGACCATCAACCAATAAGCCAGAGAGCATACCGTGTGTCAGCAACAGAATCTCGAATAATTAGTGACGAGGTAGAGAAAATGATGAAGAATGACATCATTGAGCCTTCGCAGAGCCCATGGTCGTCACCAGTGGTCTTCTTCAGGAAGGAGGATTGCAGATGATTACAGGAAGCTAAATAAGATAACTAAAAAGGACGTTTACCCTCTTCCACGAATTGACGATGCACTAGATTGTCTGAAGGGGGCTGAGTTTTTTTCAACCAGGACATGTACTCGGGATACTGGCAAATCTAAGTAGATGAGGCAGATCACCCCTGAGGGTCTGTATGAGTTTAAGGTAATGCCGTTTGGTTTGTGTAATGCACCAGCAACTTTTGAACGCATAATCGATAATCTTCCAAGTCACCTGAAGTGGACGATGTGTCTGTTATTTAGATGGCATAGTGTTCTCAGAGACATCTGATGAACACACAAAAAGACTGAGGGCCGTTCTTAAGTGTCTCCAACAAAGGAGACTGAAACATAATCCAAGAAAGTGTCTCTTTGGAGCAAAAGAAATCAAACTACTTGGACACCTTGTCTCAAACGAAGATGTGTGGCCAGACCTAGATAAGGTGAAATCTGTAGCGGAATTTACTATTCGTAAAGGTATTAGAGACGTGAGAAACTTCCTCGGATTATGTTCTTATTACCGTCGTTTTATCAAAGACTTTTGCATCAAAGCCAGGCCATTCCAAGTGTTGTTAATAGCTGATGCTTAATTCTTCCCGAGCACGGGGTCCCGGGTTCGATTCCCGGCGGGGTCGGATTTTTCCTGCCTCGAGGTGACTGGGTGTTGTGTCGTCATCATCGTCATCGTCATTGTGGTGTCACCGCTAGACACCACACTTGCTAGGTGGTAACTTAAATCGGCCGCGGTCCTGTAGTACATGTCGGACCCGCGTGTCGCCACTGTGTAATCGCAATCCTAGCGCCACCACATGGCAGGTCACAAGACACGGACTTGACCTCGCCCCAGTTGTACGGACGACATAGCTTGCGACTAGACCTACCAAGTATTCCTCTCATTTGCCGAGAGACAGATTAAATAGCCTTCAGCTAGTCCATCGCTACTACCTAGCAAGGCGCCATGTGTATCATTGCTAATTGCTTACTACTATGCAAGAGATGTATTTCAACAAGAACAAGACTACATTAAAGTTAAGTATATTAAAATCTCTCTTCTTTTCTTTATAGTTTTCATCCAGTCTCCTGTTTCAGAATTTACGCCCGTCTGCGTTAGTTTCGCGTGCACCTATCCACTCATTGTGTCGAGACCTTAGGGAATCGACACAACAGTCATCATCATCATTCATCCCCATTACGGTCGGAGGAAGGCAACGGCAAACCACCTCCATTAGGACCTTGCCTAGTAAGGCGGTGGGGGTCTCCCGCATCGTTCCCCTACGCTCTGTAAAGAAGCATGGGACTTCATTTCCATTTCCAATTTATCTTGGGTGGTACTCAACAATATTATTTCGATGTACTGCGGAAAGCTCTGACGACTGACCCTGTACTTGGTCTGTATGATGAGAGAGCACCTACAGAACTACACGCAGATGCCAATTGGTATGGGATCGGTGCTGTTCTGGTGCAAATTTCCGATGGAAAACAAAAGGTTATAGCCTACGCTTTTAGGACACTTACAAAAGCCGGAGAAACTACTCAACTACAGAAAGAGAATGTGTTTCTGTGATCTGGGCCATGTGCCAATTTGGACTGTATCTCTATGGAAGGCCATTTACAGTTGTTACAAACCAACATTCACTTTGTTGGCTGGCAGGTCTTAAGGACCCAACAGGACGACTCGCCAGGTGGGCGCTACGTCTTCAACAGTATGACATTACCATAGTGTACAAAAGTGGAAGAAAACACCAAGATGCCGACTGTCTCTCAAGAAATCCTGTGCAAGACAATCAAGGCTTTGTTGAAGACAGACTGGCTCGCTGCACTCCAGGATCACTCTGTTGCGCAGAAGAAGGGCGCCAAGATATTTCAAATTATGATTGCCTTGAATCGGTCAGAGGATGTGAAAGGACAATTTAAGGTAGTTAATGGATTACTTTGCAAGAAAAACTTTGCTCCGTTTGGAAAGTGGTGGCTACCAGTTATTCCTAAATACATGCGCTTAGATGTTCTACAGCAATTCCATGACACACCTGAGGCCGGACATTTAGGATTTATTAAGAGATTCTATACGATCCAGAAAGGATTTTTCTGCCCAGGCTTATTTCGGAGTTCCGTCACTATGTGTCGCACTGTCGAGAGTGCCAAAAGAGAAAGGCAGTTCCTCAGTAACCACCTGGCCGACTCATACCAATTGCACCAGCCGAAACGCCTTTCCAGCATGTTGGGATTGACCTCCTCGGACGGTTTCCAACGTGGCAATAGATGGATTATTGTTTGCACTGATTGTGTGACACGCTATGCCATTACAAAAGCTGTGAAAACAGCCGAAGCTTTCGAGGTAGCAGAAGTCATCGTGGAAGACATTGTATTAAAACACGGTACCCCAAGGTCGTTAAATACGGTTCGAGGAAAACATTTACAATCGAATCTTGTGACAGAGATAAACCGTCGGTGCAACATTATTCATCAAGTGACGACTGCCTACAATCCGCAAACTAAGGGGCTTACTGAACGCCTTAAGAGAACCTAGGCCGACATGCTATCAATGTTCGTCAATGTTGAGCAGAGCAACTGGGATGAGGTGCTACCTTTCGTGACGTTTGCCTACAACACCGCCAAACAAGAAACCACAGGATTTACGTCATTTTTCCTGGTGCATGAGCGTGAGACGACGACGACGATGGACACTGTGTTTCTGTTACATCCTGATGACGTGGACGGCAACTACATCGGCCAGGTGTTAACCAGTGCTGAGGAAGCTCGGCTGTTAGCTCGACTCCGCACACTGCAGGCTCAAGAAAAAGATCGCCGAAGGTATGACGGGAGCCACCGCCCTGTTGTCTACCAGCCCGGTGACCTCTTCAGGATCTTTACTCCTGTTCGGAAGGTTGGTCTCTCTGAGAAGCTCCGCAGGCGCTACTTTTTACCCTATAAGGTTGTAAGACAGTTGTCTGTTGTTACTTATTTAGTTGAAGATTTCGACCCCGACACAAGAGCACCAAATTTTTCAACGTCTGAAGTTCAAATAAGATAAGGGCTTTGTAGCCTCGAGAAACCACTGGCTCACTAAATAAAATAATGTTTCTAGTGCACGGAAGCACGCTAGTGACAATTTTTTGTTTGCCGCGACTTCTGCCTCTGCTACGGCTCGACCTAAAACGGCTCTTGACCCAGTTGGTTGAGAAAAAATACGACACTTATAATGCGTATTCTGAACTACGATGCTACCTATCGTTCTTCACGCGGCATTACTAGACGAGAAGGAGATCTTTTCGTATTTGTTTACAATATATGACGGAAACGGTAATCGAACCCATGTCTCTAGTCACCATGTCAGTACACTATACCAATGAAGCCAATATTTTTTTTTACCTTCATGATTGTACCTTAACGTATGCTGCGCTTACCTTGCGATTTAGACACGGTGGAAATAAATTCAGTTTTCTATCATCTGGTTGATGACCAGCAGTCTTGTGGCACTGAAATTTTGCCACTCACGACAGCGAGGTGAAGGGTCATTTTGTTTTTCATCATAGCCTTGAAAGGAAGTTACTTCGAAATTTACACTTTCGAAGAAAAGCTGAGCGAGGTTTCGCAATGGTTAACATACTGGACACGTATTCGGGAGGACTGTTCAAACCCCCATCTGGCTATCCTAATTTAGGTTTTCGGTGATTTCCCTAAATCGCTTTAGGAAAATGCCGGATTGTTCCTTTGGAAGGGCACGGCCGCCTTCCCTCCCCATCCTTCCCTAACCCGATGGGACCGATGACCTCGCTGTTTGATCCCCTCCCCCAAATCAACCAACCAACAAACTATTTCAAGAAATTACTTAGATCGAGGAATAACATGCTTCGATTATTACTGTCACTATTGCTATTAAGTTCCTCATTGTGCTGTTGCTACACGCATGCTTGATGGAACCATTTCATGCTTCTTGGTCATTTTTAAAAGAAGCTGCACAAACACAGGTAAATATTTAGCTCACAGCGTAGCAGCTGCGTTCTATGGCAAGTGGAACATAAGTATTTACAAAGTTTTCCATGTCTGGGGAACACTTTTCAAGTTAAAAATCGGACATTCGAATTACTTATAGATTACATTAAAAATAAACTACCTGATAGAGATTTTACTTCAAAACAAAAATCGCGTTGCACTGTTTCATTTACTTGTACTAAGCAATGACGTTTGTAAAATGGTAAAAACCACTTGCAAAACCGGAGGAATTTTGAAGTCTTCTGTTAGAAGTAACGATCATTCCGTCCAGATGACTTTGTCGACGTGACTTATTTGAAGTAGTATCAGGGGGAAAATACTGTAGAAGATCAATTGTTTTCCCATGCTAATAACTTAATTTGCGTGGTAAAACTTCCCATTTTCAAAAAATTACTCTAACTGTAGCAACCACTTCAACAGCGTAGAAAAATATTTCAACGTTGCAAAATTGATATCCGACTCAGAGGCCTTCACTTATTCACCACTTTCAGCAAGCTAATGTAGCGAGGACGTTTTATCAACGCTCTTCCTCACCGGAAAATACTGAACCTGACTTTTTGGAGTCTATACTGCGACAGTAATTTCGTGTACAAGGAATGCATGCGAAGCTCAGAAGTTCAGCGTGCTGTGGTTCAGTTTACTCCTAATTTAAAGTGTCTCTGCCTCGTTTCAGGCCCGAAGTACTGGAACGTCATACTGATAACAACAATGTGCTTATACTGCCAACCTCATTGTTTGTTTCACTTGATTTTGTAATCACTGAAATGAAAGTCGCATGACCACTCAGCCTGAGAGACTTCTTTTATTACCTTTTTTCCATCTGGGAGATTACTTTTCCGTTCAGTAAGTTTTTCCCACGTAGTCAGTGAAATGCCACAGAGCGTGGCCAGTAGTCGCTTCGGAAACCGTTATTTATTGCTACTAAGAAGATGTCTTTTAATGTAGTTGTTGGTTATGCAATTCAGATTAATCTTAAAACATCTAAAGCAGCAACGTTGTCGAACTTACAGAGTAAGAAAAACTTATTATCAAGGTGGGAAAAGGAGGAGAAGGTTTAAAAACAAAGTGTGCACATTCTGCTCAAGGTTGACACTTCCGTCTGATAACTCTGTATTATACTTTGCCGAAGAGGTACCACACGTCGTGTTCCTTTAGCTGTGGAAATTATAAGTTGAAACCGAGTTTAATATCTAAGGGTATGGAACTGCTAAAAGTAAAAAACGTTTGGGACCCTAAGGCTGAATTCATCCTCAAACTGAGGCAGGCTTATAATAGGGAAACCTGGAGAGACCGTTTGTCCTCGCCTTCCTCCATGAACATAGGAAGCCATGAAAGTAAAGACTGACAATACTGCCAGTAATTTCAAGGTTTCAACTGATGTCATCCTAAACTAAAAATTTACTCTGTTAATAAAGAGTTAAAACAAACTCATCGTTATATCTATTCCACTATCCTGCCACGTGTATGACTTGCTGTTACAGATTTCTTTGGTGTTATGTGTGAGGCGACACATTTAACTAAAACACGATGGACGAAGCAACAAGACCTGGATCACAATTTGACTCTAAACCTTAAGTTTAATGTCTAACAAGATTTCATTATTGTTATTAGGTACGATGATTCGCGACAAAATAGATTTACACGATACTCTAAGCAATACTCACAAGGAACTAATTTATTAAATCTGTTTTCAAAGCATTTAATCGGGAATGAATTTGATTTCTGAGGCGAAGGAAGTTCTCTCCACTATGCATCCTACTTCGTTTCCTCCTGCGTGGTGAATAGGTCCTTACTTGAGGAACGTCACAGCTCAAGGCATCTGATAAAGTTCGCATTCTTGCTCTTTAAGAAAATGGATACTGTAACAGCGCAATTTCGCCTGTCCTACGATAGAGAAAATCTACGATGTATCTCTAGCGAAAGAGGATGGTGGACGAAGGCCACATCAGCCGTTCTCGTCGCCCTGTACGTCCACAAGTGAATGTGAGCAGGTCGACCATTCCTTGTCGTCCCAACTAGAAAGGAAGGTATGGACGAAAATCAGCGGTTAAGGAAATCTTAAGGAAGCAGCATAAAGCTGCCAGAGTAAACTTCGCATTGGTGCAATATAGGAAAACACTTTCGTAGTGGGAGCAAGATAAATTTACTGTGGAGAAGGTGTTTTTTACTGCACCAAATACATCAGCCGATGGATATCAACCAAGTGGAACGAATACGTACACCATATGCGTAGGTGTTGCCGAAATGCTGTCGGTTTGGGGATGGATATCAGCCAGCGGTTGCGGCGTTCTGTGTCATCTAGAATGTCCGTTTTCTAGTCATTACTACGTCAAAATACTCTAAACGTAATGCTTCCTGCTGAGATTTTCAGGAGGAACAATAATGTTCCAACATGATCGTTGTTCTGTCCACACAGAAAACTGCGTGAAATACTGGTTTCAGATGAGGGGAGACTTTGTGATGTTATACTGCCCTCCCAAAGGTGCTGACTACAGTACCATAGAAATCGAAAAAATGATTATAGTGACAACCAAACCAGCAGTGTACGAAAGGAGTCCACAACCCGTGGGAAGAGTTGCCACAGAATGAAAGATTCATTGGGAAAGTTTTTGCCACTAATCCCCGGCGCCTACAGGCAGTTGAGCATGGGCATGGAAACTGGACACGTTACTAAGTTACTGTGTCGTGTTATTGGGAAGATGAGCAAACCAATGCTTGAAATGCGACGCAGTATGTGAAATGAAACATAAAAATTAAAGTTCTTCTCTTTGCATTTGTACTACACCAATGAGACAATGTCCACTTTCTTGATTCCTTAGTATCTGAGTGCTGCTAATAACGTAGCCATAGGCTCCAATCCCGCTGGTATAGTGTATATAAAATCAAACTTTGTTTCTCCTCTTTGTATTAACTTATAAAGAACGAAAAGAATTCATATAACATATCCCTTCAGAACCATCAAGTTTATACCGCAGTGGTATGTAGATTAGAAAGCAGTTTTCATAATTCATTTGAGTGTTGGCGTATGGTGAAGTTTACAAACTCAGATACATTAATTTATAGATGGTTCCTCTGTCTCTTATTTTCACAACTTTTCGAATAATAGACCTGGAAGAACGGAAACACTGCGTGATCACCATACAGAATATTCGTATTCACCTCAAGTATTTCTCTTCAGAGCAACGGCAGAATACCCAGTCATAAAAGATAAGAAGGTGGTTAATTTACACATAAATCTGCCTTCGGTCAGACATCCACAGTAGGTATGTCGGGTAGGGGGAGGAACTGAGCTTGAACGATTGTGTGGTAAACCATAACACTTGTTTATCGCCTCGATAATAAGGTGACAGTGCTGCTACAGAAATTAAGTTGGTGGTAGTAACATTCGAGCACAGAGCATCTTGCAGCCATTAAGTGGCATATACTAGGACCGTGCAGTGTTTAGGGTGAGGGGTTATTGGTCCCAATGTTATTCCCCCGTGATTAGCAATTCTTTTACAGATAGAATTTTGTGTGGCCTATCATTTTACGTATAGATATGAAGTACGGCCTATCATATTACGTACAGAAATGAAGTACGGCCTAATACCTTGTGTAGTGGTAGTTTCACTCTATGATTCAGAACTATATGGATAGTCTCTACAAATTATAGAACTATCAGCCCACCTGTGCTGCAGCGATAGAAATCGATACTACTGTAGTAGCCTGGAGGCATCTTCAATATTAAAACGTAAGAGGCTAAGGTAACAACACTCTGCACTAGCAAAGTATTGAATACGTTTAGAACCACCACACTCAGCTTAGTTAACCTGTCGTTATTTCATGTTCTCTCTGTCTTCAGGATACCGCACGTCGGAAAGCTTTTCAACATAGGCGTCTATAGGTGTTAATGACAGAGTACCACCAGCCGATACATTTAATCATAACGAATGTATGATGTGTATCTATTATTTACTATTTATCGACAGAATGACAGTTTCACTCAAGGACATAACTGGCATTGTTTTGTGTTCCTTGTTCCAGTTTCTGATAACAACTGTTTCTCCTTTACCGCCAGCAGAAGCTGGAATCAAAGTTATTCTGCATATAGTTACTAGTTTAATTTACAACGGAATCTTGAGCTTGAATTTTCTGTAGTTTCTTTTGGTTTCCTGCGTAGTAGTCTTTCTTGATTTGGAACTTCATGTTATTCGTAAGTCACGAAACCTCTCTGTAGACGTTGCGTTTTGCATTCGACGCTGTGTTATTGTCTCTTCTTTTGTGTGACTGTCTTTCGAAGACAGTGCCATTGACATCGATCTCAAGAAAAACTTTTTCCAATTATATTATTATAAAACATGTCTTGCCCACAGATAACGTTTATAGTATAACTACCGGAGGCCCGAGACATGGCAGGCTATGAGCTTTTACTTTCAGTACAGTTAAGACAGAAAAACACTAATATTGTGACAGTTAATGATCTGTGTTGTTTAGTCTGCAGTCGCTACGTCTGAGGTTTATTTGTGACGACGCTCTAGTCCCTAAACCTAGTTACAGAAACGCCAGCAAAACTCCTTGCGATATATTTTGGGTACTTCGACTGTAGGTCGCCACGTTTTTGAGACTTTTAGTCACTTCCTAAATCTCTCATGGCGATGTTCTTCCTGACAGAAGAGTATCTGAACCCTGACGACAATCTGGGTATCTTTTTTAACTATGTGACCGACAAGATACTTCCTGGATGACACAGAAGTTTTTCTTTTTTACTCATTGGTCTTCTGACTGGTTTGATGTGGCCCCCACAATTTCCTCTGCTGTGCAAACTTCTTCATCTCAGAGTGGCATTTGCAACCTACGTACTCCATTATTTGCTGGTCGTAGTCCAGTCTCTACCTTTCTACACAGATTTTGTCGTCTACAAATCTCTCTAGAACCATGGAAGTCATCTCCCGAAGTCTTAACGCATGTCCTATCATCCTCCCGCTTCTAGTTGTCAGTGTTTTTCACAAATTCCTTTCTTCTCCGATTCTGCACAGAACCTCCTCATTCCTTACCTTATCTGTACGATACATTTTCAACATTCGTACGTAGCACCACATATCAAATGCCTCTATTCTGTTCTGTACACACAGAATTAGTCTACAAAAACACTAATTCCGTTCGTATAGTTTCCACTAAGTAATCTCATTGATTTTCACAAAAGTTGCGAAGTAAAGTTGTCAATTTTTGGTTTTGCGTCATGGAAAGTCATTCGACGTCTAAATTGCACTTAATCTCGTCATTTACATTGCCAGTTTATCTGTCGTAGCCAGCATCCGAGCAATAATGCAGATCCCAATGCTGCCGTATTCTGCTAGCTGTAAGGTAATGTCGTTACGTCTAACGTGAGGGCCGCTTTTATTTCTATACCAGTGTCGTTCAAGGCTACATTTTTTGCCTTTTCGTGACAGAGCCACAAGCTGGTAGATCGAAAGTCAATAGGCCTTTTTCTATTTTATTCAGGAAATGCCACATTCTCTAGCACTTAACTGCGACACAGGAGAGCAAGTAAACACAGACCATTTCGCAGTCGTGATTGAGTAATATCTTACTAGATCGTGGTGGTATAGGTACGAACCTGCTACAGCTGCTTTATGTCTTATCAAAAAAAGACTTTGGGGTAAGGACAGCAGGCTAACTTGAATTTCATTTGAATTAGGAAGTTGGATATTGTAATAGCGTTGTCCACTATTTTATTGAACACAACTGTAATCATCAGAGAATGAGTTATCAACAATATATTCTCTCACATTATCTAAAACAGTCTGACAATGATCAGGTACTTTACTGACCCTATGCGTTTATAAATCTACTGGACCTCACTTAAAGATGTCGTCAAACCAGGTTTCAAGTTGCATTTCTGTCCTGAGAGGAATTTTCTTGGCTGGTAAGGAGCTTGTAAGGTAAAATTTGAGGGCATAAGACCAGAAGAATAAGTGAGTGCGGGAAGACTTTTCAAACTGGTGGATAGTTTTGCTGCTGAAATCGGCAGAATGCATTATCGTATAGTATCAAGATGTGATGTTTTGTAGGTCGTTTTCCGTACACTGCCACCGATATGGGTCTTAGTGGCTCACAAAACATACTAGAAGCAGTGTATCCTCCCCAGGGAAGAGTTTCGTAACGCACAACACCGTTTTTGAGACATCAGAGCAAAATATTAATTTCCTAATGCACTTTGATTAAGTATATGTCTTTCGTTAGGACTCGGGCACTAATTCTTCAGAAGGCGATCTAAAGACATCGCAGTTAGACACCAATAGGTGTACTGCACTGGAATTCTCGAAATTCATTAATAGCCACTTCGGTCTAACCGTAGGTGTCAGCACAATTACTAGTAGCTCTATTTACGCGCCACTGTCGTTAGGTGAGCGGACTACACGGAGTGTGATCGTGAACGGCGCTGGACCACTTTGTTTCTGTGGGGAGAGGAAGTGAACTCTGGTTATTCACAGGCGATTGCTAGCAGGGTGGTTAGAGTGTCATCCGTCACGAAATGTGCTCTTGCAACACGGTATCACTGGTTCCCATACGATTGGGAAGGCGACGGCTACCTTTCCTGATACTATCACACCAAATAAATTCTCCTGACCTGGCCCCTTCTGATCACCAGCTATTCGGAGCAATGAAGAAACCCGTGCGAGGACATCACAGATTTCCATGAATGCCAGCATCTGTCCCACGGTGGTTACGACAGACTCCAGAACAGCAGTTCGAGGAGGACCTAAGGAAATTTAATGGATCAAAATAGGAGGATGTCGTGGGTGTGGCAGTACATGGAATTTCATTTAAGCAGTTGTCAGATGTGGTTCTCTGACTCGTAAGGGCA
Source organism: Schistocerca nitens (assembly GCF_023898315.1). NCBI lineage: Eukaryota > Metazoa > Arthropoda > Insecta > Orthoptera > Acrididae > Schistocerca > Schistocerca nitens. The sequence goes on along the minus strand of NC_064617.1, from coordinate 161,941,429 downwards.
CGAGTGTTCTCCTGTAGCAAAACCGTTTTTCCTGACGGTGCACACGCTACACACACTTCCACCTATCGCCTGATAGTATCTAAAGTGTTTACACACCCATTACACAGAAACTACGTCACTCAGCACTATTATTGGTCACAGTCCATGTTGTCCCCTCACGTAATAACAGCAGCTGAAGAACTGGGCTGCACTATGAGGTGATTAGACTTGTTGTGATGGCTGCCTCGGTAAGAGCAAAATACTACATCCCGGCAACTTTGACGAGGAGTCACCAGGCGCACCATAATTGATGGGAAAAAATATAGTGTTAATAAATATGGAATGCCTCTCGTAACCGCATGTCTGGTCTGCTTTCCCAAATTTGACGGTAATGTATTGAGTACGTTTGAAAAGGGGGGGGGGGGGCCACAGTGCTGAAAAATTCTTCTCTGCGGTATAAAAGATTACTTCCAGTTCATGGAAAGTGAAATATTGAGTCCAACTTTACGTAAATATATTTGTCATATTTAGGTGTTTGTTTTCCATCTGCTAATAATTACGATTAAATCAGCGCTCTTCATCAGATGTAACTAGAACGTGAGAAGAATCGCATTATACAGCATTATACAAGCGGTTAGTCACACCTCTCGTATGTGCAATGACTTTCAGATAAGTATCTTGCGAAATATTCTAGTGATACGGATCTTGAGACTCGAGAGATTGTTTCATGTCGAATAAAATGCAGAAACTTAATGTAAAAGAGCGTAGCTGCTTTATGGAATATAAATTTCAATCATGATAATGATTTCTCCGGATATTTAGAATGTCTGAAAACGTATGAAGTGCCATAACTTATCTCTTTACCGTCTGTGTAGTTGGAACCAGGAAATTGTGGGATGCATGCCGAGCCTATTGCCGTCGAAGAACTTCCATTATATTCCGTGTCACTCCAATCTAAGGTAGGAAGTAAATAGCTAAAATTTTCAAATGTGCGTGAATTTCTAAGGGACCAGACTGCTAAAGTCATCGGTCCCTGAACTTACACACTATTTAAACTAACTTAAAGTAACTTACGCTAAAGACAGCACACACAGCCATGCCCGAGGGCGGACTCGAACCTCCAGTGTGAGGGGCCGGTAAATCGCTACTTACTAATTGAACTAGAACGATCAATCTAAAGTACATCTATTTTAAAGTCTATCCCTTCAGTCACTGGAACTAGATTGTATTCGGAAGGAACATGGACATAAGATGTGAGTCCATATGTGGAACGATGTTGAGTGGTGGTCAGGGAGGGCTTGTGAGAAGAAACAAAGCTGTTGGCTGTTCATTTCGTCCCCGTCTCCCTTTAATAATGCATTCCGACTCGACCTTCTTCTAACGAAACGTTGTCTCTTGCCTATGCAGACTAACGTTTCGAAAATGTGTTCCGTGCAGAGCAAACAAGATAAGGCACGTTGCGGCACTAATAATATTACAACAAAATTTTTCTAAGGCACGTAATGCATGCTTTACTTAATCTAATATCGCACATCTGGTTTCACGATCATGTTTTCTGTCACACACTTTTGTTATTCTTGCGCCTTCCTCTCTCTTTCTTTCAAATAACATATGATGAAAATCACCTCATACAACTGAAACGTGAATTTACTTTCAAAACCTTTTCATAAAAAATTTACTTAATTTACTAGTGATTCATCAATAACATTAATCACACTATGTGAGCGTGGGAGTAGTTGCCAGTGGGTAACTGGTGAAAACAAATTTCATTCAAGAAATGGAAATTTTATTCCAAAAAAACACAATTTTTTTGACAGTATGAGCTTTCGGGCTGAGAAGCTTGCCGCTCCCTCTTAACACGGCCGTAATCACGACCGCTCACAACAACCTCTGAAAGACTACACTGGTGCAAATCTGCAACACACCAGATTACGTTAAACTAAAAATTTTAACAACTCGCATAAACAGATAAACTATGTACCCCGTAGGAGGGATTGAAATGGTAAAAAACACTCACATTAAAGAAAAAATTACTTGCCACCGAGAGTGCAACTTGTTTTTAAGAGAAAACTCTTACGGGGGAACGGTGGTAACTTTATACACTAAAATAGACATTTAAATAAAAACCCATGAAATGGAGTTTTACATGAAATATACAAAAATTCTCTTCATTACACATATACCGCCTCTCAAGATGATAGGCACTATAAAAACTTATTCCAGGAATTCGGCCTTTACACCTTAAGCAATAAATTCTTTAACACAGAATCCGACAAACATGACAGAGGCAGCTGTTAACGTACGGCAGACCGACAGACAGACAGACAGACAGACAGACACTAACTGCCTAAGAAATGCGGACTAGAGACAGACGCCCAAGCTGGAGACGAGAGACTGACCAAGAAAACCAGTAGAATTTAACAAGTAAATGAAACAACAAATCACGAATTACTTAACTTCTAGTAAACTACGACGTCTGGCGAAGACCTGGCGCAGCATCCCCAAAACGCTCTCCAGAACCGTCCGCTGCCAGCCGCATCAACGTACACAGGAGGGCGCGCCGAGCTCCCGTCTCACGGCGTCGCAGCTCGCGCCGGCCAGACCAATGTCGTGGGTTGGTTGATTCCTGTTGCTCCCGTGTCGGCCGCGAGATCACTACTCCTCGCTATACAGCGCGGCCCACTGGACTGACGTGGCGACCTCATATGCGGCGACTCTCAAGACGGACAAGTCACCTTGTGTTCCAGCGCGCGCGTCCGACCAACCGATCGATACAATCGCCAATGACCATTTCCTGAACAAACTCGAGCAGACTGGCGGCCTAACACATACTAGCACTCCGGACGACAGACAGACACTGACTGCCCCACACTGACCCGACTGACCAACTGACCAGACTCACTCCGACTGACGGACTGCTACTCGCGAGTTTTTTTTTTTTCCTTTATTGAATTTCGATTCCCCCCGAAGGGGGCGCGCTGGCGGCAGCTTATTACGCTGCTCTGCAGCATACAGACTTTTTAGAACGTAAGAAGTAGATAATAAACAATAAAAACAAGGGATAAAACGGTGACTTAATTTGTAAAACGGCGGAAAATTGGGGTAACTTAAAACATAAAGCAAAGGGTTGGCAAGGCTAATAAAATACACAGCAAGCAGAAAGGTAACATAGTAGACAGACAATGAAAACAACATGACGACTCTCTGGTTTCTGTTCACAAGAGATATAAAAATCGCACCCAGCGACAGTATTATGTCTCATTCAGAGGGTTGGATCCCCTCAGTCGACGACGTCAGGTTGCAACGCCTGGGCTACTCCCAGGTTGTAATCTCCGTCTTCGGCGGTAGTGTCTGTCTGTCTGTCTGTCTGCCCGTCGCTTCCTGCTGTCGCTGTTCGTCCGTCTGTCCGCCTGCCTGCTCGCTGTCCACCGCTGCTGCCTGCTGTCCGTCCGTCCGTCCGTCCGTCTGCCTGTTCGCCGCCGTCTGCTGTCCGTCCGTCCGTCTGTTCGTCGCCGCCGCCAGCCGGTGCCCGCCGCCGCCGCCGCCACCGCCGCCACCGCCGCCACCGCCGCCATCCGGTGCCGCCTGGTCGCCGCCGTCGCCGCCGTCCTGACCCTGGTCTACGGCCGTCTTCGTCTTCATCCGTCTTCGTCTTTGTCTGTCTCCAGTTTCTGTCCTTTCCTCTCCGTTCTGTTCGTTATTGTTTCTGTCTACCGTCATGTCCGCCCCCACCACCGCTGCCACCGCTACCACCACCACCATAGTTTATACTTCCCCTTCCGCCGCCTCCACCACTATAACTTGGTGTGCCCAGTCCCACCCCCCTCCTTCCATCCCACCTCTCCTCACTCTCCCTTCCCCCTCTATCTTTGTCGCCCCCTCTCCCGCTTCTTCCTCTCGCCCCTCTCGTTCTGATCCCTTCCCCCCACTCCCCCAGCCTGTCACTGCAGCTCCGGCTCGGGTGGTGGCCCGTCGGGCCACTGTCCACGCCCAGCTCTCACCGTCACCTTCGCCATCACCGCCGCTACTGCCACTGTCATCGTCATCGCCGTCGCCTTCGCCTTCACCTTCACCGTCACCATCACCATCTCCGGCGCCGACTCCGGCCCCGGGACCTGCCCCTCCCCGCCACATTCCCGTTGTTCCCGTCCCCCACACCTCCTCCACCGCCGTCAAGCGCCCCAGTGGCACCCCTGCTTCCTCTGCTTCCAAAAAGGCTCCGCCTCGTCCTCCTTCCCCCACCCATGATGCCATGGATGTCTCCCCGCCTGTCCCTGCCCCCTCCTCCCCCTCCTCTACCCCCTCCTCCTACCGCTACCTCCTCTCCCGTCCTGATCCCTCTCTCCTTGAAGCCCGGAACCTCACCCTCTTCCTTCGCCAGCATTGTCCTGGTGCCCCCATCTCCCTCCTCACTCCTCGCCGTGATTCGGTCCTCATCTCCTCCCCCAGCCCAACCTTCCACACATACCTCCTTTCCCGCATCCCTGTCACCCGCTTTGGCCCTCATGACTCTCTCACCCCTGCTCCTTCCCCACCTCCCTCCCGCCAACCCCAACCTCCGCGTCGCCCGCCAACTCTCACCGCCGTGATCACTCGGCTTAGTCCAGTGATCACGGAGGAGGAGGTGTTGGCGGAGCTCAAGGCGCATCCCCATTTGGAGGTGCGTGCGGTTCGCCGCATACATATCGCTGCCGGCCCCACCCGCCTCATGCGGGTTTTTTCTGAGCACGCCCCCTCCATTGACCATCTCCTGAAGGAGGGTGCCCTCCTTTTTAACCAGCGGTACAAGGTCGACCCCTCCCGTTCCCCTCCTCAATCCCTGCGCTGCCAGAGGTGTCTGCGCTATAACGCGCACCCCACAGCTGAGTGCCGCTAGGCCCCCACCTGCCCGCATTGTCGGCAAGCGCACTTCCTCCGGCAGTGCCCTAACCTCCAATCCCCTCCTTCCTGCAATACCTGCAATCTCCTCCATCCCACCTACTCCCAAAAGTGTAAAGCCCGACCCCCTCCAACCACTCCTGAACTCACCGTCCCTGTCCGTCCCCTGGACGCCCCCACCCCTCCTGGCAATTCCCTTCGTCCCCCCCCACCGCTGAGGACATCATCAGGTTCCTAACCATCGTCCTCCAGAATGTTCATCCCTTTCAGCGCCCCCACACCCTCCAGCAGATCTCCCTTGCCGCCCGTTCCGTATTCCAACTCAAGATGTACCCCACCTACTCCAACAACCAGGCCCATTTCGCCTTCTCCCGACTTGACACCCTCGTCTAAATCCCGATCATGGCGCGACAGCAACGTATCCTTTTCAACAACATCCGCTCCCTACCCGCCAACAAGAACCTCTTCCTGCACACCCTTGACACCCACCGCGTGGATGCCTTCCTCCTTAATGAAACCTTCCTCCAACCCCACCACACCATTCACACTTCGCCCTACCTCCTCCACCGCTCTGATAATCCCCTCCCAATTGCGCGTGGCGGAGTTGCCATTGGTCACCACCGCCAGATCCCCGTTCGGCTCCAACCTCTCCTTCCTGACCCCACCGAACACCTGATCCTTAGTCTCTTCTTCCCCGGCCTTACCGTTACCTGCGCCACCATCTATGTCCGCCCCAACGCTCCTATTCCCTTCGACTTCCTCTCCCACGTCGATCGTACCTTTTCCTCCTACGTGATCGCCGCCGACCTCAACATCCATAGTCGTTCCGCCGCCCAGTTACGGCGGTGGCATCGGTTCCTCTCCTCCCTTCAAGGCGACCTCATTCCCATCCCCCAGCACACCCGTCCCGAATCCAACTCCACTCCTGATGTTATCCTCTCCTCCCCCAACCTCCTTGGCCGCATAACGGTGGATGTCCTGGAGCCTATTGGCAGCGACCATCTCCCTGTCCTCCTCACCGTTTCAGACGGTCGTCGCCCCCGCCCCGACCCTCGTAATGACCCTCCCCCTAAGTATGTCCATGACTACTCCCGTGCCGACTGGAATGCCTACCGGGATACCCTTTCCACCCAGGTCGATAGCCACCCCTTCACCTACCACCACCCTGACGATGTTACCCATGCCGCTTCCTTTCTCCAGCAGACCTTGTCTGAGGCCGTGGAGGCCCACGTCCCTACTGTCGCCATCCACCCCCACCGTCCTACCTTACCCCCACAGGCCGTCCTCCTCCTCCGTGAATCCCGTCGTCTCTACCGTGCCTTCCTCCGCACGCGTGACCCGGACACACTACGACGCCACCGGCAACTCCAGCGACACATTTGTAATTTGCTCGCGGCTAAGAAACGCCGGGACTGGCGACAGACATGCACCCGTTTAAATGCTACCCTACCAATAAACTCGTCCAAGTTCTGGTTGGCCTTCCGTCGCCTTACTGGAACTAAGCCCTCCCCTTATTATCCTCTTCTCCATGATGATCACCCTTTCCCTGACTCCCTTAGTAAGGCCAACCACTTTGCCTCCTACCTCTCCGATGTATTTTCCATCCCCGATGATCCACAGTTCGATTACTCCCTCTTCCCGCATATCCGCAATCGAACTGACACATCTGTCCCTCCCCTCGCTCCTGGTTTCCAGTACTTGGACAACATTGCACACACGGAACTCAATGCCCCTATCACTACACAGGATCTCATTGCTACACTCCGCACGAAATGCAACACCGCTCCTGGCCACGATCGTGTCCCCTACCGTCACCTTCGTGAAGCTCCTGTCTCTTTCCTCTCCACCCTGGCCAGGCTCTACAATGTAGTCCTGTCCACCGGTTACTACCCCGACCTGTGGAAAACCTCCCGTATCCTCATGTTCCTTAAACCTGGCAAACCGCCGTCAGCCGTCTCCTCCTACCGCCCCATCTGCCTTACCTCGGTCTTCAGCAAGGTCCTGGAATCTATCCTCACCCGCCGCATGCACCAGCATCTCCGCCAGCACCGCCTCCTTCCCGTTACCCAGTGTAGCTTTCGGCCGTCCTTCTCTTCCGACGACCTTCTCCTTCACCTCACTCATCTCCTTACCGAACAGCTTAATTCTCATCGCCCCGCAATCTTCCTCTCCCTGGACCTCGAACGTGCCTATGACCGCGTATGGCATTCCGGTCTCCTCTTCAAGCTCCAAACCCTCGCCCTTCCCATTAACTACGTCCGTCTGATCGGCTCCTTTCTCTCCCGCCGTCCTTCCTATGTCACCATCCATAACACAGATACCTACACCTTTTTCCCCTCTGCCGGTGTGCCCCAAGACTCCGTCCTCTCCCCCTTTCTGTACCTCTTGTACACGGCGGATATGCCGCCGCCGTCAGCCCCCGTCCACCTTCTCCAGTTTGCCGATGACACCGCCTTCCTTGCCCTTGCCCCCACCCTACAGCGCTCCCAACACCTTCTCCAATCCCATCTTGACCGGTTCACCGCTTGGTGCAACCAGTGGTTGCTCAAGGTCAATCCCTCCAAAACCCAGGCGATCATTGTAGGCAAAACCACCCCTTCCTTCCGCCTCCTTGATTTCTACATCACCATCTATGGCCGTCCTATCGCCCTCACTCCCACCCTTAAGTACCTTGGCGTCACCCTCGACCGTCGCCTCTCCTGGACTCCCCACCTCCGGACCATCCAAGCCAAGGCACGCTCCCGACTCAATCTCCTCAAGCTCCTCTCTGGCCGTACGTGGGGTCTGGACCCCTCCACCATCCTCCACACCTATAAATCCCTCATCCGCCCTATCCTTTGTTATGCCCATCCAGCTTGGATCTCCGCTCCCCCTCCCTTTTATAAATCCCTCCAAATCCTTGAACGCCATGCTCTCCGCCTCGCCTATCGCATCCGTCTCCCCTCCCCCACGCGGATCCTGTATGATCTCATCCCCTTCCCCCACCTCCTGCTTTTCCTTGAAAGGATACGGATCCTGTATGCCTCCCATAAACTCGACCCTCCTCACCCGCTCGTCTCCCCGATCCTCTCCCACCCCCGCCTGCTGCCGCGCCTGTATGCCCACGTCCCACCTGGTCTCCATCTCTCCACCCTCCTTACCCTCCCCCAAGGTGGCTTCCGCCAGCTCCCCCTCCCTGATGATGTCCTCCTCCCCTCCATCTACCCCTCCTATCAACTTTGACCCTGCCCCCCCCCACTTCCTGTGTCCTTTCCTTTAGGCACCCTCCCTCCCTTCTCTTCCCTTCCCTTCCCTTCTCTTTCCTTTTTCCCCGTCACCTCCCTCCACCCCTCTTACCCCGGGCTTCCCCTCCCCCTTCCTCCCTCCCCCCTTTTCTCCTCTGCCCGTGGCATCTCTGCTCTCCCCTCTCCCACTCCCCTTCCTCCTCCTCCTCCTCTCTTGGCAGGTCCCCGGACTCGCACACGCATAGTGAACATTCGCGCGCCGGAGATCATCGCCATCAGTGTCTAGTGTGTGTGCTTCGTTTTGTGTTTCGTGCAGTTACAACTCAACTGTTCACAAGTGCTGTCACCTTTCTCCGTGTTTTGTGCGCCGTGTCAACAAGTTTTAGTATTTTTATCGTCCAACGTGAACGGCTTCTTGTTTATTGTTTTTTTGTATCTTCATTTTTTGCCCGCCGTTTTTTGTATTGTTTGTATCGCCTCTATGTCATGTTATTGTTCCACTTAAGGCTGAAGAGCAGCGTACTTTGCTGCTGCCAGCCCGCCTGTATAGGTGATTAAAATTACAATAAAGGGAAAAAAAACAGTATTATGTTCGTTCGCAACACTTCAGACAAGACGCACAACACTGAACACTCACTGTAAACACTGCACTAAAATTCGGCACAAAGCCAATGGCAGATGGGGATGGGGGACCTGGACAGATGGGGGGGGGACAAGGAGGGAGGAGAGGAAAAACGAAAGGGGGGGAACCAAAAGAGGGAGAGGACTCATAAGGGGGGGGCAGGACTGACGCTAGGGGGAATGGGAAATGGCAGAGGAGGGAAATGCGGACTCGAGGGAGAGAAGGGGGGCAGAGAGAGGGTAGGTGGGGATAAAAGAGGATGGATGGTGGGGAGAGGGAACCGAGGAAAAGAATGGAGGAAAGGAGGGGAGGTGAGGATCAGAGTTGATAGGAGGGATAAATGTAGCGAGAGAGGGCTTCATCTGGGAGGGGGAATTGACGGAAGCCACCTTGGGAAAGGAGTTGAAGGGTGTAGAGATGGAGGGTAGGGGGCGGGGATGAGAGAGGAGAGGAGGGATCAAGGCAGCGGGAGGTGTAGTGTATGCAGATATGTTCGAGGAAAGGAGCAGATTGGGGAAAGGAATGAGGTCATGGAGGATCCGCGTGGGGGACGGGAGGCGTATGCAGAAGGTGAGGCGGAGTGCATGATGCTCATGGTTCTGGAGGGACTTATAGAATTTGGGGGGGGGGGGGCAGATATCCAGGCGTGACTGGCATACCGGGAGATGGGACCGATAAAGGATTTGTAGGTGCAGAGGATGGTAGAGGGGTGCAACCCCCATGTCCGGCCACCACTCGTGACTTTATTTTTATTTTTATTTTTTTTGGTCATCAGTCTACTGACTGGTTTGATGCAGCCCACCACGAATTCCTTTCCTGTGCTAACCTCTTCATCTCAGAGTAGCACTTGCAACCTATGTCCTCAACTATTTGCTTGACATGTTCCAATCTCTGTCTTCCTCTACAGTTTTTGCCCTCTACAGCTCCCTCTAGTACCATGGAAGTCATTCCCTCATGTCTTAGCAGATGTCCTGTCATCCTGTCCCTTCTCCTTATCAGTGTTTTCCACATATTGCTTTCCTCTCCGATTCTGCGTAGAACCTCCTCATTCCTTACCTTATCAGTCCACCAAATTTTTAACATTCGTCTATAGCACCACATCTCAAATGCTTCGATTCTCTTCTGCTCCGGTTTTTCCACAGTCCATGTTTCACTACCATACAATGCTGTACTCCATACGTACATCCTCAGAAATTTCTTCCTCAAATTAAACCGGTATTTGATATTAGTAGACTTCTCTTGGCCAGAAATGCCTTTCTTGCCATAGCGAGTCTGCTTTTGATGTCCTCCTTGCTCCGTCCGTCATTGCCTAGGTAGCAGAATTCCGTAACTTCATTGACTTCGTGACCAACAATCCTGATGTTAAGTTTCTCGCTGTTCTCATTTCTACTACTTCTCATTACCTTCGTCTTTTTCCGATTTACTCTCAAACCATACTGTGTACTCATTAGACTGTCCATTCCGTTCTGCAGATCATTTAATTCTTCTTCACTTTCACTCAGGATAGCAATGTCATCAGCGAATCGTATCATTGATATACTTTCACCTTGTATTTTAATTCCACTCCTGAACCTTTCTTTTATTTCCATCATTGCTTCCTCGATGTACAGATTGGAGAGTAGGGGCGAAAGGCTACAGCCTTGCCTTACACCCTTATTAATACCAGCACTTCGTTCTTGATTGTCCACTCTTTTTATTCCCTCTTGGTTGTTGTACATATTGTATATGACCCGTCTCTCCTTATAGCTTACGCCTACTTTTTTCAGAATCTCGAACAGCGTGCACCATTTTATATGGTTGAACGCTTACAATCCAGTATCTGATTTCGGAATCTCTGTCTGACCATGATGTAATCTAATTGAAATCTTCCCGTATCTCCCGGCCTTTTCCAAGTATGCCTCCTCCTCTTGTGATTCTTGAACAGGGTATTCGCTATTACTAGCTGAAACTTGTTACAGAACTCAATTAGTCTTTCTCCTCTTTCATTCCTTGTCCCAAGCCCATATTCTCCTGTAACCTTTTCTTCTACTCCTTCCCCTACAACTGCATTCCAGTCGCCCATGACTATTAGATTTTCGTCCCCCTTTACATACTGCATTACCCTTTCAATATCCTCATGCACTTTCTCTATCTGTTCATCTTCAGCTGGCGACGTCGGCATGTATACCTGAACTATAGTTGTCGGTGTTGGTCTGCTGTCGATTCTGATTAGAACAACCCGGTCACTGAACTGTTCACAGTAACACACCCTCTGCCCTACCTTCCTATTCATAACGAATCCTACACCTGTTATACCATTTTCTGCTGCTGTTGATATTACCCGACACTCATCTGACCAGAAAGCCTTGTCTTCCTTCCACTTCACCTCAATGACCCCTACTATATCTAGATTGAGCCTCTGCATTTCCCTTTTCAGATTTTCTAGTTTCCCTACCACCTTCAAGCTTCTGACATTCCACGCCCCGACTCGTAGAACGTTATCCTTTCGTTGATTATTCAATCTTTTTCTCGTGGTAACCTCCCCCTTGGCAGTCCCCTCCCGGAGATCCGAATGGGGGACTATTCCGGAATCTTTTGCCAATGGAGAGATCATCATGACACTTCTTCAATTACAGGCCACGTGTCCTGTGGATACACGTTATGTGCCTTTAATGCATTGGTTTCCATTGCCTTCTGCATCCTCATGTCGTTGATCATTGCTGATTCTTCCGCCTTTAGGGGCAATTTCCCACCCCTAGGACAAGAGAGTGCCCTGAACCTCTATCCGCTCCTCCGCCCTCTTTGACAAGACCGTTGGCAGAATGAGGCTGACTTCTTATGCCGGAAGTCTTCGGCCGCCAATGCTGTTTATTTATCAAAATTTAGGCAGTGGCGGGGATCGACCCCGGGAACGAAGACGTTTGTTTTATAATTATGAATCAAAGACGCTACCCCTAGACCAAGGGTACAGATTATATCGCCCTTTAAATGCACGTCAACATCCAACCTTTCCCCTTTTCCACCAGAGGGAGACATCGAAGCCACGATTGTCACTGCGGCGCCACCGCCAGAAACAGAAGGCGACTGCTTCACACTACGCACTGTGGCGCGCTCTTCAAAACAGTAAATTTTACCACGGCTCAACAACCAATAATTTTCTGTGATGTCCCACGTCTACTATGCGTTAACCAAAACAATGACGTCCAGGCAAAGGTTTGTAGCCACAAGAATTAGTTTATTCCTATTTTGTACTATGAAAAGAAAGGAAAACATCTCACTGGAGCCCTTCGTAGTAAAAACAGCATGGAAAACCTGAAGCTTTTTATTCCTATTTCATTAATATATAATACATTCCCAATAAATCAGTATCTCACTACAGCCTAACATATAAGGCTCTGTGTAACGTATCCTGTACACACCGATGTTAACTGCATGCAATATGCTTAGGACAGATCAGTCACAGATCAACCAGCAACAACATTTAAAATCTGTTATGAATGAAAACACACAACATTGGTATAATATTCTACAATATTTATTATTTATTTCAAACAGGTTCACGCCACCGACAGATGCAGTAATAATTATTTGGTGCAGTGATATTTTGTTGGACCAAGGATTTTAAGCTATTGCATCTACAGAGCACTCCCGTCCCTAGAGATGAGAAACGTTAATGCTGGGTTTAGCAGTAGATCAAAATGCACAGCTTCATTGTAAATGCGATATAAGATTATTTATCTAAGATAAAATATATGTCACATTAACTTATGAACTATATAGAAATTGCAACAACTGTTTATAGAGACAAGTAAATTGAACAATAAGCTTTCGCGACGAGTTCCAATGATGTGGCTGAACAAAATAATTTCGTCTTCAATACGTCCCAACAGATAATATTTACTAGTGAGACTAATCAGGTAAATGAAGGAGCTTTGACTGTACAAAGTAAAATTTTTTAACACAACAAGAGAAATTACAGTAACAGAAAAGAAGTGGGGCGTTAGAGTGACAGGCATACTCGTATTTTACAAGATGACCCGGATAGAATTATGAAAAGAATCTTCAACCACACCATTGGAACATGTAACCAAAGTTACTGTAGAATTTAATTTCTTCTACGAACAACTGTTGTGATTTGTAAACAGTTCGGTGGGTAGTATATAACATATTTAAGTTACTTAAGTAATTTCGCATCGTATTTACAATGAAATAATCACTCTTGTCATTTTGCTAAACCTAACGTTTACATACTTCATCGCTGGAAATAGTGATACCCTGTAGATGCACTACTTTAAAATCTTTCATCAAATAAAATTTCAGTGCACCACATACTTATCTTCGTACCTGATCAGCCGAAAACCGGTGTGTGGAACAAACAATAAATATTGTAGAATATTACACCAGTATTGTGTCTGTCTTCATTCATAATATATGCAATACTATACCTAGAGACGAAGGAACAGTCGATCAGGACATTTAAAATCTTAATATACATCCATTATTCGTTTGTAGGCCTACGTCGTAGAGAGGATACAAACTATTTCTACGAAACAAGAAAACTAATTTCTAAATTTCAAATTAAAGCTGGTTACCCGCTGTTCTATTACATATCAGCGAGAAAGCTCTAAAAGTATCATAAAAAATGAATAACTACAATTCGATCAGAATGTACCTTATGCACAGTTAGATCGGAAGCTCAATAGTCCTTCAGGAGAGGAAGACGTGCTATCGTGATAGACTGATGTAAAAGATAGAAAGCACAGGATACTGGGCTACTGACATAAACTAGTACAGTGGATGACTAGTTATTTCATAAAACGACGTACCACGAATTAATTATCCCAACGGGACAGAAATCGGTAGACGAACTGTACATTAACAGGAGAGCAAATGATTACAGTTTCAGAGGAAGTGGATGACCTATTTCAGAGAATGAGTTTCGGTGATTGAGAAAGTCAATAATGCGGTGGTCCACCTCTGGCCCTTATGAAACCATTTATTCGGCTTGGCATTGATTGATGGAGTTGTTGGATATACTCCTGACGAAAATTGTGCCAATTTCGACCAAATGGCGCTGCAGACTGTCAAAATCCCGGTATGGTGGGTGGGCCCTGCACTTAAAGCCATGAACGTTCTCAATTAGGAGGAGATATCCATCGACCTAGCTGGTCGGTTTGGCAAGCACGAAGGCAAGTAGTAGGAACCCTCACAATGTGTGGTTTCTTAATGAAATGTAAGCCCCAGATTATTTGTCATGAAGGAGATAGAAACGGGTGTAGAATATCACCGACATACCGCTGTACTGTAAGGCTGTCGTGGTTGGCAACCAAAGGGGTCCTGCTGTGAACAGAAATAGCATTTCGGACCATCATTCCGGAGTGGCCGACAGAAAGTTTTGTATCCCAATGCTCTCCAGGGCGCCCCCAGACACTTTTCTGCCTGGAATACCATTTTAGTAGAGTTTTCTTCAGTGATGAGTCTCGATTTAAATTGATCTCTCATCAAAAGCGAAAACATGTTTGGAGACGCCCTGTACGGCGGTGAGACCTCACTCTCGAAGAACATACGGACCTGCAACCAGGAGTTATGGTCTGGGATGCCATTTCATTTCGTAGAAGGACTCCTCTGATTGTTATATCCGATACCCTTACACCAAAGCGGTACTTTGAAGAAATTCTACGTCTCGATTTGTTGACCTTCATGGCAAACCCTTTTGGTCTTCCATCTTAGCATAGCAATGCCTGCCCGCACCCGGAGAGAGATTTTATTGCTTGTCTTTGTGCTTGTCAAACCCTCATTTGGGCAGCACACGAGGACATTTATCAACTCAACCAGACAATACCAAGCAGAATAACTGCTTGCATAAGGGCCAGATGTGGAACATGAATTATTGATTTGGTGAAATAGTATATATATATATATATATATATATATATATATATATATATATATATATATATATATATATAAAAAATCAGGTTTTTCTTAAACTGTCATCAATTGTTTCTCTGTACATATATATCACATGTTTTTATTTCCGTCTCATTCGCTTAATTAGTTCTAGTCCGTCGCTTCTTATATCTTAAAGTGTATGTGCCTCGTTTACTTTACGGAATAAGGTAAAAACGTCTTAATGTTGCTTGGTTCATCTTAATGAATGGGCTCTCGAAATTTTAAGAAGGTATTTTTGGGATTACAGTGCCTGCTATGCAGTAGCTGACTACGTCAGGCGCTAACGCTAACTAAACAAAGCAGTGGGAACAGCGCTGTTACTTTATAAGATTCTCTTCCACGTCTTTTAATTCAGCTGAGCACCGCCATATATTACCCATCAACCACGGAATCTAATCCCATCTTAATACACTCCTGGAAATTGAAATAAGAACACCGTGAATTCATTGTCCCAGGAAGGGGAAACTTTATTGACACATTCCTGGGGTCAGATACATCACATGATCACACTGACAGAACCACAGGCACATAGACACAGGCAACAGAGCATGCACAATGTCGGCACTAGTACAGTGTATATCCACCTTTCGCAGCAATGCAGGCTGCTATTCTCCCATGGAGACGATCGTAGAGATGCTGGATGTAGTCATGTGGAACGGCTTGCCATGCCATTTCCACCTGGCGCCTCAGTTGGACCAGCGTTCGTGCTGGACGTGCAGACCGCGTGAGACGACGCTTCATCCAGTCCCAAACATGCTCAATGGGGGACAGATCCGGAGATCTTGCTGGCCAGGGTAGTTGACTTACACCTTCTAGAGCACGTTGGGTGGCACGGGATACATACGGACGTGCATTGTCCTGTTGGAACAGCAAGTTCCCTTGCCGGTCTAGGAATGGTAGAACGATGGGTTCGATGACGGTTTGGATGTACCGTGCACTATTCAGTGTCCCCTCGACGATCACCAGTGGTGTACGGCCAGTGTAGGAGATCGCTCCCCACACCATGATGCCGGGTGTTGGCCCTGTGTGCCTCGGTCGTATGCAGTCCTGATTGTGGCGCTCACCTGCACGGCGCCAAACACGCATACGACCATCATTGGCACCAAGGCAGAAGCGACTCTCATCGCTGAAGACGACACGTCTCCATTCGTCCCTCCATTCACGCCTGTCGCGACACCACTGGAGGCGGGCTGCACGATGTTGGGGCGTGAGCGGAAGACGGCCTAACGGTGTGCGGGACCGTAGCCCAGCTTCATGGAGACGGTTGCGAATGGTCCTCGCCGATACCCCAGGAGCAACAGTGTCCCTAATTTGCTGGGAAGTGGCGGTGCGGTCCCCTACGGCACTGCGTAGGATCCTACGGTCTTGGCGTGCATCCGTGCGTCGCTGCGGTCCGGTCCCAGGTCGACGGGCACGTGCACCTTCCGCCGACCACTGGCGACAACATCGATGTACTGTGGAGACCTCACGCCCCACGTGTTGAGCAATTCGGCGGTACGTCCACCCGGCCTCCCGCATGCCCACTATACGCCCTCGCTCAAAGTCTGTCAACTGCACATATGGTTCACGTACACGCTGTCGCTGCATGCTACCAGTGTTAAAGACTGCGATGGAGCTCCGTATGCCACGGCAAACTGGCTGACACTGACGGCAGCGGTGCACAAATGCTGCGCAGCTAGCGCCATTCGACGGGCAACACCGCGGTTCCTGGTGTGTCCGCTGTGCCGTGCGTGTGATCATTGCTTGTACAGCCCTCTCGCAGTGTCCGGAGCAAGTATGGTGGGTCTGACACACCGGTGTCAATGTGTTCTATTTTCCATTTCCAGGAGTGTATTTTCAATTTGGACATGTGTAGAAGGTTGATGGACGTGTCTCATCGCAGTAATGTGGAGTTCAGTAATACATTTTGCTTTTAAATGTTACTTACATGTAGTGTTATTGTCTTCGAGATTTCCTACACGAAACAACTATTTTGTAACGGTGACGTCTATGTGTATACACCTCTCCCGCTACTGACACGACCACATACAAAATTTTATCGTACCTATTTCTAGCGCTTCCAACTGTATTTCGATTTCTTCTATCTCTCATGTGTTGTGAAAAATAAACGGAATTTATGTTCCCAAAAAATCCTAAGATAGTCACAATCCTAATTTTATAATATGTAAGCTCGTACTTTATTTACAACGTGCGGAGCTGTATCGATAGCTTACTGGAAATTTTTTAATTATAAAGTACATTCTGGATAAGTGTTTGAACCTTGCTCCGACAGTCCACAAACCGACAAGACACGTGGTACCACTCCTTACATTTCGGATTAACAGAAACCGAGAAATACTACATAAAACAAACTCTTTTGTTCACATCTCTCTGAATTTGCCGGATAATAATGTTAAGAATGGTCTCGTTCGACTGGTCTGTGAAGTTCATCTTGCGTCCTGGTGATGTGATATTAAAACGAGTCGTGAAAACCGACGAAAATGCATATTCCATATACAATCATCGCTTGATATAAGTGACGCAAGGCAACCTGTTTTCCTCGGAATGCTGTTTTAAATTAAATACTTAATTGCTATTGCTGCATGCTGTCGCTACCATTTACGTAACTATTTCGCTACTTCTAGCTCTGCTACTCAAGATTATGTAGAATGTGTTTTAGCTTCACTTGTGCGAAAATTTTAATTTTAGTATACTTTGATCACTGGAGTCATTGCCACAAAACTGTTGCATAACTTGAGCCAACTTCCGTGAGTCCCTTAGCATTATTGCACTTCTACTTGATTGTAAGGCATCCAGATATCCTTTTTATCTTCAGTCCTCCGACCAATTTCATGCAGCCCGCCAAGAATTCTTCTCTCTTTCTATTCTTCATATGAAAGTAGCACTTGCACACAACGTCCCCCATTATATGTGGGATATATTCGAACGTCTGTTGGTTGGTTGGTTGGTTTGGGGAAGAAGACCAGACAGCGTGGTCATCGGTCTCATCGGATTAGGGAAGGATTGGGAAGGAAGTCGGCCGTGCCCTTTCAGAGGAACCATCCCGGCATTTTCCTAGAGTGATTTAGGGAAATCACGGAAAACCTAAATCAGAATGGCCGGACGCGGGATTGAACCGTCGTCCTCCCGAATGCGAGTCCAGTGTCTAACCACTGCGCCACCCCGCTCGGTTTCGAACGTCTGTCTTCCCCCTACAGTCTTCACTCTCTACACTTCAAGAAAGTATATCGAACGAGGTGGCGCAGTTGTTAGCACACTGGACTCACATTTGGGAGGACAATGGTTCAGTCCCGCGTCCGGCCATCCTGATTTAGGTTTCCCGTGATTTCCCAAAATCGCTTCAGGCAAATGCCGGGATGGTTCCATCGAATGGTCACGGCCGACTTCTTTCCCCACGCTTCCCTAATCCGACGAGACCGATGACTTCGCAGTTTGGTCTCCTCCTCAAATCAGACCAACCCGAACCTCATGAAAGTACCATGGAAGTTTTGTCCTGTAGGTCTTTCCTTTGTTCTTCTCAAGCGTTTCCACTTGTTCTTCTCTTCGCAAATTCAGAGCCATCCATAAATCAGCCCATACGTTAAGCGGGATGCAGGGTGGTCAATAAAGTGTGGAAATGTGAGCCAAAGGGGGAAGGGGCATAAGTTTCTTGACGTTACATTTATAAAGTTTTGGATTACAACTTTAAATTTCAACTCTAACTAAAGCTTTAAAACCTTACCAACTGTCTCATTATTACTTACTAAAGTGTAAATTTGTTTGTACCACGTTTGGACACGTGGCGGCTGCGCGATGTGCTCGTTATTCACGCACTTGGTTCCTATGGTACCGAACATCGGCTACGTTTCACATACGCTGAAAATCCAAATAACGCCTTTGAGGCTTTGACAAAACCGCCACCGCTCAGATTTCCTCTGTGTTTAACTACAGTATTTACATCACTCATTCGAAACTTGACTTTCGTTGAATGATGCATGTGTTTTCCTTGATTCTACTATTTCTTAATTTTTCAGTTTAACTAACAAATTTAAAATGAATAAAACAAACTGATTTAGCTGTTCCTTGCATCAAACTGAATGAAATATACAATGTAGCATATGCTGATACAAAGAAACAAAACATACAAGACGAATTTAACACCTTATGGCGAAGTTTGATAATCTAAAGGTGAAGTGAATTCGAAAATCAAAGAATTGCAAATAAAATTGTCAAAAAAGAAATCTACATTTACAAAATTTTTTTTCAAAAATTTCTTCGTCGCCAGAAGCACCAAACCAACTAGAATCCATGGGCAGTGTTGGCAACATAGTCACACGTATTTGGGCTAACTAACTTCCAAAATCTCCTAGAAATCGGCCAGAATTAATATTAGTATGAGGAACATGCTTTCTTTACATACTTCGACTAACCATCTTTCACAATATGCTGCCTACATAAATATTTTTTCTGAACCGATTTCTCGCAGATTTTGGAAATCAGCGTGACAGAGTTGGCAACCTTGCTCACGGGCTCTGCTGTTTTGGTAGTTTTGAGAACAAATAAATACGCGTGTATTAAATGCACACCTGTCGTGTATTTGTACAATCTTTCTTTCTTTAGACTACTAAAACTTAACATTTCCATGTCATGATAATATCTTTCATAATTATAACACACGAATTCTTCACCCCATAAGAGAAACAGGTATTTCATGATCATTCACTTCTTCTTCCACGAACTGTGTTAATATTGAGAGTCCTGAGTTGTCAGTGTTACCGGCACTACTGTTGCCTTAGACTTGAGTGTTACCTATGAAACAAATAATTTTAATTTTGTAAAGTATGGTAGTCTAGAAAACTTGCAACATTTATAAATTTTGGTCCTTACTCATTTATATTGAGTCTTACCTGTTTTTGCCAGAGTCACATCTTGAAACTGGAAATTGTGACAACACATTTGGAGGCGCCGAAGGCCAGTACTAACTTTCGATATACAATTGAGGATGGTGTTTCACATTCATATACGAATTTTAGGAAGTATTTATTTAAGTAAAGCACCTCTCTATCTTTGCATTTTACCAAGGCAGAACTAGGAGTATTTTTGTTCAAATTTCAGAAATCGCTAAAAGGCTTCTGTTTAATTGTATCCTCATATTTTGATATATCAGACCAAAATCTAACTTTGTCGGACACATTCTTCAACTCCAAAACTTAATTTTTCGCCATTGTAGTTCCGCTTCAGAAAGGATGGTAAATGATATGTTGTTCTTTAGTTTTCCCAAACAGTTTTCTGTCGCTATGAATGACACCTTACGTAGCATTTCAACATTGTTCTGGAGGCGGGACTGGAGCTGACTGACAAGGCGGAAATAAAGTTAATGCAACTTTTTTACATTCGCATTTCAGTATCTACAGTCATTCTACCGCTGTTACGCAAAATTCCTACTTACTGTTCAAAAGTGAAACTCCAATGTGGTTTGGCATGCAGAAAATTGTAACCTTTGCAGAAGGCAGATCCCCCTAGCACCCTTTTACGACTGCAGTTTGTAGAAGTGTTCTGAATAAAATAGTGACTTCTCGCAGCAGCTTGCTGGGGTCGGTAGATCTAGATTGGAGTGACCTATTAACTACGTTGCACTCCGTAACTAATTGTAGATATAAGGAAAACAATTCGTTGTTATTGTCTTTATTCATTGTACAGGGTTATTACAAATGATTGAAGCGATTTCACAGCTCTACAATAACTTTAATATTTGAGATATTTTCACAATGCTTTGCACACACATACAAAAACTCAAAAAGTTTTTTAGGCATTCACAAATGTTCGATAAGTGCCCCTTTAGTGATTCGGCAGACATCAAGCCGATAATCAAGTTCCTCCCACACTCGGCGCAGCATGTCCCCATCAATGAGTTCGAAAGCATCGTTGATGCGAGCTCGCAGTTCTGGCACGTTTCTTGGTAGAGGAGGTTTAAACACTGAATCTTTCACATAACACCACAGAAAGAAATCGCACGGGGTTAAGTCGGGAGAGCGTGGAGGCCATGACATGAATTGCTGATCATGATCTCCACCACGACCGATCCATCGGTTTTCCAATCTCCTGTTTAAGATATGCCGAACATCATGATGGAAGTGCGGTGGAGCACCATCCTGTTGAAAGATGAAGTCGGCGCTGTCGGTCTGCAGTTGTGGCATGAGCCAATTTTCCAGCATGTCCACGGGTTACGCGTGAAACTTGCACGCACGCGTTCAACCGTTTCTTCGCTCACTGCACGCCGACCCGTTGATTTCCCCTTACAGAGGCATCCAGAAGCTTTAAACTGCGCATACCATCGCCGAATGGAGTTAGCAGTTGGTGGATCTTTGTTGAACTTCGTCCTAAAGTGTCGTTGCGCTGTTATGACTGACTGATGTGAGTGCATTTCAAGCACGACATACGCTTTCTCGGCTCCTGTCGCCATTTTGTCTCACTGCACTCTCGAGCGGTCTGGCGGCAGAGACCTGAAGTGCGGCTTCAGCCGAACAAAACTTTATGAGTTTTTCTACGTATCTGTAGTGTGTCGTGACCATATGTCAATGAATGGAGCTACAGTGAATTTATGAAATCGCTTCAATCATTTGTAATAGCCCTGTATATAGTGTCTGAGCGGTAAAGTAGTTTTCATTCACTGACGTTTCGCCGAAGACTCTGTTACTCCCAGTACGAAACTGCCCATTAACAGACGGGCTGCCGGCCGGTGTGGCCGAGCGGTTCTAGGCGCTTCAGTCTGGAACCGCACGACCGCTACGGTGGCAGGTTTGAATCCTGCCTTGGGAATGGATGTGTGTGATGTCCTTAGGTTAGTTAGGTTTATGTAGTTCTAAGTTCTAGGAGACTGATGACCTCAGAAGTTAAGTCCCATAGTCCTCAGAGCCATTTGAACCATTTTTGAACAGACGGGCTCAACTGTAATCCATCGTGTACCGGCGGTTTGTACTATTTTCAAGGGATCCTCATCTGTGGTACAGATCATTGTAGGCGTTTTATCTTATCGAGGGCCGGTGAAACCAGTTGTGTGTTTCTGAAAATAGGAACTGCAAACGGCCTGGTAGTTCGTCACAAGAATGAAAGAGGGTCAAGTGGATAGAGTGAAAAGAACATGGTATGAGGATTGGCAGTCGAATTACTCGCTTACAGAGGGCATAGACTCTGTTGTTTTCGCCGACCATAATATGCGTTATCTGCACCTACACGACGAATTTTCTTCAAATTCAGTCCGAGGTCAGCTACTATAGCTTTCACAAATTCAACAATTGTTTTTCATTACTTGACTTAGTCTCTAAATGTTCCAAAAATGTTGAAGACATATTCCCTTTATTACCTGTGAAGTCCAAAATACAAAGACCTAAAGTACAAAATAGAAACACCTGAAGTACAAAATAGAAACACCTAGCTTTTTCGTAATAGTAATATAAGTGCTGTGCTTTACAGTCACGCTGTACGAACTTTCACCAAAATCGTGTTTCAACTAAACGTCAAATTAAGGTTATATTTTATTTTGTACTACTTCACGGCATTTTGTGTGATGTATTTTCAGGTCACTTCTTTGGAAACACCATTTTTTTAGCTCCCTGAGATGATGATCACACTGTATAGCACAATGCATACGCACGAATGATGTCATTTCGACCTTCGCTCTATTTATTGTGACGGACAGAGTTTTAAGTTGAAAACTGAGTTTAGAATACTTCGCACAAGAAAATGGTTAAGCCTATTTCACAGCCTTGTGAGATTTAGAATGAGGTGTCAGTCTCCATTAGTTGAATATGAGAATGCATTGACAAAAACGATATTGCACCTTTGTTTTATCCGTTGGCACCTTTTAAATCCAGTCTAATAACTTCTTCTATATATCGGATTTCCTACATACTGTACTAACTGCAGAACAATAGCTAGTTCAATATCGAACTAGCCACAGCTGCAACATTCAGTTTTCATTTAACTGATGACTAGTTTGTAGTTACCTAAACCTAGGGCAGACAAAGTGGTATTTTCCGAAATACAATATAAATCATATCGGTGCTATACATATTCGTGTAAAATAACGGCAAGGAAGCCATGACAAATATATCTTTGTTCTGTCAGTGTCCATGGTTAAATTTGGCTTTTATAAATGTTTGTATACAATCTTGTTTTATGTGGCGGCATCTTTTGAATCCAGTCTTTTAATCCTTCATCTGTTAACCATTCTTCTCTAATTATTAGTTCTCCAGTGCTGTTCATGGTTAAACTTAACTTTCCTAGACGTATAGGAATAACCTTGACATGGTTTACATGTTATTTCGGAAAATAAAAGTACAGTTTTGTTTGTCTCGGTAATTTAAAAAATGGTTCAAATGGCTCTGAGCACTATGGGACTTAACATCTACGGTCATCAGTTCCCTAGAACTTAGAACTACTTAAACCTAACCTAAGGACACCACACAACACCCAGTCATCACGAGGCAGAGAAAATCCCTGACCCCGCCGGGAATCGAACCCGGGAACACGGTCGTGGGAAGCGAGAACGCTACCGCACGACCACGAGCTGCGGACCCTCGGTAATTTGAAAATGAGTTCAAGTAACCCGAAATTAGTTCAAATGGTTCAAATGGCTCTGAGCACTATGGGACTCAACTGCTGAGGTCATTAGTCCCCTAGAACTTAGAACTAGTTAAACCTAACTAACCTAAGGACATCACAAACATCCATGCCCTAGGCAGAATTCGAACCTGCGACCGTAGCGCCCGAAATTAGTCGTCAATTAAGTAAAACGCGATCTTGGAACTCTGGCTTCTTTTATAACGAACTTCTCATACGCAACTAATCGGGACTGACAGGTTATTCCAAATCTGACAAGCATGTGAAAGCTGCTTAACCATTTTCTTGTGTTAGATAGTCTAAACAGAATTTTCAGCGCAATAGTCTGTCAGTCACAAGAATAGAGTCGAGGCAGGAATGACATTATTTGTGAGTACGCATTGTGCTACACAATGCGCATTTCATCTCACCTAGCTGAACAAATGGCTTTTCCAAAGAAATGGCCTTAGAATAAATCTCATAAAATGCCCTGAAACGGTATCGCTAGCATTCTTTAACAAAACCTATGCCCGTCTTAGAAAACTGGCTTCTTACTCAAAAAGAAAAGAGGTAAATAAATGCACTGAAGACATTTAGAGACTGCTTCCAGTTTATTGTTAATAATATGAATGTTTATAATAGCACTGATAGTGTATTGTAGCTAATACAAATACGTATTAAAGTAACCCATTGTGGTGCCACTACAGTCTGTTGCAGCGTAAGGCGTCACGCGTCACGCAGAGGCAATAATGTACAGAATACTGATTGTTAAACCTCGTGTTAAGCTTTCTATTATAAAAATAAATACGGAATTCTAATTCTATTATTAAGTCAATGGAATTTCTTGTTTGTATGACCACACCGTAATAACAAAGTGAAAAACGTTAATTAAATTTATTAATTGTGTTTAATTTATTAAAACACAGAAATACTAGAAATCTGCCATATTTTCAGCTGTCGGCTTAGAAGAATATTTTCTGGCTTTGAGGAATACAAATCTGGCATAATCAGCCGAAAATCGGTTGAACTGACAATACTGCCCAAGGATGTAAAAGTATGTTTGAGCTTTACATTATTTAAACATATCATTCTCCACCTTCAAAAATATATTTAATGTTCAGTGGCAAACTGGAAAAGAAAACAGCCCAGTTATTTACTTAACTTGTTATTCCTTACTTATGATAAAGCAAAATCGGCAATGTGGGTTTCCATCTGTTAGTAGTCTCAGAAGATAAAGGGTCGGTTTCAATGCAGTTCTCATTTCATGTCGTTCGGCTGTTTTATATATATATATACATATATATATATAAAGCTCATATTCAATATTTTACATGTTTACCTTTAACTGCAGAAGAAACCAAACAGTACAAATCAGAAATCAGAACACACTGAATATATTACTACGCAACCATGTTGAAGACAGTTATCTCAAAGTGTTCCTAAATCAATGACTAGGCAGAACACTTCTAGGAATTAAACTGTGTAACTACAATCAGAGTTCAATAGCTCGCCGGTAGTACGCGATGTTGTCAGTGTCACAAGAAGAAACGGAAAGGCTATTCAACAGGAAAAATGCACGGAAGTGAAAGATAGGTGCAGCCAATCGACAGAAAAAGGTTATGATAGCCAAAAACAAAACATCTGCAAAGTTTTTGAAAGTAAAAGTAAATCATACTCAGTAGCAGATCTTAAAATTGAAATTACTGTTGTTCGGCCTAGAAATGAATAACATCAATCCGGTTTACCTCAACTCATAAAGGAGATTGCAGTTTCTGTGCTACAGTTGACCGACGTGATAGCTATAATAGCTAATAGCACCAGTGCTTTCTAATGCATAGTTAAAAGGAATACGTAACCAGGGCCCAAAACTGAAGCGCTGGTACCATTAGCTATTATAGCAGAAAATGCACAAGCACCACTATAAATGCAACTTGGTCACCTTGTAAAATTATCCGATGCACATTAACATTCTGAATCATCAGCTTTCGAAAAAATAATCAGAACTCGAGAAATTTTCTTAAGACCTGTGTTTAATTTCACTTGCGGTTATGGTCCAGAGGAAAATCGACGATACGAGTGAGGTATAGTTTGAACAGTACAAAATTTTTGAATATTTTCACATCATTAGTCTTCTGACTGGTTTGATGCGGCCTGCCACAAATTTCTCTCCTGTGCCAACTTCTATATTTCTGTGTCGCACATGCAACTACCGTTCTCAATTATCTGCTGGATGTATTCCAACCTCTGTCTGCCTCTACTATTTCTGCCCTCTACAACTCCCTCTAGTATCATGGAGAGCATTTCCCGATGTCTTAATGATGTCCTATCTCGCTCCCCCTGCTCCTTTTTAGTGTTTTCCTTTCCCCTCCGGTTCTGTGCAGAACCTCCTCATTCCTTATTTCATCAGTGCACCTAATTTTCAACATTAGTCTGTACCACCAAATCCCAATTGCTTCGATTCTGTTGTCTTCCGTTCCAGATTCGCCACAGTCCATGTTTCACTGGCACAAAACGTTGTTCTCCAAATGTACATTCTCATAAATTTCTTTCTCAAATTAAGGCATATATTTGGTACTAGTAGAATACTCTTGGTTAGGAATGCCCTTTTTGCCAGTGGTAGCCTGCTTTTTATGTCCTCCTTGCTCGGTCCGTCATTGGTTACTTCGTTGTGTAAGTAGCAGAGTGCCTTAGTTTCATCTTCCATTGATCCTGATGTTAGCTTTCTCACAGTTCTCATTTCTGCTACTTCACATTAATTCCGTCATTCTTCGGTTTACTCTTAATGCATATTCTGTGTTCATTAGACTGTTCACTCCATTCAGCAAATCTTGCCATTCTTCGTCACTTTCGCCGAGGCCAGCAATGTCATCAGCGAATCGTATAATTGATATCCTTTCAGCTTGAACTCCACTCGTGAAACTTTCTTTTATTTCCATCATTCCTTATTCGATGTATAGACTGAACAGTAGGGGCGAAAGGCTATATCCCTGTCTTATACTCTTTTTAATACGAGCACTTGATCGTTTACTGTTATTATTACCTCTTGGCTCTTATACATATTGTATATTACCCGTATTTCCCTAAAGCTTACCACTGTTATCCATAGAATTTGGAGAATCTTGCAGCATTTCACATTCTCAAACACATTTTACAGTCCAGCAAATCCTCTGAAGGAGTTTATTTTTCTTTAGTTTTGCTTCCATTATCAACCTCAACGTCGGAATTGCCTCTCTTGTGCCTTCACCTTTCCTGAAAAAACAAGTGTGATGCATGAGCTGTTAATCCTCACACTTGTCACTTCTTCCAGTCTTCGTAATTGTGTATGATATTTTTCGAAAGTTAGATGGTATATTGCTAGACCCATATGTTCTACATACCAAAGTGAATAATCGTTTTGTTGCCATATCCCATAATGATTTTAGAAACTCTGATGCAATGTTATCTATCCGTTCTGCGTTATTTGATCTTAACTCCTCCAAAGCTCTTTCAAATTCCGATTCTAATACTGGATCCCCTATCTCTCCTAAAGCG
This sequence comes from Schistocerca nitens, assembly GCF_023898315.1. Classification (NCBI taxonomy): domain Eukaryota; kingdom Metazoa; phylum Arthropoda; class Insecta; order Orthoptera; family Acrididae; genus Schistocerca; species Schistocerca nitens. Next base: position 161,914,684 of record NC_064617.1, on the reverse strand, counting down.
ACTCATGTTTCTTCGTCTGTCAGATCATAGAAATCTTCCCTCTCGCAGAGCTCTTTAATCTACTCTTCCCACCTATCCGTTCTCTGCGTTTAACTGTGCTATTCCTGTTGCACACTCAATGTAAGCATGATTGCATTTAATTTTACCAAAGGTTATTTTGACCTTCCTGCATGACAATTCGCCGGCTGCTGTGACCGAGCGGTTCTAGGGCTTCAGTCCGGAACCACGCGGCTGCTACGGTCGCTGGTTCTAATCCTGCCTCGGGCATTGATGTGTGTGATGTCCTTAGGTTAGTTAGATTTACGTAGTTCTAGGACTAGGGGACTGATGACCTCAGATGTTAAGTCCCGTAGTGCTTAGATCCATTTGTATGCTACGTCCCTCTTCTGACAATCATTTCTTTTTCGATTTCTTCACATTTTTCATACAGTCATTCTGTCTTACTCTCCATGCACTTCATTTCCCATCGACTTGTATTTCTGTATTCCTGAATTTCTCTGAACATTTTTGTACTATCTTCTCTCATCGATCAACTGAAGAATGTCTTCTGTTATCCAAGGTTTCTTCGCATTTACTTTCTCTGTACCAATGTTTTTCTTTCCAACTTCTGTGAATGCCCAGTTTGGAAATGTCAATTACTCTTCAACTGTACTGCCTACTAAGCTATTCCTTGTTACCGGATCTGTAACCTTAGAGAATTTCAAGCTTATCTGGTGATTGATAAGTGCCTCTGTAGCCCACTTATTCGCGTACTAACTCCTCTTGACTATCCTCTTAAACTTCAGTCTTCTCTTCGTCACTACTACAGTGTGATCTGAGTCTATATCTGCTCCTGGATACGCCAGTATCTGTTTCGTTGTCTTTCTCCGACCATGATATAATCTATCTGAAATCTTGACCTATCACGCTGCTTTCTCCTCCTCTTGTGATTCTTCAAATAGAATTCGCTGTTACTAGCGGAAATTTATAACAGAAGTCAATTAGTTATTCTCGTCTCTCATTCCTTGTCCGAAGCCCAAATTCTCCTGTAACCTTTTCTTCTACTCCTTCCTCTTCACCTCCACTGCAGTCTCCCATGAGTATTAGATTTTCGTCTCCCCTTACGTAGTGTATTACCCTTTCAATATCATCATATATCTGCATCTTCAGCTTGCGACGTCGGCATGCACACCTGAACTATTCTGCGTTGGTTTGCTGTCGATTCACGTATGAATAACTGCATCACTGGACTTTTCACAGTAACTCACTCTCTGCCGTTCTTCCTATTTACAGTGAATCCTACCCCCGTTGTACAAGTTGTTTCTGCTATACTTATCTGCCCATAAATCCTTGTCTTTCTTACATTTCACTTCACTGACGTCTACTACATCTAGACTGAGTCTTAGCATTTCCCTTTTCAGATCTTACAACTTCCCTACCACGTTCATGCTCATGGTTATTCAATATTTTCTCATGCTCACCTCCCCCTTGGCAGTCCGCTCCCGGAGATCCGAAAGGAGGACTATTCCACAAAATTATTCCATTGGAGGGACCACCATGGCACTTTTCCACTACCGCAATTGCTCCAGGAAGAAGTACATTTAACAGAGTGAAGTAAAAATTGGCACCTTCTAGTTGCAAACTTACTAATGCTGTGTTAAACCACGACAGTTTCGGATCACCTCCTTATTGAAGTAACATAACTACCGACTTGGAGCTATGAAAACCGAACCTCGAGACGGCGAGCATCGTCCTGCGAATATCTGAAGCCAACTGGTGTTTGGAGATTTTCCTGTGGTTGTCGAATACATTGTGCCAACCGATATCAGATTGATAGCAGTATAGGCTAGGACATTGAAAAATGATGCAACCTGCGATGCAAATCACGTACGTGAATTAGAAAATTTTCTAGAAACCGTAAAAGGAGAGGTTGTCACGCGTTGCGGTGTGCGACGATATAGCCTGTGTAGGTTTTTACCACCGCCTGTTTTTATTAAATAGACTTGAGACGGGTATGTAGACGTACGATATGATGACTCCAAAGGTAACTGCTCTTACTTCGTAATTTTTATTTGGATTTCCGATCGTCGTCACGTTTGAAGCAAGCTCCGTACGATGTATGACACCTCAGATTCGAGGCATTTATTTGATAGCATGGCATCTGCTGCCTATATTTGTATAAATACAAAGCCTGTAAGCAACAAGCCGGCTGGTGTGGCCGAGCGGTTCTAGGCTCTTCAGTCTAGAACCGCGCAACCGCTACGGTCGCAGGTTCGAATCCTGCCTCGCGCATGTATGTTATGTCCTTAGGTTTAACACGTTTAAGTTGTTCTAGGGGACTGATGACCTCAGATGTTAAGCCTCATAGTGCTCGGAGCCATTTGAACCATTTGTAAGCAACACATGTAATCACGGAAGGCAGCTAGACGTGCCAGGTAATTGTCTGGTTGATGAACAGTGACGATGCCACATGGCTGGATAAAGATGATGTGGACACATCGAATTTTCCTAACGCTGTCCAAATCGAGAACGACGTGACGGCTATGTCAAACATTAATTATATAAAGGAATATATTCAAATCCTTGGACACAAGATGACTAGACTTTGTGCCGTTCTTTAGATTTCTTATGTTTTGCAAATATTCTAAAGCGTTGGACTGATTCTTGATTTTATAAAAAAATGATTTTACATAGAAATATATGTAAATAATTTTGGAAATGCTGCTTTAATTTAATAATTTCTAAGTTTCAACAACAAAATATGTTACACCAGGGTTGGGGGAGGGGGTCACACACTTGTGACCATCTATGACAAGGACAGGTGATGGCTCAAAAATTATGAAATTTGTGATTAGCCCCTTCTAAGGAGAAACTCCTCGTTTCATATCCTACTTATTTTCAACCTCCTACTTTAGCATCACATATCAAACGCTTCTACGCGTCTTTTACATTTTCCTCAGAGTCTATGGTTCGATTTCGTACAATGGTATGTTCCAAACGTATATTCATAGACATTTCTTCCTCAAGTAAAGGTCATCGTTCGATACTATTAGACTTCTTTTGACCAGGAATGACATATTTTTCTGTGCTCATATGCTTATCTATTTTGTGTGTCTTACTGCCAATGTAAGGTTCTTCTTATTTCTTTTTCATTCAAAATTTGATCATTACTGTTTATGATCGATTTACCGTGAAATTTACATCAACAATTTTCAATGTAATTTTTAAATGCAGCTCAAATCCTGGTCGCAATCCGCCTCTGAAAGATCATTACAGCCTTAACATGAGGAAGTAAAGCAACTTCAGAAACTGTAACCTGAAGATATTTTAAATGGTAGACTTGTAATTCGGTCGGTATTTTAGAAAGTAGACTATAAACTTTGATAGTTCTTCAATGAATTTCAGAGTAAAATCAGGACACGAATATATTCCCCAATTTTATACTAATTCTGTGAAAGGAAACATTGTCCATAATAGGCCTTATAGTAAACCTTTATTTGTTGTGCGATTGACCAGTTTTGACTGTTGGTCAATTTCCTTCACTTACGAAGTACATGAACATGAACGAGTAATGTACTGGATAATAACACAGGCCAATCGCAAAACAAATAAAGAATTACTTATACTGCCTATTACGGACAACGTTTTCTTTCACAAAATTCCTGGAGGATTTGGACTCACTTACGAATAAAATAGTTATTACTGATCTTATAAGAATTAAAGAAGAAAGCATTTAATTGCATGTGCAGCACGAATTAATTCTTTCAAAGGAAATGCGATAGAGTTATACTGCTTTACGTAGGTTTTCATGGGTTTACCTGATTACTGTAGCCAATATCTAGTGTTCTAAACAGCTATGCGCAACCTTACGCACCACGAAGTACTAATGAGTTCTTGCCTAAAATTTTAATTTGAAGTACTTCTCGACTCATTTGAGTAACACGAAAGGTTCAAATGGTTCAAATGGCTCTGAGCACTATGGGACTCAACACCTTAGGTCATAAGTCCCCTAGAACTTAGAACTACTTAAACCTAACTAACCTAAGGATACCACACACACCCATGCCCGAGGCAGGATTCGAACCTGCGACCGTAGCAGTCCCACGGTTCCGGACTGCAGCGCCAGAACCGCACGGCCACCGCGGCCGGCAGCACGAAAGGTATTTGAACTTCCGTAGACCTATGTAAAACAATGCATTGATAATTTATGTGATGCTAGTTTTAGATGACATTCTAGCATTGCTAACAAACCAAATACTACAGATCTGGATTCGTGTTGTGTCCAAGAAAAGGTCCAGAAAACAAAATTGTTAGACCAGATCCAGAATACCCTACTCTAAACTAGACACAATTATTAGACAAAATTAAAACGAAAAAAAACGACAGCCTGGACACAACTTTCAGGAATAATCGAGGGGCAATGAAACTAGTACAAGCACCAAGCACAAGGAAATGCCGCTCATGTGACCAAGCAATTGACCAACGAATCAGTGCTTGGAAAAAGTTAGTCACCATAAATCCCCAGAGAATTGGATGAACCTACTGAAAAACACATAAACAATCAAGCAAAATCATTCACAGTGAAAAACGACAGTATGATAAACGGGAACCTCCTGAAAACACATAAACAATCATGCAAAATCATTCACAGTGAAAAACGACAGTATGATAAACGACAACTGACGGAGATCGAATCGGACTTCACGAAGAACAATACAAGAAACTTCTACGGATCGTTCAGAAAAATATGGCTGGATATCAACCACCCAACTTGTGCTTCAGAAGACTGGATGGAACCCTAGAAACCAATACCAAGACATTTTGTGACATTCTGGCAAAGTAACGTGAAAAAGGAACCCCCCCCCCCCCCCTATGGAAGAACTGATGACAGAAACGAGCACGTATAATCCAGATAGTGAACCTCCAACTCTAGAAAAAGTTAAAGAAATAATCAAGTCAGCTCAAGAAGCGTAGAGCACTAGGAGAAGACAGCATCATTGCGGAAATCTGGAAGTTACAATACCCAGAATTCACGAAAGACATCCGCTGGATATTGGAAGATATCTGGGAGACCATGTAAATTCCTGGCGACTGGAAATCTGCCCTGATACACCCACTGCACAAAAAAGGTGGCAAGACGGGCCTGTTAAATTAGAGAGGAGTATCCCTACTACCGGTCACATACAAGATACTGTGTAAAGCTGTACTGAACAGGCTAGAATGCTAGACCGACCACCTGACTGGGGAATACCAAGCGGGCTTCCGTAACGGGCGGTCTTGTGCGGAACAAATTTGGAACCTGAAAATGAGTTTGCAAAAAAATGGTTCAAATGGCTCTGAGCACTATGGGACTCAACTGCTGAGGTCATTAGTCCCCTAGAACTTAGAACTAGTTAAACCTAACTAACCTAAGGACATCACAAACATCCATGCCCGAGGCAGGATTCGAACCTGCGACCGTAGCGGTCTTGCGGTTCCAGACTGCAGCGCCTTTAACCGCACGGCCACTTCGGCCGGCAATGAGTTTGCAACCCAAACAGAACCTGTCGTATTCAGAAAGGCGTACTACTCTATCGACCGGAAAACTTTCAAAATTCTAGCTGAATACAAAGTAGGCAACATAATACGGACTATCATAGAGCGAACCTTGACCAAAACGACCCCCAAAGTAAAGTTCTGTGGGGAACTATCAGAGCCCTTTGAAATTTACACACGTATCCGACAAGGCGATGGCCTCTCACATCTGTTTTACAATCTAGTATTAGATAAGGTAATGCGAACGCGTTATGCAAATCTTGTTGTCTCTCGCGTCCATATTAAAAAGATAACCTGAAGATGCCTAGATAACGCGAAACGCGTCGTTGAAAAATAAAAAAAAAACAGACTAAAATTGTAACCAAGTCTGTTTTTGCCAAATACACGGGATAACCTTAGGAAACCTACAGATTAAATGCCTGGCTTTTGCAGACGACTTGGCGATTGTCACGAAAGGTATAAACGAAACAAAAGAAGCTATTGAAAATCTACACGAAACCGCTTTCAAAACTGGACTACACATCTCTTACGAAGTGACACAGTTTATGAGCGCAAAAAAACTCTCTGAACACAAAGTACGGCACGATTTACAAAACAGCAAACTTCAAATACCTCGGTGAAACACTACAAATGAGTGGACATAACAGAGACTCAAACGAAGAAAAATAAAAGTGGTGTGGAATCATTACAACAAGAAGTTTATCTCACAAAAAGCCAAATTACTCCACTACAACACTGTGGTGCTCCCCGAGGCACTGTATGCAGCAGAGACCACACTAATCCTCGGGCAACACGTATCAGACAACTAGAGAAAGTAGAACGGAAAATACTTAGGAAAATATTTGGTGCATCTAACAACATTGGAATATGGATCAAGAAACCTACAGAGGAACTATACAAACATACGGAGACAATCACAGAAAAGACCAGAAAACGCAAATTCTATGGACACCTATACAGAATGCCATCACACAGACTGAACAAACAGATATTTGACAGGGTAACCACTAGAAGCAACAAATGGGTGGCAGAGGTAAAAAAGCGACCTGAACCACCTCAATATCACACCAGACACAATAAACGACAGAATAAATTTTAGAAACATAGTTAAGAAATGTAAACTACATGAGATACACTGTGAGAAACAAACCGGCATAAAATGGACCGAAGAACGCAAGCAAGATCAGAGCCGGAAGATGAAAGAAATATGGGTAAGGAAGATGAAGCCGCAGACACGAAGCCGACAAGAAGCATGGACAGGGGACGGGAACCAGAAACACAGCGAGCGAATGAGGGAGATTTGGAGAGCACGGAAGGCAGCAAAAGAATTGGCCATGTTTAGTTCAACTGAGCTCTTTCAAATGTATACAATCTAAATATCCCTGTTCCTTCGTTCTTATTAAGATCTTTCAAAATTATTTTAGTGCAATTGTACAATTCGCAAACACAAGTCGTTATTTAACAGTTATGTAATTTTATAATCTGTACTACGCCAACTTGGTCACAAATACAGACTCGTAAACATTTTCCTGTAAATCATGAGTGAGTCTAATGATGTAGTTCTCTAGGACTACTGTATGACACAGTAACCTTTGTTTACCGGGCTAGGGGGCAGAAAGGTACGACACTGGACATTTGGAAATTCAGATTTAGATTTCCCCTAAACAGCTGACAGTCAGTGCTCGGACGTTTCTATTGAACAGGACACGGCGCATTTCTTTCCCCGCCCTTCTCCATTCCGTGCTTATCCTACGAATCTAATTACCTCCAAGAAAATTATACGTTAAATCATTATCATCATACACGTTACTTTACTATTGTGTTGATGACAAGCAGCAAGTCTGTCTTCTATACATACTAGTATGTAAAGAATAACACAGTGTCGCTCCACAAGCTTTTATTGGTCGTTTCGAAAATTATCTTGATTTAGTGCTTGACTGGTCGTGTTGCCAGTCAAATGGATCATCAACTACATTAGCTATACTTCGCGGATCTTCTCATCCATGGCAGTTAAATTTCTTGAGACCTGTAGTTTTCAAGGCAGATTTGGGATATATCGCAGTCCTTGTATAGGATGACGTAGAAAACGTGTCGGATCGTAAAAAAATAAAAAAAATAAAAATAAATTTACGGTGTTTAATGATTACAAAAATATGTTGCACTGTGAGAGTCGGTATACACAGACACAGCTAGGATAAATAATTCGTGCTCTCCAAATTGTTTACCGCTAAGATCATGTTAGATGAAACTGACTAATCGTAACCCAAGTTAGAAGAATTATGTGAGTATGAGGAGTTTTTTGCAGATTATTTTAAGTCGTGAGCGCATATAGCTTCTTAATTTCTGTGTTTCCCGCAATTTCCCCTTTGTTTTATGACGGAGTAGTAAAGCCCGTCTCTTTAGCAAAGGAACAGCAAGTATGTTAAGGTACACGCATCTCTCTCACGGCTCCAGTCGTTGACCTAGTTCGAAACCAATGGCCATTTCACTCTCCCTCAACGTATTTAAGGAGGGAGCGGCAATCGATCTAAGACAACCTCCTTTTTCTTAGTCGAATCATCAGTCCTTCTAACGATATTGTAGCCTTACATAATCCAGATTAATAAACGGTAATTATGAAAGAAAGCGCAAGTACGTATACATTTGGGACTCAACCCGCATTAAACACCAGCTCACTCCGGTAAGTTACCATCGACCGTGATCGAACCAAAACAGTGGTTGCGTATGCTGGTCGACATTAATTAGTTCGTCACAATGCATTACCTCCTCCTAGGTTTCTTGTTCGATATCCGTATTCTCATTAATGAGCTACTCATTGTGAGTCCCATTAAAAATATCGAATTAGGAATTACACTAATATTCCCTATGGAATTTTAGCACCTAGGCACTCTCACGTCATCTATTCTCTGTATTATCTGCTACTGTCAAGTGAGAAGCAGGGAATGGCTGGAACAAACCAACCTAGAGGATCTTCAGTTTGCGTTCCGGAGAAATGAAGACAGGTGGTGTAAAGACAAGAAGAATGTAGGATATCAAGCGTTTCAGAGAAAGAAAAAATTGTGAATATCTACGAGAAAATTGAACGTTAGCAAATTCCTTCCGAAAGTATTCTTCCGAGTGTAACGTTGAATGTGAATGAAGTGTACACGACAAACTGCCGGAAGCTCTAGAAACTTGATACGGGCAAGTCTTCATGTCCAGATTGTATACCGATTAGGTTCCTTTTAGATTACGCTGATACAATAGCTCCCTACTTAGCAATCATATACAACCGCTCGCTCACCGATAGATTTGTACCTACAGATTGGAAAATTGCGCAGGTCGCACCAGTGTTTAAGAAGGGTAGTGGGAGTAATCCATCGAACTACAGACCTATATCATTGATGTCGGTTTGAAGTAGGGTTTTGGAGCATATACTGTATTCAAACATTATGAATCACCTCGAAGGGAACGATCTGTTGATACGTAATCAGCATGGTTTCAGAAAACATCTTTATTGTGCAACGCAGGTAGCTCTTTATTCTTACGAAGTAATGGCCGCTATCGACTGGGGATCTCAGGTTGATTCCGTATTTCTGGATTTCCGGAAAGCTTTTGAAACCGTTCCTCACAAGCGACTTCTAATCAAGCTGCAGGTCTATGGGGTATCGTCTCAATTGTGCGACTGGATCCGTGATTTCCTGTCATGAAGGTCGCAGTTCGTAGTAATAGACGGCAAATCATCGAGTAAAACTGAAATGATATCAGGTGTTCCCCAGGGAAGCGTCCTTGGACCTCTGCTGCTCCTGATCTATATAAATGACCTGGGTGACAATCTGAGCAGTTCTCTTAGGTTGTTCGCAGATGATGCTGTAATTTACAGTCTAGTAAGGTCATCCAAAGACTAGTATCAGTTGCAAAGCGATTTAGAAATGATTGCTGTATGGAGTGGCAAGTGGCAGTTGACGCTAAATAACGAAAAGTGTGAGGTGATCCACGTGAGTTCCAAAAGAAATCCGTTAGAATTCGATTACTCGATAAATAGTACAATTCTCAAGGCTGTCAATTCAACTAAGTACTTGGGTGTTAAAATTACGAAGAACTTCAGTTGGAAAGACCACATAGATAATATTGTGGGGAAGGTTGCGTTTCATTGGCAGGACACTTAGAAGATGCAACAAGTCCACTAAAGAGACAGCTTACACTACACTAGTTCGTCCTCTGTTAGAATATTGCTGCGCGGTGTGGGGTCCTTACCAGGTGGGATTGACGGAGGACATCGAAAGGGTGCAAAAAAGGGCAGCTCGGTTTGTGTTACCACGTAATAGGGAAGAGAGTGTGGCAGATATGATACACGAGTTGGGATGGAAGTCATTAAAGCAAAGACGTTTTTCGTCGCGGCGAGATCTATTTACAAAATTTCAGTCACCAACTTTCTCTTCCGAATGCGAAAATATTTTGTTGAGCCCAACCTACATAGGTAGGAATGATCATCAAACTAAAATAAGAGTAATCAGAGCTCGAACAGAAAGGTTTAGGTGTTCGTTATTCCCGCGCGCTGTTTGGGAGTGGAATAGCAGAGTAGTCATGTAGATGTAGATGTAGATGTAGATGTAGATGTAGATGTAGATGTATTACGAGACCACATCAGAATGATGTCGAAAACTGGCGATATTTATACAGGTATAGAGAATCTCATTTTCAAGGCTACACTGCCTACACTGCCGCCGATAAGGCATAGGGGAGTGGAGTGGTAGGGTTGGGAGGGTGTGGGGGGAAGAGTAGACATTTTGTAGGGATAGTGTGACACGACTGTGGAGGTTGAAGTGGAGGTAAGCTGCTGTAGTTATCTAGAGATGAAGTCACACGGTTAGAGTACTGTGAGAGTATTGTACCAAGGTACTAAAGGCCTTAACCACAAAAATATAAGAGCTACATTATAAGCTAGGTTTCGGCAAGATATGTTACGCTTATATAGTGTGGACTGTCTAAAGAAATAGCACAGATATACATAAAAATCTTGGTGTGAAACGTACACCGGTAAGCAAAAACATCATGACCACCTGTGTAATAGCGTGTTGGTTCACCTATGGAAAGGAGTACAACTATAAACACCGGGTGATCGCAAAAATTCCTTGATAGAATTCCGCTGGTGTGTATCACGAGATATCTACGACAGGTTACGCATTTTCTGCAAAATTACATGATGGTGGCATTCAGTGGCTGACCTGGCAGCTGATATCATACAAGATAGGTCCCAGTGGGACATGTGTGCAGGACACAAATAACAGGCCCCTTCCGTGCCGGGCCTGTGTCACGCTGCTCGAATCTCTGTAGCTCGAGTGTTGCCCTCTGACACGGAGAATCATCTTCCTGGATGATACCATCGCCGTCATGGAAGACTGTGAGTACGTACGGAGGCAGATGGACTGCAGTACTATTCACGTTGTCCATTGTTGGCATGCTGCATTCAGTTCCTACCACAGGTCCCACTGCGTCCCTGATGGTAGTGCCGCTGGCGCGTGTCCGTATGACGGCCATCAAGACCATTTCCGTGCGGAAGCACTCTCTCTTCCGAACTAATGAGGAAATCAGCACTATGTAACTTGCGTGCGGCAAGTTGGGAATTAAGGTGGGACAGGAAAGGCGCTATCAAGGTGCCTGCTCACTGAAAGTGGGCAATCCGGATTCGAGTTCCTATCAGATACAAACTTTCGCTGGACACCACTGAATTCATTTCAATGTCCGATTCGGTCGATGTCAGAATTTCTATTTCATTTAATCATATATGCGTGTGGCTGCGGGATCGAGAATGTAGTCTGTTTCTCCTGACATAAGTCAGCCACTAGCCTTTAGACCAGGGCCGGCCAAACGCTGCACAGTGTGCAGACGTGTGGAAGTGCTGCTCATGTGTGCACGTGTGCGACAGCGACATCTGCTATTAGACATGTGTTCTAAATGAACGGCGGCGGCTCCACTGCCCTGTGGTACAACCAAGAGCGCAACATATCCAGTCTCGTTTACCGCTGGTGACCACAACCTTAAGAGAGAAGTACTGAGAAATGGCAGGTACTGTGAAAAAGCAAAGGACGGGAGATTTATGTTCTCAGTTGTTTAAAAATGACTGGGAACTGCAATTCTTTTTTGTAGCCGTTGGTGAAAACTCACAGCGTTTGCTGTGCCGCCGAATAACAGGCGGCCAGCGTAATTTTTCAATTGAAAGACACTACGATACATATCACAAAGACGAGTGTAGTGTACTCAACATTGAAGAACGGCAAGCAAAATTAAATGTCCTTAAGAAAATGGATGAGACACATCAACTCGATTTTACTGTACGTCATAGTAACTGATACTTCTTGAACCCTTAGTTTCTTGTGTTACATTTATGTCTGTTTCACTGTACGCTGTACAATGTACTGTTTTCAGTTTTCCAGAATGACAACCACACTAAATCTTCACTGCGAGCAAGTTTTAAAATCGCATTAAGAATTGCACAATCTGGGGAAACACTTTTCCGAAGGGGAGTTTGTGAAAGTTTGTCTGATTGATGCTGCAGAACTTGGGTGTCCCACGAACGTTAGCAGGTTTCAAGAAATCAGTCTATCCAAACAAACAGTGACAAGACGTATCAGTGCTTTAGCCGGCGATCTGCACAGGCAGCTAATAAATAAGACTAAATACTTCGTTGCTTTCTCTGTTGCGCTCGATGAAGCAACAGATCTTACAGATACAGCCCAAGTTGTCATATACATACGAGGTGTCGATAACACACTTTGTGTAACAGAGGAGCGACATCTGTGCGTAGAAACATGCACTACACGAACGCTGACGGTTGCGGCGTGCACGCTGTGACTCGGACGTTGCACATGTGCAGGAGCACCGCACGCGTGCAGAATTTCTGGCGGACCCTGCTTTAGACTATCATCATATTGCAGTGATCCGAGGCTATCTTATCTGCCCCTGATGGACAGCAGCGTGAAATGTTTGTGCAGTGTCTAAGGTGTTTTTTATATGGAAGGAAGAACTATATTAGAGGAATTTGTAGCTGAACCACGCTTGTACAATACTAGACAAATCAATAACTCCGAGCTCAAAGCATCATCGCTTACAGATGATGTAATGTTTCATTAAATTAGTAGAAGTGCATGAATCAGTTCTTCTTGTTGTAATCCGATAGATTTGTGGAATTTATATTTCGTGTGCTCGAAGTCTGCTATCGACCAGTGTCACATAATTTATCTCATAATCCTACTCCTAATAATAAAAGTTATCTGATTATAAAAATATTCGCTGGTTTTATTAACAATAACTGAAGTACTACAATGTGAATAAAATTACTGGTAAGGTTAAGGAAAGGTTGCAGTTCATAGATGCGCAATCTGTACCTGAAATTGTGTTGTTGAAGGTAATTACTAGGACCCTTTCCCATTCTGTTTGGAAACCATTCTCAAGGAAATAAATGATACACAGATTGAATATTGTGTAGTACGTGTGTGCTTTAAGATTTTTCCAATGATTCCATGTGTTACTGTATTGAGAGCGCCCACGTATTCGAGGACTAGATTTGTTCATTACCTGAACAGATGCCTTAAGACAGTGTTCCTGTCAAAGCTAGACAGTTCGGGTGTCTAATGTCACTGTGAGGAAGTGATATGCTATTCAATGGGTATCTCATTTTAGATAGCTGTATACTCGTTGCTGATACTGCTCGATGTCACGAATGTGCCCACATGCGAGATAAACGCTACATGGTTACGTTTTAGGTAATCAGTCTCAAAAGTATTGAATAACTAACAATTATTTCAAAATTGTATATGAGGTTTTGACTGGCGATCGGGTTTTTAGCTGGGTAAAAATAAGTCCGATGCTGGAAACATTGTAGATGAGATGCAGCTTTCGAATATACTCTCTGCTATTTAACAGAATGTATTCTGGAGACGAAATGAATAGTCCAATTCCTTAAAATCAGTTTCTTACATGATTGCAGCCGTAAATTCTCCAAAAGAGTAAAACTGATTTACTAGAAGAGTGAAGGCCTGTCGTACATTGACCTAGTGCAACAAGAAACGTAATTAATGCAAACCGATGACTTGTTTCCATTGACTGACTCGCAAATATTGTTGATACCCTGCATTAAAAGTTATGACCACTTTTCCGTTGCAAGGGTTTTGTTTCAAAGTAACGAAGGTGAACCAGTTCTTATAGCTCTTAAAGTATGCTTTCTAGGGGCCCATGTTTACTTGAATGTTTTGTTTCGAATGATCATTCCTATAATATTCCTGAATATTGACTATCACTTCTGAAACACCTTGTATATTGGAATACACAAATTTTACTTTACTGTAAGCGTTTGAGGTACTGTTATTAATACATAAATCATATTTTTGTTTCAGTTTCAATTAAATTCGTAAGTGATTGGTTTGGTGACGAGTGACCGGAATCCACGCTATTACATACAGATTTGCAGCTTCCAATTTCGAATCTCGTGGTCTAAATTTCTTTCACGAAGCCCGATTAATGTTTGACGGCATGATACAAACAGTTTTTCGTATTGATCGTCATAATATCCGCCGTCACCAATCTGATCTGCTTGTCAACGAAGACTTTGATCCTGATGCTTACGGAAACAGGAACACATAAGTTTCTTTCGTCCATCTGTAGGATAAGTTATTAAAATTAGAATTATTGTACTATGTATTTCCATGTTGCTCTCTTGCTCTGGTCGCTGTGATATTTCATTGCTTATGAACGATTATTCTTCAGATGAGTGGAACATTAGCAGTTCACACCCAGTTCCAATTGCTACTCCTTTTCTTCCATTTTACTGGGATACATTAGAGAGGTCCTGTCGTCTCCAACGTCCGTTAAGTTTTAGTTAAAAAAAAGAATGAAGCCATAAGAAATCATTATTTACTTTGATACGTTATTTGTGTAAAAGCAGTCTTGAACGCATATAAGTTACTGCATTCGATGACCGGTTTAGATTTTTTATAGGATCGTCATCGAAACATTTTATACATTGCACTGCAGTGTTCGTCACTTCTTTCCAGAGTGTCCTGCTCAACGCTATCGTCTCCTGCTGTCGTCAAAAAGTAAAGCTGTCCTATGGTGCTCCTATAAGAGATCGAAAACGGACACCGTATGAAGTAAATGATACGAGATTAAGACTGCATTTATTGGAACAATATTTGAATAACAAACTAAATAATAGCGAAAGGAAACTGAATATTTTACACGTCACAACAACTCTTTATTTATGAAATACTGTATCTGGCAAATGACGAACATTCACGACTACACCATAATCGAGGCGTTTTACCCAGTTTCTGCTGGAGGACTTCAGGAAACACATAAGTTTTCATCACTTCAGTTCCCAGAACTCCTGAAGATAGACTTTGACTGTGTATATTGTATCACAGCCACAGTCCCTTTCACTGTTCAGAGATGTCACAAAACCCGCTCGAAGATGAAAACAACCGTAGTGTGCAGCGTCTATTAGATGGACGGGGTCCGACAGCCGATCAGTTGCAGTCATTCCACCAGGAAGGAGGTACACGGTTCGAGTTATCTGTACTTCAACCATTCCTAGACGGTCAGTCCCGTAGTTTGATCGTGCCCAAATTGTTACTTTGTGCCAGGAAGGGCTCTCAACAAGGGAAGCGTCCAGGCGACTCGGAGTGACCCAAAGTGATGTTCTTCGGACTTGGAGGATTCACAGATAGACAGGAACTGTCGATGACATGCCTCACTCAGGCCACTCAAGGGCTACTGCTGCAGTGGATGACCGCTACCTACGGATTATGACTCGGAGGAACCCTGTCAGCAACGCCACCACGTAGAATAATGCTTTTCATGCTGCCACAGGACGTCGTGTTACGACTCAAACTGTGCGCAATAGGCTGCATGTTGCTCAACTTCACTCCCGACGTCCATGGCGAGGTCCATGTTTGTAACCACGACACCATGCAGCGCGGTACAGATGGGCCCAACAACATGCCAAATGGACCGCTCAGGATTGGCATCACTTTCTTTTCACCGATGAGTGTCGCATATGCCTTCAACCAGACCATCGTCGGAGACGTGCTTGGAGACAACCCGCTCAGGCTGAACGCCTTAGACACAATGTCCAGCGAGTGCAGCAATGTGGAGGTTCCCTGCTGTTTTGGGGTGGCACTATGTGGGGCTGACGTACGCCACTGGTGGTCATGGAAGGCGTCGTAACGGCTGTACGATACGTGAATGCCATCCTCCGACCGATAGTGCAACGCTATCGGCAGCATATCGGCGAGGCATTCGTCTTCACGAACGACACGTCGCGCCACCGTCGTGCACATCTTGTGAATGACTTCCTTCGAGATCAGAGTAGCCAGCATGTTCTCCAGACATGAACCTTATAGAACATGCCTGAGATAGATTGAGAAGGACTGTTTATGACGACATGACCCACCAACCACTCTGAGGGATATACGCCGAATCGCTGTCGAGGAGTGGTACAATCTGGTCAACAGTGCCTTGATGAACTTATGCCACGACGAATACAGACATGTATCAATGCAAGAGGCGTTCAACTGGTGTGTACAGTAATGTGGAACACCGCCTCTGAAGTTCACGCTGTATGGTGCCACAACATGCAATGTGAGGTTTTCTTGAGCAATTAATAGGGCGTTAATGATGTTTATGTCGATCTATATTCTAATTTCCTGTACAGGTTACGGAGCTCTCGGAACCGATGTAATGCAAAACGTTTTTTTTTTTTTTTGGATGTGTGTATTATCGTAAATTCGATATTTTAACTGTTGTCAGCTTTAGGCATGTTTTCGTGACGAACGGCGATCTTAGTTCGGACTGTTGTTCCATAAGCAAGGACTGAATATCATGGCTGAATCTCGAAATGTTTACGAAAGGCACGTTGCACGCATACGCCAGATTCATCGTTTATCTACTGCTAGACGCCCTGCTAAAGACCCTGTGTATTTACTGTTAGACGCTTGCTGGCATGACAGCTCTTTGTTGACCTCGAATATAGACTTAAGTTTTGGTAAGTATTTTCTGAAAGTGGTTGTTGGGGTTTAGCCATGAATGGAAGGGAATCACAGACGATAAAAAGTGAATAGGGTAAGTGAATAGACGCTTGTGTAATGTCGTACTACAGAAGAACATTACAGATTACATGGTTATATCACGTACTCAGTGAGGAGGTGATGAATAGAATTGGGGAGAAACCAAATTAGTGGCACTACTTGACTAAAGGAAGGGATCAGTTAATAGGACACATTCTGAGACACCAAGGCATTGCAAGTTTTGAATTTGAGGGGAATTATCGGGTGGGGTGTGTTGGAAGCCGTAGAGAGAGAGAGAGCAAGAAAGTTTTGAATTTGAGGGGAATTATGGGGTGGGGTGTGTTGGGAGCCGTAGAGAGAGAGAGCGAGACAGCAAGAGATGAATATAGAAAGCAGGTTCAAATGGATGTAGCTTTCTGTAGTCATTCATAGGTGGAAAGGCTTGCACAGGATGGTGTAGCGTGGAGAGTTGCATGAAACCAGTCGTCTCGCTGAAGACCACAACAACAACATCCTTTGTGAACAACATGGTCAACTCAAGAGAAGGAAGTGGTTGATGCATGCGGGCGAGCTCTGTGATCAGCTAGTCAGATTTACTTCTGTTTAGAGGGCAGCCGAAATATATACGTCCTGGGTCTCCCCCCCCCCCAGTAGACATATAACGATGGTATAAGGTGGAGTCTAACTGAAGAATGAAAATAACACTGACTTTCTACAGAAGAATTATCCCCTCAAGATGCGGAAATAAGCGACTATCGATTGCCGTAACGCACGCGATGCCACCACCAATAAAATAAAAAGGGGGCCCTGTAACTTATTAACTTTGGCCTCATAAATCACTTGTAACTGCCGAGTTAGAATCACCAGCTGCGAGCGTTTGAGCTCCGGAGAGAAATCCAGTCTGGTCACTTGATCTTCTTAGTATTAACTAAAGCTTTTAAAAATATGTTTAAGTATACACGCCGTGCGCTTTATTGCAACTAACACGATTGTAAAAGGTACTTTCTGTAGTATACCGTAATCTTGTACAACGTCGTCGACGCTATGTAAAATCTTTTTGCAACAATGGAAATAGGTAAAACGAGATAATTTCTCACAAGGGTTCAGAAAACTCTCTAACGATGTTCAAGTGGTTATAATTAAATTTTCACTAATTTAGGACCCGTCACCCCATGACAAACGTGTGACCGTAGGAAAATGGAACTTTAAAATTAGTTTTTTGAGTACCACTTTTACGTTCACGGTTACAAAGGTTGCTGAATGTAACGGCCATCTTCATCCTGGACAGCCTGGAATCGCAGTAGAGATACCACTTCACAATTGATTACAGCACTTTTATGTTGTAAGTAAAACTCTTACAAGGCCTAAGCATTCCCAAATTAGGAGTTACCAAATCGAATTACCGCAGATTATGTTCTATGGAAGAAACGTTAAGAAGCTGTCAGGATACGTTCTGCAACGTTTGACAGATTCTTCAAGTAATTTTTGAGTAATACTATTTGTTATGTTCCGTCATTATATTGTGAATACCTGTGTTCATCACATATCAGTAACAGATCTTCTGATGGATCTTCATATTCACACCATTTAACTTCTTCTTTTAATATCCCAACTCCTTGCGAACCATGACTCGATTTCTGAACTTAGGTGTGATTTGAAGTCATATGTCTAAGTATATACAAGGTGCTTCATTATCATATGTTAACACATCTTCAGCAGTTTCCTTGTGTGAAATAACATATTGTAGTGACACCGAATATGTGCCGTACTACGTTGGATTTCGCCTCTTACGTCATGTATACTAATGAACGTTCACGATATGTAATGTAATGAATTAAACGAATTTCTTCCTAGAAATAGTTACTGAAGCGTGCATCAACTATATCGATGTCCTTGTAGGTTAGAATCGGTAGAGCGGCACGCTGGATTATCTGTGGTGGATGGCCGGTCGCGAAAGGACAGTACCGTTAGTGATAAAGGAAAGTTCGTCTGCGCAGGCCGAGAGAGGGTTGTATTTGGATCGGAAGTTTTCTGTGAGTGTAAACAGCTGAGTCGGCGTATGATCGCGAATGCAAGACCGTGGCTACGTATGTTTGTATGTTCGCCTCTGACGTGCCGATGGCAGTAGCAGCTGACACTGGGAAATGCGCGATCAGTTGTGAGTCTCAAGTTTGCATTGAAGTCCGTTGAGCGACCGCACCGTCGATTCGCTTCAAATGCACTTTTGGCAAATTGTAGAATTCTGAATTTAGTCGGTCTGTAATGGTTCAGTATCCTCTTCATCTGGTGTAACAATTGTGTACATATAATACAGAAATTGCGGAGCCCTTTGTAGGGTTTCAAGTTTTATTGAACCGTTTTGCTTTCATAATACGCTTGTAATTGTAGCTAGTGCTTAATTTTTTTGCGTATGTGTGTGGGGACTATACCGTCTGGTACAGTCAATTTCGAATATCAATGAGTTGCTTTCTTCGTGTATGTAATTTACGGTACTATGGAGATCTTAAACCAATAGTCTTGCAGTATGTACGTTTGTGGCTATTTATCTGTTGAGGCTGCCGCTATCTCGAAAGGTGAATTCTTTTTCTATCACTTACTCCTTTTAATCTTGTAAATTTAGGTTTGTCCTAAGGCAGGTATTAAGGTAAATTATTAGCTGATGCATGTGAGTAAACTGTGTGACCCTCAGGGACTGTGTTTTCATAAGTAAGTCATTACTTGTTTGCATTGAGGCTCGTTTCCGTCCACCTGACTTGTTCACATACTATTGTGACAATTACGTTTCAAAGGTTGTCGACTGTAAATAACTCTTCAAATACCTTAATCTTGTGTTGGACAGAAATCTTACTGACAGGTTCATTTGCATCACTTTATGACTGCTGCCAGTTCTGTTGTTACGAAATTGGATGACTTACATTCCTCGAACTTCAAACTGTGAGATGGCTGTTACTGTGAATAGCCTGTTACGCGACTTAAAATTGCCTCTGAAATCATTCTGCTTGAGGTAAACAATGCTATGATCCTCGTTTAGTTGATGCACCCGAAAAATAAAATTCTATACTGTGCCTTTTAAATAGTGTAACTGAATACACCATATTGATTACTGGTGTCCCTCATATGTAAAGTTTCCTTAGCCGTTATTGTAAGTGATTATTATGCACTACTATCTGTCTGCCGCACCGACTGCTTGAAGCAAATTGCGTCACGTTACCGGTCAGGCCTATTCAAGCTTACTTCAAGTAGGTACATTCAAGATTTGTCTTTGCAATGATGTTTGTCCTGAAGATATTTCCTAATGGTTGCGAAATGGGCATCTGACCATTATAGCAATTAATCGTTACTTGTGAGACTTGACTATAACTTGAGTACCGCTTAATTCAATATTTCAACATTTTTCCTTATTTTATTGTATTCATACCTTTGCTGCTGGCCGTGGGACCGTAGAAACAGCGGCGTGGCTGCCTTATGCCGGCTTTTTTTGTACTATCGTCTACCTGAATATGAGTAAATGTGATGGTATTATATTTACAACTTATTAAAGGCCAGTCGATTTAAATACAGAAATGTATGAGGGTGATTTTTGGAGAAAAGTTGTTTTCCTCAATCTATGCCTTAGCACCTTTTACCTAACCAAATACATAATGATTGCTTCCAAATTCAATTTTCCGTCGCGATTAATGCTGTAATGCTTTGCGTCAAGTGTACTTTATTTAACGTTTAATAAAAGATATTAGACTATGTTTTTGGATTTAATGTGCCCAGCATCTCACCACTCACCTCACATTTTTCCTACCGGATCAGTTATCATCGTGCATTGACAAAAATTAATATTGTGAAATGAATGTTATTAACGTCGGAAAACAGTCCCCTTCTGGCCACGATTAAGTCAATCTCTATTTTATACGTGACTTGAGTTTTTAATACATGGAATTATACTTTATACTGGTGGTAAATAAAGCAACTTAAAGGTATTGTGGATATAATTAAACGTAATTAAGTTTCGTACATCCTCTGAAATATGTACAAAGAAGTTCATTTTAGAATCTGTCTATAATACACTGATGTTCAGAAAATAGCAGAACGTCTTGAACGATTAGAGAGATGACTTTCATATGCACAGGAGCTGTAATTTAGTATGTTCTGAAGAAAACGTTAGTATTTGAAACAAGTCGGCCAGCGATTTCAAGGTCAACATCGTTGATATCGCGGAGCAAGACCACCTACCGGTATAATGTGCTTCCGATTCTCGTTGTCTCTATTAACCGAAGGTAATGATTCTGTTGTGTCGGCAGACTTGCCAACACTACGCACACTAATTGAAAGAGGCGGCCAAGATGCACGCGCTAACTCACGAAGGAGGGAGTGAGGTCTGAAACAGGAGACTTAATGAATGCTATAAAGAAAATACGTAACTTCTGGACTACTTAACTTTTAATCCTTCCTTTGTATACATCGTTCTTGATGAGACATCTGGAGATTGTGGCGATACAAGTGAGGCTCTTGTGATACAAGCTATCTAAGGCTAATGGCGCCTTGCTAGGTCGTAGACATGAACTTAGCTGAAGGCTATTCTAACTGTCTCTCGGCAAATGAGAGCAAAGGCTTCGTCCGTATAGTCGCTAGCAACGTCGTCGTACAACTGGGGGTCGAGTTCTCGTACGTCTCTCGAGACCTGCCATGTGGTGGCGCTCGGTCTGCGATCACACAGTGGCGACACGCGGGTCCGACATGTACTAATGCACTGCGGCTGATTTAAGCTACCACCTGGCAAGTGTGGTGTCTGGCAGTGACACCACATTCCTCCCCCGCAAATCGGCGAACGGTCGTGTTATAAGGCATCCGCCCGCCGTGGGGAGGACCCCATGTTGACGTATGCGATGAGGTGGGAAGCCTAACAAAAGGCGAGGCTGTGCCACCCGCACCCGGCCATTCGGTCCGAAAACCTAGTCCAGGGTGCACGTCAACCTGCGGTGTATGCGCCCGTAGAGAGACAGGAGGGGCCGAAGGGTCGACCTCCATGTGGTCGGGGCACCCGACGGGCGAAGACGACATCTGGTCCGGAGCGGGCAATAGTGCCATGGCGGAGGACATCTGGTCACGGGAAGCGAGCGGCGGCGCGTGACCCAGGGAGGCGCCAGGCGGTTGCAGCGACGCATCCACTGCGGGCGGCGCCGGCGGGAGAACAGGCGGCGGTGGCGGCGCGTCGCCATGAGGCAAAATGGAGGGCAGCGTCGGTAACACCTGGGGATGAGGCGAGCCAGTAGATGGGTCCCCAGGGCGCTGACCGGACGGCACCGTCGCTGAAAGCAGATGGGGAGCGGCAGAACCCAGGCGACGACAGAGGCGCAGCTGATTGAGATGCCGACGCACCTCACCAGAGGCCCCCAAAACCAAATACATCGCGCGGCCGAGGCAGCGAAGAATGCGCCCTGCGAGCCAACGCCGTGAACCGCGATAGTTGCGATAGAAAACAACGTCGCCAGGAGCAAAAGCAGTAGTCTGCCGCTGCACTGGAACCTGATGCGGCGGATGCAGCAAGGACATCAAGGTTCGATGAGGACGACCATGGAGCAACTCAGCCGGCGAGCGACCATCACGGGGCTGAGAGCGATACGAAGACAAAAAGAGCAACAATGCGTCCTCCCTAGAATGCGACTCTGTCAACTTCAACATCTGTGACTTGAAAGTCCGGACCAATCGTTCAGCGGCACCGTTTGACTGAGGCGATAACGGCGCGGATGTCAGATGTTGAATACCATTGGCCTGGCAGAATGACTGAAATTCCGCGGACATGAATTGTGGGCCATTGTCGGAAACAATAGTCTGTGGTAGACCTTCAACGCAAAAAATAGCGGACAACGCTTGGATGGTGGCAGATGACGTCGTGGAAGACATCCGGACAACAAAAGGAAAATTACTGAAGGAATCCACCACAACCAACCATCGAGCATTCCAGAATGAACCAGCAAAATCGATGTGCAAGCGTTGCCAAGGGGAAGTGGGTTTCGGCCATGCAAAGAATTTCCGCGGCGGGGCGGATTGTTGTTCGGCACACGCCACGCAAGAAGAGCACATATTCGTAATCGCAGCATCGATTCCGAACCAAGTACAGTGCTGACGAGCAAGTTGTTTCGTTCGCACTATACCCCAATGTCCTTGGTGAAGAAGCCGTAAGACAGAGGACTGTAACGAACGTGGGACCACGACTCTGGACTGATCATTATCCGAACGCAACAACAAAACACCACGTCGTACAAAAAGTCTCTCCTTGTGAGCAAAAATTCGGCGAACCAACGGATCCTCGATCCGTGACTTTGACAAGGGCCATTGCGTAGCAACAAAACGCAAAACAGTAGCAAGGACAGGATCAGCAGCTGTGGCTGTAGCGACACGACGAAAATCAATCGGAAACGATACGACCACGTCATCGGTTTCCGAATCAATGAACATGCAAGCAAGTTCGGAAGAATCGAATGCTTTATCCTCAGCAACAGGCAAACGGGACAACGCATCAGCGTTTCCGTGCTTAGCAGTGGACCGATACAAGATATCGTAGCGGTACTGCGAGAGGAAAAGAGACCAGTGAATGAATTTCTGTGCTGTACGGGGAGGTACAGGCTTGGTCGGATGAAAAAGCGATGTCAAAGGTTTGTAGTCTGTGATGATGGTAAAGTGACGACCATACAAGAAATCATGGAACTTAGTAACACCAAACACGAGAGCTAAAGCTTCTTTCTCTATCTGGGAATAATTGCGTTGCGCAGACGAGAGCTATTTTGAAGCAAAGGCAATAGGATGATCATGCGATCCATCTTTGTGCGCAAGCACAGCACCGATCCCGAATTCCGATGCATCGACCATCAACAAAAGGGGTTTCTGGGGATCGAATGGCGTAAGGCAAGTATTGGAAAGCAACGCCGATTTCAACCGGCGAAAGGCGCGTTCGCATTCCGTCGTCCTGACGAACGGAACACCTTTACGGCGTAAGCGATGAAGCAGAGCTGAAATGGAAGAAGCGCGTGGCACAAACCTGGCATAGTAGTTAATTGTGCCCAACACACTCTGGAGCTGTTTCAAGTTCTGTGGCGAAGGCAACTCCTGTATGGCACGGAGGTTCTCTGGACTCGGATGTATGCCTTGTGCATTTATGATATGGCCCAGATATGGTAAGTCACGAGCAAAAAACACACATTTGTCCGTCCTCAAGTGAAGACCATTTTGTCGCAAGACCTGAAATAATGTTCGGAGGTTTGTTAAATGTTCGTCTTCGGCCTTGCCGGAGATCACAGTATCATCCAGATGGTTCGCAGCAGTAGGGACCGACGCACAAACAGTTTGTAAATATTGCTGAAACAATGCAGGGGCGGATGCACACCCGAATGGCAGTCGTTTGAATCGGTACAATCCAAGATGCGTGTTAACCACCAAGACACGCTGGGATTCTTCGTCCACTGGTATTTGCAAGTACGCATCTGCTAGGTCCAATTTCGAAAAGTATTTACCCGGGCACAGTTTATCAAAAAGATTTTCCGGGCGGGGCAAAGGAAAACCCACTGGTATTTGCAAGTACGCATCTGCTAGGTCCAATTTCGAAAAGTATTTACCCGGGCACAGTTTATCAAAAAGATTTTCCGGGCGGGGCAAAGGAAAAGTTGCAGTCACAAGTTGTGGATTCACAGTTGCCTTGAAGTCCACGCAAGGTTTTGGCAAAATTACTAAGGGTGAGGCCCAGAGAGAAGCCTGCACACGTTCAAGTACACCTTGCGATTCTAAATCGTTTAATGGCCTTGCAACCTCATCACGCAATGCGTGGGGAACATTGCGCGCTCTGAAAAATTTCGGTTGCGCGTCCACGTTGAGTTCCAAATGTGCTGCATAGTTCTTAGCGCAACCAAGGCCCGGTGCAAAAAGTCTGCAAATTCTTCACAAAGACTAGCAACACTGGCGGAAGGCACAGTCTGGTTCACTGATAGGACCTGATGGACGATAGACAAGTTAAACAATTCAAATAAATCCAAACCAAACAAGTTCACTGCCGTAGAAGAACGAAGAACGTAAAATGACACAAGTTTTGTTTGTCCCTTGTATGTGGCAAGAAGGCTGCACTGTCCTAACACAGGTATCTGCTGTCCTAAATAACTATTGAGCTGAACATTTGCAGCACGCAACGGAGGTTTGCCCAGTTGTTTGTACATGTCTTTATTGAGCAATGAAACTGCAGCTCCGGTATCGAGCTGGAATGGTATCACTTTGCCTCCAAAGTCTAAGTCTACAAAAAGTTTATTGTCCTGCTGACGACAAGAGCGACTTTCACGTGCAATTTGAACGGATACAGGTACAGAAGCACTTGCGACTTTACGGGATATCCGGCGACGTCGACGCACACTTTGTGTGGGACTAACACAGTCACTGTTAGATAAAGTGGCACTGGACGGGGTGGAATGAACTACATGAATGTCCATGGGCGAAGGTGCACGAGCCTGATTGTCCCTGGTTCGATTCCGGCGCGAAGCAAAGGGCCTGGAATAGTTGGGATTGTCTGATCTGAGCTTTTTCTGGCAAACACTTTGAACATGTCCTTTCTTATGACAGGAAAAGCAAATAGCTTGGCGTGGCGGGCAATGTTCACGCGAATGTCTAGTTGCACACCGCGGGCATGATTTTAGAACTGCAGTGGCATGCTTACGCGGCTGGACTCGTGTTTGCGAGCTAGGCTGCAGCTGCGCTGACGTGCGCGAGGGCCGTTTAGCGTCCCGTGCTGCGCGCCCGGCGGGCCGGTCAGTGCGACACACTCCTGGCGAAGTTTCAAATGATTCCTGAGCAAAGTCAAGTGTGTCTTGCCTATCCAATATGTCTATCACTTGTTGAAGGGAGGGATTAACTAGTTTCAAAATCTGTTCCCGTATGCGAACATCAGAAACGTTCTGTGCTATTGCATCACGCACCATAGTATCTGAATACGGAAGTCCACATTCACATGCAAAATCACAATCCCTAGTTAGTCCTTGCAATGTTGCAACCCACTCCCTATTAGTCTGACCGGCCCTACATTTGGTACGAAAGAACGTATACCTTATTGCAACTACATTAACTGTTTCTTTGAAATAGGCATCTAATGCAGACAAAATTTCTTCGTAGGACAGAGTTGCTACGTCGCATCGGGGAAACAATTTCACTATCACACGGTAGGTGGACACACCGACACAAGAAAGCAAAAACGGCTGCCGCTCATTACCTTGAATTCTGTAGGCGGCTAGATGGAAGCCGAATTGTCGGGACCATTCCGGCCAGGTCTCGTGGGCTGCGTCAAAGCTACAAAACAGAGGTGCAACCGCGTGTGTTGGCTGCGGTAGCGAGGAAGCAGCGCACGTTGACCCTGGACGAGCTGTCCAAGGGCATCCAATAACGCCTGCGTCTGCTGATTCTGCAAGCGATAAAATTCGGACAGTACATCTGGAGAAGCCATGACACAAGGAAATGTAAGCAATTAGAAAGAACAAGATCCTGATTGATCCGCGTCGCCAAAATTGTTTTGTCGGCAGACTTGCCAACACTACGCACACTAATTGAAAGAGGCGGCCAAGATGCACGCGCTAACTCACGAAGGATGGAGTGAGGTCTGAAACAGGAGACTTAATGAATGCTATAAAGAAAATACGTAACTTCTGGACTACTTAACTTTTAATCCTTCCTTTGTATACATCGTTCTTGATGAGACATCTGGAGGTTGTGGCGATACAAGTGAGGCTCTTTTGATACAAGCTATCTAAGGCTAATGGCGCCTTGCTAGGTCGTAGACATGAACTTAGCTGAAGGCTATTCTAACTGTCTCTCGGCAAATGAGAGCAAAGGCTTCGTCCGTATAGTCGCTAGCAACGTCGTCGTACAACTGGGGGTCGAGTTCTCGTACGTCTCTCGAGACCTGCCGTGTGGTGGCGCTCGGTCTGCGATCACACAGTGGCGACACGCGGGTGCGACATGTACTAATGGACCGCGGCCGATTTAAGCTACCACCTAGCAAGTGTGGTGTCTGGCAGTGACACCACATATTCAGTGTCACTTGAATAGACGTGCCTCACAGACGTATGCGCGAACCGTACCGTCAAATCAGTGGGCTGGAAAGGGTGAGCATTATTAACATGAGAGACTGTGATGCATCCATCCAGGAAATTGCTGCTTGTGTGGGACGAAGTAATTTGGCAGCGCAACGGCTGTGTGCAGAATGGTTTACGGAAGGCCTTACAATACGACCAGATAGGACAGGTTGCACCAGCCAGGGAAGAATGACGCCTCATCAGGATGGCATTGTAGGAAATGTTTATGTCCTCCTAGTATCTGCGCAACAGTGTAACACATCGTACACTATGAGGTGTGACAGTCCGCTGTTTAATACTGCACGGCCAATGTGCGCGTCGTCCACTTCTCTGCCTACGTTTGACGAATGTGTAGAAACATGCTGGACGGCAATTGTGTGTGTAACGACGTCATTTAGGAAAGAAATAGCATCAGATACGGTTTTTGTACGAATCCAGGTTTTGTTTCTTTTAAAATAATGGCCACATTTTTGTTCGCCACAGATCGGGAGAGCGGCAGCATGGTGCTGCATTCGCACAACACGTACAGCGCCAACTCAAGGCCTTATGGCATGGGGTACTATTGAGTACAACCACAAACCACAGTTGGTGAATGTCCTCGGTACTGTGACCGGTGTGACCTATGTGAATGACATTCTGCAACCTGTAGCCATACCCTTTCTGCATAACATCCCAGACGCCATTTTTCACCAGGCCTATGCACGGCCATGTTAGTGCACACACAAGTGCCTTCTTGGTGTCACAGGATGTCAGGCTTTTGTCCTGGCCCGCCAGATCATTAGACTTGTCGCCAGTCGAATATGTGTAGGATTTGGTGAAACGAGTGCTGCGACTCAGTGCGAACCACCACAGATTAATTTTGGAACCAGGTGAATGCAGAAACGATCGCTCTACCATGGCTTACACGTTTGATGTCGTCAGGCATGGAAAAAGTTATCACGGCCCATGGCAGACGCTGTGCCTACTAGGTAAAAGAGCACACACTGAACGGTGGTGACTGAAATGCTAATCCATCCAGCAGAACGAAGTAATGTACATGTACTGCGAATATGAACGTCCTGTCTCCAGTCGTTCAGTGCGTTCTGTTTTTTTTTTTCTGAAGATGAGTGTGAATCGTAATCAACTCACTGTATGTATTAGAAAGCGTTTGAATTGACAGTAGTGATACGTGTGTAATGATACCGCTCGTTTGGAAACGGTACTCTGATATAACATTTCCAAACCAGTACCTGTGCTTCCTAATCACAAAGGTGCCATTATTGGAATGTGGTATAAAGATATTTTACACAGTTAGTTGAAAGTAAAGTAAATTAAGTTTTAAATCATCTACTTTCAGTCTGACTGTGAGGGCAGAGACCAGAGATGAACAGAATATATTCAGAGCTGCATTAAAAGTCATCGTTCGTTGTCTGTATACTGAAAAAAATCAACAGTCTTATTACGTCATCTGATAGAGATTACAAGCAAATATTTTCACATTCTCACCCTGTGCTAGCTCACATCAGACGAAGGGACCAACCATTACGGAATTAATGGCATTCAATCAAATTGAGTTAAATAACAAAAGAATTTGTACTGGAAAAAAAATTTACATGATCGTATGGCATTGTTGGCCGGGAGGCCCCATTCGGGGGAGTTCGGCCGATATGTTGCAAGTCCTTTTTAGGTGACGCCACACCTGCGAATTGCGAGTCAATGATGAAGAAAATGTTGATGAAGGACACACAAGACTCAGTCCCCTGCCGGGATTCGATCCCGGCCCCCCTGCGTAGTAGGCGGTAACGCCACCGATACGCTACGGAGGCGGAGAATTTGTACTGAACACGTAACTTACATAGTCTAACAATACCACCACTTGCAAAGTAGATTAGAAATCAGATCAATAATGACGCTCACGCAGCATATGTTCGCTTTATCAGGCAAAAACAAAGTTATTGACTGTGGATGGTATCGTCAGAATGGAAATAATGAACTCACTGTAAAAAAGTCATTACGTTTGGCACTTATATTGAATGGATTTCCACATAGACATCGTCGAAGTTGTTATGGCTCATCTTGTTGATTCTAGGGTGATTCTACGTTGACCAAAAATGGTTCAAATGGCTCTGAGCACTATGGGACTTAACATCTCCGGTCGTCAGGCCCCTAGAACTTAGAACAACTTAAACCTAACTAACCTAAGGACATCACACACATCCATGCCCTAGGCAGGATTCGAACCTGCGACCAAAGCGATCGCGCGGTGCCAGACTGAAGCGCCTAGAAACGCTCGGCTACACCGGCCGGCCCACTTTGACTGCTAGAAGGTCCAGATCTGTATTTCAGCAATATTTGAAGACATAACAAATGCGTTTTTCAGGAAATTCTTAATGATCAAACAATCCTAGATCAGAACAGTGATGTGGTAGAAATAATTTTTGAATTGGTGTTCACGATCCACATTTTTATTAAAATTTTTGTAAATTCACATATACTTCTTCTTAATTGTCACATCATCAAGAAAACAGTTTTGTATCAATCCACATATATTTAATTTCCATTTTAACCGAACACAAGTCTTGACTTCCTTTTACAAAGCCAAATAACAATTTAACTTCTGCAAAGTGAACAAAGAATTCTCTGGGTGCATTCGCACCAAAACGGTTACAAGTAAGTCAAAGATTATGACTGTCTCACGGAAATGAATACACACAAGAACCACATCAGTGTAATATATCGATACATCTGAGTACCTATACAGTAATAAAACCAAATGTGAATATTGTCACAAAAATATGTCTGTTACTTCGCAGAAAAGTAGTACGATATTACTGGTATCAAGAACTGGTGGGGTTCGAGTGCCATAGTGATCACGTAAATAAAGAACCATTACAATAGGCAACCTATAATTCGAATACGTCCAAGAAAATAGCACAGTCACATTTTTCGGGATATAACATTGCAATATGTGAATCTACAATGCAGTTTCTGAAAGTATTTTGGGGGGGACCCCGTGATATTAAGTGACAATTTGGAAAGATCGATGCAGTGACGTAGAGACTGTTCTGAAGAGTACACCTTGCACCACACCACAACGTTACAGGTACAGCTCACATTCATTCATTAAACAGTAGCCTGTACCACGATATAGTCCTTAGTTTTGTTAGTGGGGACCTGACAATAGTTTACATGGTCTATTAGAAAACAGTTTAAAACGTCGTCGTCGCCGTTTTGAGCTCTGGTCCAAATGATTACGGCCGAATCAAATTTATTAGGTGAAAGCATATAGTAAATTGTCTGGAGACAATTACTCTACATTAAAGTCGTGCATCTATATAAACATATGTACTCCGAAAGCCCCCGTTCGGTGCCTGGCGGAGGCTGCTCTGTACCACAACTGGACGATTTCCTCACATGAGCCCTAAATTCTCGAATCTCTTCTTTTGTTCCTTCAGAGAAATGCCTGTTGAGGCAAGATGATAGTTCAGCGTTCTGCATTTAGCTTCTAATGGCAATTTTCTAAATTTTCTCAATAGCGTACCTTGAAAAGAAAGCCCCCTTCCCTCCAGCGATTTCCGTTTCGGTTCCGGAATCGACTCCGTAACACTTGCGTGTTGCTCGAACCTCCCGATAAAAAAAACTAGGAGCCCGCCTTTGAGCTGCTTTGATATTTTCCTTTAATCCGACCTGGTGTGGATCTCAAAAACTCGAGCGGTGGCTGGCTGGTTCAAATGGCTCTGAGCACTATGGGACTCAACATCTTAGGTCATAAGTCCCCTAGAACGTAGAACTACTTAAACCTAACTAACCCAAGGACATCACACACACCCATGCCCGAAACAGGATTCGAACCTGCGACCGTAGCAGTCCCGCGGTTCCGGACTGCAGCGCCAGAACCGCTAGACCACCGCGGCCGGCACTCGAGCGGTATTCATGAGTAAGTCACCCTAGTGTCTACATGTGGTCTTCTTCAAATGAACAATACTTACCAACAATTCTCCCAATAAACTAAAGTCGAGGATATGCTTTCGCTACCACACTCCTCATCCTCTCATTGCGTTTCATGTCGCTTTGCAACGTTACGCTCAGATATTTAAACGATGTGGTTCTCTGAAGCAGGGCACTAATAATGCTATATCTGACTATTACAGGCCTGTTTTTCCTGCTCGTCGGCAGTAACTTACGTTATTCTCCATTTAGAGGCAGTGGTCATTCGTCACACCAATTAGAAGTTTTCCCTAAGTCGTCTATTATAATTCTACAGTTTCTCGTGTTCGACACTTTCCTGTACACATCAGCGAACGACCGCAGAATGCAGCCCACACTGTCAGCCAAATCATTTATGCATAATGAAAGTAACAGCTGTCCTATCACACTTCCCTGGGGCACTTCCGACTACACTATTCTCTCTGCTGACATTTGTCTTACGAAATCCGTTATCGTATTATAAGCTGATGCACGTTCAACACTACCATTTTCTCCGGTATTGCGAATGATCAGCTTACTGTTTACATGGATAGATCACTGTATATTTCTGTGGCCCGTAGCACGGAAAACTTTGGAGCTAGTGTATTTGTTTTAGCAGAGTTGATAAGATGATTAGGACAGGCCATTAAAGGATGTCTGGAAAAATAATACAGCCATACAGCTTAGGTTTTATTTTTAGTTTTTACGTGTTTCACTTCCAGTATCCAAGTATCCTAATAACGAGAAACTATAACCCGTGCCAGATGGAGAGAATGATTCTGAAAACTACTTATTGTCTAATTATACACGACGTGTTTTATCGGGATAACTTAAGTCGCAGCACAATTGACAGTTGCAGTAAAGCAACAAACGGAAGTTTTGCAAAGGTTACATTGCTACAAAACTGCATAAACTGGTGATAGTCAAGTACAAACCATTCAGAACGTAAACAGCTCCAACATGCATAGTCGTAGACAAAAGTGTTCTTCGTTTTTTCCAACTTCACTGATTTTCACACACATTCCGAGAACTGGTTAATGTGCTCAGTACTGCGAGTAAATACCCTGGCAGCAGTACAGGCCTGACAACGATGGGGCATGACGTGAATGATGTCATCAGTCTCATGTTGAGTCAATGACGCCCATTCTTTCTCCAGAGCTGCTCGCAGAGAGTAATTGATGGACGCTGACGTGATACAAGCACTCTCCCTAGTGCATTCCATACATGCTCTGTGGGATTCAGATAGGGAGAGCGAGCAGGCCACGTCATGCGTGCAGTATCTTCCGTTTCCAAGAAAACATCAATCACCCGTGCTCTATAATGCACAGCGTTACCGTCTAGCACTACGAAGTCTGGGCCGACATCACCTCGCAAGTAGCGCAGTTGAGGCCACAAGATGTCGTCACGGTACCTGACAGCAATTAAACCTTGCTGAGTCACCCGTAAAATTTCATGAATAGGGGTTCGAGTGGTAAACAAAATCCCTGCCCATACCATTAGGGATACTCCTCAATACCGATCTCTTTTCACAATGTTTGTGTCCGGAAATCGTGTTCCTCGTTCATCCCAGATGTGAATCCATCGAGAATCACTCTCCAGAAGGAATCGGGATTCATCAGTGAGAACAACATTGGCCCACTGTTTGACCATCCAGGTGGCACGTTGATGACTCCACTCTAGACGTTCCCTTCTATGAAGACGCGTCAGAGATAGACACACTGCAGCTCTGACAATAAAGGCCTTCTGCACCCCGTTGGCCTCGATACAACACGTCCATTGGATGCTGCGAACTAACATGCCAGTTGCCGTGGAATACGAAAGCGGTAGTGTCGTTCCCTTACGGCCTAATGGCGGTCCTCTCTTCTAAAGTCACACGTGGTCGGTCCTGGCCTGGTCTTCGGAATACGGTATCGGTATCTATAAACTCTCGCCTCATCCGAGATACAACAGACAACCGAACGATTCACACAAAGTATCGGGCCCCATCAGTTTGCGTCTGTCCTGTTTCCGCTCTTTCTAATATCTTCCGCCGCAGAAAATCTGGTAGGATACCCGGCAGACACTACCACGTTTCATAGATGCCCTGTCATCGTTGGTATGGTTGTCCGTTGACCGGATTGCCATCTTCCGTGCATATTAAGATGGTAATAACATGTTGTTGACAGTTTGTATAATTTTATCCTGAATTACACACAATACGGGGAAAACGGTTGGTTCCTTTAATTTTGGACCCAGTGAATTTTCCGAAAACCTTTAGCAGTAAGATCAACTGTCTGTCCTTAATGCGCAAACAAGAGTGTGGCATCCCATCAGTGCAACACGAGTTACTGCAGTTAGGTATGTGAATTATATAATACATTCTTTATCAAAGAACTAGTAGTTAACGAAGACGTCTGAGTTGTACCTTACTGGAAACAGGTATACAACATGGCGGCAATACGCCTATGGTACTATTATTGGTGTGTTTTAGTTAATATCTCTTCTTCAGAAATGTTAACACATCGTCTGGGTTTTCGAGTAGAACCAACCACTAGATGTGATGTACGTTATAAATTGCAGTTTCCGTCGGCTGCGCCACATCATCTGCAACACCAGCAATGCTAGTATGGTATAGTGAGTTATCTGTTTCATGTCAGTAATTATCTTCAGGTCGCGGCAGAAATTTCATAAATTCCTTTTCTCTTTTTGTTGTATTATGTCCTGTGCTACGTTGATAATCAATTACAGTTACACTGTTAGCATAGAGTTGTATAAAATTTACTGCCTTTTAAATTGCTCCACTAACATATCTACCAAACTGTCTTCATGAAGAGTACCGCGTTGTATGGAATGTGTATTTGATTTATATAAATGTTGTACTTGACCATTTCGACATGCTTTTGAGAAATCTGCCGTGACGTGGTTCAAGTTCGTTTTGTGATCTGAGAACGGAAATACTTTTTGTGAAGGTAAGCATCTGTGCTCTTACATTTATGTGAAGTCAATTTATACACTGTATGTCTACTTTTGTTTAGTGATAACATAGCACAGATATATTAAAAATCTCCTTAATCTCTGGGTAAGCATCAAAATAATGGTATCATATTAAAAAACTGTTCCACCAGCTTTCTAATACCATCTACCCACAGATTCTAAGACAACGTTCATTTTTACATGTTTTTACAAATGATTTATCCTAATCATTGTATAACTAGAAGTGTTGCCAGTTGTAATAAAATAAATACATACGGCCTATTTATGGATTATATTTCGCGAAGTTTGAATTTCGCACATTTTGTTTTTTCATTTTGTTTAAACACGTAAGGAAACAGATTACCCTAAATATATAATTATAGTTTTCAAATATTGTTTTACTGCACTTTGTAAGCTGCATTACTTTAATTAAACACGCAGTTGTAAGATATGTGAGCTGGCAAAAGAGTATGGAGAGGACATTTGAAGCTTTTTAATAGTACCAAAAATGAGACTTTTACTTACTAGAACCCAGAGTACGATGTGATGGGCCACACAGTTCAAACTGAGATGTTTGGATGTTACTGAGCAGACTTGCCAGATGCAAATGGGACAATAAATTAATTTAACAATGGGATTATAGATAAAGATGTTATTATAGCCACATATATGAGCATCCTAAGTTAACTGTGCCCCAGTAAGAAGCTACTTCTGAAGTTAAAGCGTTTCACTTCAACAAAGAAGCCATGATGAACTTTCTTCAAGTTCTTTCTCATTTAATTAATAAACATGGTTTTCAGGGTATGCGGAAATGCAAAACGGACGAAATTAGACTATCCACGGAAAATAAAAGTCAAAAGCACCAATAGTGCAGAAAAGGTAGCAAATACCAGATGAAGTTGTTTTTTCAGTGCTTCTGACGTGTATGGTACTTCAATGCTGTAATTAGAAAGAAACGATTTTCTGATGATTTAAATCCAGGAAATGCATCTGGCACCATATCTTCTATTTCCGGCTGTGACTGCATCACTAGTGAATTACTTGTTCACTTTATAGAGACTGCAAGACGTGAGTCCCACGGAAAGGTGTTACTAAATTCAGAAAGATATGCCTAACATCCCCCCCCCCCCCCCCCCAATGAACCATGGATCTTGCCGTTGGTGGGGAGACTTGCGTGCCTCAGCGATGCAGATGGCCGTACCGTAGGTACAACCACAACAGATTGTATCCGTCGAGAGGCCAGACAAAAGTGTGGTTCCTGAAGAGGGGCAGCAGACTTTTCAGTAGTTGCAGAGGCAACAGTCAGGCTGATTGACTGATCTGGTGTTGTAACATTAACCAATACGGCCTTGCTGTGCTGGTACTGCGAACGGCTGAAAGCAAGGGGAAACTACAGCGGTAATGTTCCCGAGGGCATGCAGCTTTACTGTATGGTTAAATGATGATGGCGTCCTCTTGGGTAGTGAAGGCAACCGAGGATCAAGTACGTAAAAAGACGAGGGCTAGTAGAAATCCTTGGGTAACAGAAGAAATATTGAATTCAATTGATGAAAGGAGAAAATACAAAAATGCAGTAAATGAAGCAGGCAAAAAGGTATAGAAACGTCTCAAAAATGAGATGGACAGGAAGCGAAAAATGGCTACGCAGGGATGGATAGAGGACGAATGTAAGGTTGTAGAGGTTTATCTCAATAGGGGTAAGATAGATACTGCCTATAGGAAAATTAAAGAGACCTTTGGAGAAAAGAGAACCTCTTGTATGAATATCAAGAGCTCAGATGGAAACCCAGTTCTAAGCAATGAAGGGAAAGCAGAAAGATGGAAGGAGTATATAGAGGGTCTATACAAGGGCGATGTACTTGAGGACAATATTATGGAAATGTAATAAGATGTAGATTAAGATGAAATGGGAGATACGATACTGCGTGAATAGTTTAACAGAGCACTGAAAGACCTGAGCGAAAGAACGCCCCGAGAGTAGACAACATTCAATTAGAACTACTGACGGCCTTCGGAGAGCCAGACCTGACAAAACTCTACCATCTGGTGAGCAAGATGTATGATAAGGCGAAATACCGTCAGGCTTCAAGAAGAATATAATAATTCCAATCCCAAAGAAAGAACGTGCTGACAGATGTGAAAATTACCGAACTATCAGTTTAATAAGTCACAGCTGCAAAATACTGACGCGAATTCTTTACAGACGAATAGAAAAACTGGTAGAAGCGGACCTCGGGGAAGATCAGTTTGAATTCCGTAGAAATATTGGAACACGTGAGGCAATATTGTCCTTACGACTTATCTTAGAAGAAAGATTAAGGAAAGGCAAACCTCGTTTCTAGCATTTGTAGACTTAGAGAAAGCTTTTGACAATGGTGACTGGAATACTCTTTTTCAAATTATAAAGGTGGCAGGGGTAAAATACAGGGAGTGAAAGGCTATTTAAAATTTGTACAGAAACCAGACGGCAGTTGTAAGAGTGGAGAGGCATGAAAGGGAACCAGTGGTTGGGAAGGGAGTGAGACAGGGTTTTAGCCTCTCTCCGATGTTATCCAATCTGTATATTGAGCAAGCAGTAAAGAAAACAACAGAATGATTCGGAGTAGGTATTAAAATCCATGGAGAAGAAATAAAAACTTTGAGGTTCGACGATGACATTTTTAATGCTGACAGAGACAGCAAAGGACTTGGATGAGCAGTTGAACGGAATGGACAGTGTCTTGAAAGGAGGATATAAGATGAACATCAACAAAAGCAAAACGAGGATAATGGAATGTAGTCGAATTAAGTCGGGTGATGCTGAGGGAATTAGATTAGGAAATGAGACACTTAAAGTAGTAAGAAGTTTTCTATTTGGGGAGCAAAATAACTGATGATGGTCGAAGTAGAGAGGATATTAAATGTAGACTGGCAATGGCAAGGAAAGCGTTGCTGAAGAAGATAAATTTCTTAACATCGAGTATAGATTCAAATGTCAGGAAGTCGTTTCTGAAAGTATTTGTATGGAGTGTAGCCATGTATGGAAGTGAAACATGGACGATAAATAATTCGGACAAGAATAGAAGCTTTCGAAATGTGGTGCTAAAGAAGAATGCTGAAGATTAGATGGGTAGATCACATAACTATTGAGGAGGTATTGAATAGGATTGGGGAGAAGAGAAGTTTGTGGAACAACTTGACTAGAAGAAGGGACCTGTTGTTAGGACATGTTCTGAGGCATCAAGGGATGACAAGTTTAGCATTGGTGGGCAGCGTGGAGGGTAAAAGTCGTAGAGGGAGACCAAGTGATGAATACGCTAAGCAGATTCAGACGGATGTAGGATGCAATAAGTACTGGGTGATGAAGAAGCTTGCACAGGATAGAGTAGCATGGAGAGCTGCATCAAACCAGTCTCAGGACTGAAGACCACAACATCAACAATGCCATACATTTAAGAAATGTGTAAGCTATAAGTTAGAGATGACCTTTCAGTCACATGTTGACTGCCTCTACGCACTATTAGCCCGCTACAATCACTAGAAGTAGCATTTTTTTAAAACAATTTCAGCTTATGACAACCCAACAGCTGACAAATTGATTGGCACATCAACTGAGAGCACTATTAATCACGCAGTTAGCTTATGTATCTAGAATTCTGATTCGTTAGGTAACGTCTTGAAAGTGAATATAAATGTTCGATGTACTCGTACAATGTCTTTATTTCTCGCTATGGCTGGGAAACGCTTTAGCGGTACAATTTACAGTATCAGTGGTACAATTTAGAGGACCTGCCTCGAAGTTGTGCCACTTTGCACTAGTATCTTTCAAACTGAAGAAAACTAATTTTTGTTATTTTCGGTAAATGTATCTAAGAGAATGGGCTGCACAGTACTAGTATTATATTAACGAAATGCATATTAGATTTCATTAAGGACAGCAAAATTTTGAAAGTGGTGCAATGTATGAGATCTTATTCATGAGTTTATGAAGCATAGGAAATATACGTTGATTGGGAACATATCCAGTTTAGTAGGAGGCCTTTCGTGTAGCTAAATTCATATTTTGTCATTGTGCTTCACAGAAATGTTACTGTGTTAAAGGCATAATTGCCAACTTCGCACTGCGGCCGTGGTGAACGATTCGGTGCTGAACAAGCGCTGAGTCCTCCTCTGTCAGTGGAGAACCTCTGAAGTTGTGTGGAGGGGCACAGGACGGCACGCCACTTGGCCGGGCTGTTCACCGATTCTCAGACTGTGAAGAAGCTGCTTGTCACTCAGGCAGCTGCTGAATTGGCTCCACGAAGTTGAGTGGACCCCTTCTGTGCCCTACCTCCATGGAAATATTCCTGGAAGCATCGGGCGTTGAGCCTGGGTCAAACAAGCTGACTTTTCAGTTACCAAGGCGTAGTTTACCTATAGACAACAACAATAATTTCCTTCCATATTTAATCAATTTGGAGCTGAGGAATGCATTCACAGCTGCAGAAATGTTTTGAGAAGTTGTAAATTAAAAATACACTTTTATTTGCAATTATAGTGGCAAATAGCCATATTAGCTACTCCTAATTCCGACAATAGTGTTGTTCCCTGATGTCATGCCCCCATAGAAGATAAGAGAAGGGTATATGAAGATGGTTTGACGTTAGATATAGCTACTTACGTATTTTTTTCGATTATGAATGCTCATAAAGCTCGCAAATTCTTACAAAGTAGTGGATTACCAACGACTAGAGCAATAATATTGATGATAAGCCTTACGTATCAACAACCGTAGCATTACAGAGGAACTAAAACAAAAGAATCAGAGTGCAAAATATGTATTACACACCGTATTTCGTGTAGCACGACTGAGGAATACTTGAATGTTCGGAAGTTATATGTGGCGCGTTAACGCGAGGGTTTTGCTGTCGTTTGCATAAATCTTAAAATACGTTTCAGACTGCCGTAGTGAACCGGAAATAGTATGGCGATAACCACCGATGATAAATGTAAGTAACTGAGCGTAAATTTCTCTCCGCTTTTCTGAAGTATCAAGACTTTCTGTGGAGACTTCATTGTGCCAGCTGTAATAAAATACGAAAATCTTTTATTTACTTGTAATGTTTTGAAACACCTAGTACAAAGTAGAATGACATTACTAAGAAATAATTTATCATATTGTACCGTAATATGAGACACCTTATCATTAAACACTTTCTTTCCATTCCTACGAAATATGTTTCAAAATTGTAATATATGTATGTGTAGATCTCCCTGGCAGTTTTACGTTTCTTTCATACCGTAAACATCATACTCTGTAACGTATAAAACGAGCAGCCTAGCCTTGTTTGCTAATCCATCAAGTGTACATCATGTATCCCACTGGACACCAGATTAATCACGCAAAGGATAAACAATTTTTCAGGTAAATGACAAAGTTTGCATACATACACAGCAGATGTGATTGGATTTTCAGAAAAAGTTTTCATCTGAAAATTTTGTAAATGATTTTATTACCTGAAAAACAACATTGAATTACAGTGAACTCCTAACCGCTAATTTAATCTTTTGTCATTCATTTAAAATGTAATTACCTGTTTCAACATGTGTATTCTCTGCTTGTATTGTTGTGTAGTTGCATTGTACCAGCGCCTATTTGTGATTTCGAATGAATGATGGGAGTAAGTTTTGCTGATTTCAATCCATGGATCTGTTATCTCTTGTAATGTACTCGTGCTTAACCGTAAGAATGACGCAACGAATTTTTATTATTAACGATGAAGCACACTATTCAACGCTTTCGATAAATACTATTTGTGTTGCCTATTATCATCGTTTTTCAATGAATTTGAGCGTTTTGAGAAACAGTGATCAATTTACAGCGCTTACTTAAAATCCGTCCATTTTATAATTGTTCTAAAATACATTAGCATCGCTTGCTGTTAAATTTAATTACTATAAAAGGCAGTTCTTAATGGAAATACGTTATTCCTTGTGTTATCGTGCTGGACTGCTCATTTGGTTTTTAGGAAATTCCAACCTTATTGGAGAGATTCACACATTCACAGATCAGTCCCTGACACTCAAAAGTTCTAATAAGACATTCTCGAGACCAATCCACGAACGGCAAACAACACTGCGTCAGGTCAGCCGTCACATCAGGTATGGTTGAGTTGGTGAAGATGTAAACCACGGCACGAACTGCTGAGGATGTGCAGCGGAGTGCACGGTATACTTAGGGCAATTTTACACCTTGGTTTCAATATTATTGCCTATGGAAGGCCAGTAGGGATGCTGGAAGGCAGGACACTTGGTATGCACAATACACCAGAGGCTTTGATGAAAAAGGGCAAGGAGGTGTAGGAACCTCTACGCAAACAATGGGCACTTCATGTGATGAAAAGGACAACGCCCCAAGGCTTGGCAAAATTATTTTAGTTCAAATGGTTCAAATGGCTCTGAGCACTATGCGACTTAATTTCTGAGGTCATCAGTCGCCTAGAACTTAGAACTAATTAAACCTAACTAACCTAAGGACATCACACACACCCATGCCCGAGGCAGGATTCGAACCTGCGACCGTAGCGGTCGCCCGGTTCCAGACTGTAGCGCCTAGAACCGCACGGCCACTCTGGTCGGCTTATTTTGGTTGACGAAAAACGAATGTACTGGCAACAGTCATGCCATGTGTGCAACCAGAAGTTAGAACCAGACAGAAGAAGGGCCACCATGCTGCCAGTTGCTGCTGCTAACAGAAAACCATCAACTGTTTGTAGGAGTTTCTTATAACTGACGAACAAAACTCCCTGACTCTACTGAATCGTGGAAGGTATAAATACGCATCGGGATTTTTGTGCTGTGCACTACTGCTATAGCGATATTTGCAGAGGTAAATGAATAAAGTCCAAAGGTGTAATCTGTAGCTCGTGCGTTCTGGAAGGTGCTTCGGGGAGTTAAAAAAAGCTGCAAACTGTTTAAGATATGCGCTCATTTGTAAATCGGTGCCATAAAAATATTTCTGAAAATTAGTGACAGTGAAATTTAGCAACAGCATCTTTATCGATCCAATTAGGGGACCACATGAAGCAGCATCACGTAATACTTAGAGTAATAGGAAAAGAACATTTCCGAGTGCTGTGAAGTACACAGCATTTCAGGTTTATTAAATAAAACTGAGCAACAAAATTTTACTTTATTGTCAATATAAGCTTATGCACATTTTTACCTTCGTGTTATCCCATGGAGGAATGTCACTGAATGCACAAACGCTTTGCTTGGGTGTTAGTAGTTTTCTGCAAATGACTCCCAAACTTGTGTGTAGCAGTATGGGCTAACACTGACGTGCTCCACTTTCCTTGGTATCTCATTTTTCTGTACAAAATTTACTGGTGACTGCGTTCTCCATGATCGTCTTTTACAGTACCACAGATTCCAACAAAAAAGTCAAAGTGGGAATATAGAAAATATAATTTGAAGGTCGCGTTGCCCCCCCACCCCCTCCCCACCCCCATGTATTGTAGCAGTGCAGAAAGTTTGCCACAAGGTCCTTACAGTTTTCAGGCTTCTTCTTTCCTCGAAATTTTGTTCACTGTTGAATAAAGGCGT
Source organism: Schistocerca nitens (assembly GCF_023898315.1). Classification (NCBI taxonomy): domain Eukaryota; kingdom Metazoa; phylum Arthropoda; class Insecta; order Orthoptera; family Acrididae; genus Schistocerca; species Schistocerca nitens. The sequence goes on along the minus strand of NC_064617.1, from coordinate 161,873,574 downwards.
CCCAAGCCAACATTTCATCACCTGTCACGATGGTGTCGAAATGCTCATCTTTGTACACTTTAGGTTTCTGAGGAGTCACGAAAATCCCACCTATTATATTCGAATCACTAAAACGTGTATATTTCTCTCGTAAATAAAGAAATGGTCCCCAGTTTTGTCCACGGTCTTAATGACGTTATTTATTTGATCAAATCTCATATGAAGAGCAGGGAGAATTATGTTCTTTTTTTCGACAAGTGCTTCGTGCATAACATTGTGAAACCCCGGTTCAAATGCTTGACGCTTACGCCAGACTCTCTTGTAATACATTTGCGCGGTTATCCCAGAGGCACAGGAGGCAATAGAATTTTGTGTAGTTATGTTTCGGCACAGTTCGCCGCCTGTCCTGTTCTACGGGGCTCGACATCTATAATGAGGAGTGGGCACCAAACCCTACACCGTATGGACGTGGTTTCATCTTGCTTTCACCACGTGATGAAGACAGTCACCACAGCACTCTTCGAACACCTGACACGTCGCTCAGTCTCCGAAATCCTCGTGGCGAGTCTGCAGGCCATCAAAATCGGTAGTCGGTCGAACTGAGATAGATCGCGCGCCTTCCCCGTTCTAGACTCGGACAGCACACTCACTGATGCTACATGCAACGTTCGTGTGTCTGCCTACCAATCATTCCTCGCCTGGTGAGGATGCTGTGGCCGGACGGCTTTATATCGATAGTAGGTCGGTGTCAATTATCTGGCTGATCGGTGTGAACCATGAGAAATCTCAGACTAAGTGGTACCATTGCTTACAATGGCTGAATTTCACTTTAATACAGCTAGTCTTAAAGCCCTTAAGGCTTCTCTCTATCGCCACTTGAACTCGCCTCTTTCCAACATTTCGCCTGTTAAAGATCTGATGCCCACCAATGTTACTCCCAAGGTTATCAAAACCAAAAACAAGAGGCCCAAGGGGAACACTGAAGGAACTCGTAAGGTAGAAGCCATGCAGTATCATGGCGGGGGGGAGGGGGGGGGGAACGAGGGAGGGGGGTGTAGCTTAAGGATCTCTGAGGGTTCGGTGAAGGTGGGAAAGCGTCGTGAAAGCTGTCGCCTCGTTTTATGGGGCCATGTCGGATGAATGAGGTATCGACTCCCGTTACCATGAAGGTGAGAAGACGGTACGAGTCCATCGAGTGCATCTGAACTCGGTGGAAGCTGGCGGTTTTGGATAAAATTTTCATTTATTTGGTTATAGTCCTTACCCTGGAGAGGAGGGGGAAGAAGAGTTACTCCTGCCAAGATAGATAGTCACATTACTTCTTTAAATTTGATCTTTGTCCAAGAAGGCGAAAGTGTGGTCGAGTTGCCAGGATGTGTAGTGGCTGTCCGTGTGGCTGTTGGGGGATTTCGAGACACAGCGGCTGTGGCAGAACTTGCGACACTAAGACTGCTGGGTCCTCCCGTGAGGTGGGAGGATGGCGTGCACAGAGTCCGTTACTGATGTGAGACGTGCGGGGCACGTTCTTGTGTACGCGAAGTTCCTACTGGCTTCCAGTGGAGTTTAAAGCCGTTTACTGCCGCGGTTATCCTGCTGCCAAAGGTGGCTCTTCCTGGAATCTCTGACCGGAGCAGCTACCGATCTTGTCTAAGCTGGAATGTGTGTGTCCTAACATCACCACATGACTTATTATATGGTGAGCGGGTTCTTAAGTACTGCCGCCGGCCGCTGGTGGCCGAGCGGTTCTCGCGCTACAGTCTGGAACCGCGCGACCGCTACGGTCGCAGGTTCGAATCCTGCCTCGGGCATGGATGTGTGTGTTGTCCTTAGGTTAGTTACGTTTAAGTAGTTCTAAGTTCTAGGGGACTTATGACCTCAGCAGTTGAGTCCCATAGTGCTCAGAGCCATTTTTTTCTTAAGTACTGCGTAATGTTTTGTAGGCTGCTTAACATTGTAAAATTTCTTAGATTACCTCTGATGGTGGGTGGTGTGTCGGCCACTTGTTTACCGCTTGGAGTGAGATTGCTGCCAGTTTGTTATGGTCTCTCTACCGCCCATAATTTAATTGTTAAAGGTACTGTTCTACTCAGCCTCTCATTTATGCTTTTGCACAGTCGTTCCTAGTTCCTGTGTATTGGTCTTTCAAAACTTTTTCTTTACATGAAAAGGTGCTAATGCTTCTACTTTGCACTGAAGTGTGGTTCTTCCCAAATGACATGTCTTACGAGAAGAGATATTTTGTAAATCTATGTTTCATTGAGCCACTGTAAATTCCGCTATGCCTGTTACACAGTAAAAGCATGGTGTTATGTAATTTAGCTTAGGTATCGCTGAGCAACTCTTTAGTCCTTGTATGTTCACGCCCGGAGAGCATAAGCCACCGTTTAGAGTGTACGGTTCGCTGTATTTCTCTTGGACGATGTTTGCTAAAGTTGGGTTTCGTAGCCTCTGTACGGTCTGCTCCCTTCACGGCTGAAATCTTATTTGCTGACCTGTTTTAATGTACAACTGCCTCATTTTAAAATTATTTACTGTTTGTCATTGAAGACAGAGATCTCAGTACTCCACAGGCTGGCCGCGTTTAAAGGTGTCCCAATTTTTTTTTTTCTTTTTGCGTGATATCAAGGTAACGCTCTCTCTCCCTTGGTTTATTCCTGCTTGTAAAATTGAAGTCATACTTCACAATGGAGTGGTAGCGGTGAATTAGTTTCTGTTATTTGGTATTATGTCCCACAGGACAACCTTAAGAATATATTTTTAAATGTTGGCAGAATTTATTAAAGCCTCTCTCCTATTGATTAGTTTTATTAGGCTTCATGAAATATTTAAATCTAAAAATTTCTATTTTAAGTAACGCTCTGTATTGAGTTACTGAGTTTTATCTAACGTATTTGGCTTTAAATTACTTTCAAAGTCTCGAAACTCAACATCTGAATGTCGTGTTTTGTAAATAATCTGGTGTGTTTTATTTGTAACAGTTGTGAGCTTAATAAACTGTTGACATGTATGAACGTTACCAATGATGTTTGACCACTCATGGTCCAGGTCGTTCTTCCAAAACAACCAAAACACAAGAAGTGCGCTACATTAATCTGGTGAATTTTCGGGAAGTTTCGCTGGGTCTCTCATTACCCTGCTATCCTGAGGCGCACAGTGAATTCTGAGAGCGGAAACTGTTAACTGAAAGTAGAATCGCTCGACAGTCCGGTATCACAATCTACAGTACGTCATCCAAATAGGATGCTTTGTATGTTTAACTTGATGTAATACTAGGATGAATCAGAAAGTATTGTTCGCCAAATTACTGCTGTAAATGCGAAGTCAACATATTCATTCCCAGCTATTGACCCCTCACGGATCGGCTCAGCTTATGAGCCCATAGCACAGCCGCATGGTGCTGCGATCCCTTGCTGAAAATTGTGGCTGTGCCCAATACGTTCACGTAGAACGAACAACGAAGCGTGATTCGTGTTCTATCGAACAAGGGACGAACACGCATCGAAATTCACAGGGAAATGCAACTCAGGTAAGTGGAAACGTATCTTGCTCTGAGAAGTGTGAGGAAGAAGAGGAGGAGGAGGAGGAGGAGGATGAGGGGGAAGGGGAGGAGGGGGTTGTGGTGGTAGTGTTGTGAGTTTCCAAAACGGCTGTGAGGACGTGCATGACAATGAGAGTTCAGGAATGCCGCGTTCGTCCCTTACTGACTGCAGCATTGGTGCATTTTCATTCCACTAGGTGCAACAGTCAATGGAGACAGTTACTGTTCCACTCCGTCACGTCTATGGTCTTCCATCAGGAAAAAGCGCCGACGGATTCTCCATGTGGACAGCATGCTTATTCTCCACGATAATGTGGGGCCACATGTGGTAATCAGAACCGATATCAAACGCCGGTCATGTCTCTGGGAGAGTCTTGACCGCCCACCTTACAGTCCGGAAATCGTCCATCGCGATATTCACGTTTTCGGTCTGCCAAGGAGGTTCCTGGCAGGACGGCGATTCACGTGCAATGGTGAAACCAAGACAGCAGTCTTACGGTGGATGAATTATACCATGAGGATAAGGGAAAACTGGTTGAATTGGTATGAGGACACGTGGAAATTAGTGAAACGTTCGTAGAATATGACGTATATATATAATTACCTGTGTGAACTTTATTTCGGCTAACAAAAAACAGAGGCTATGATTTCGTAATTCGCCCGCCTATGCCCTTTGAATGAAATGCTGGTCTCTCAAGAATTTGGTGCAACTTACAGCTGAAAAAAAAAATTGTAGGCTGTCCCAATCCGAGGTGGGTGACAGCGGGAGCATTAAATACGTCACACGTATGCTACGACGGCTCGGATACGTTCCCACCATGAAATATGACCCAGTTGTCTGTATTGTGTACAATGCCCTGACTTGTCATATCCAGCGCTGTGACTTTGTGGGCGCCCAACGGCTTCGTTTCTAACAAAATGGTCATTTGCTGGACCACATTGTGCCTAGAGATTTTCTTTGGTTCCCTTGCTATTCCTTCAAGGCATACAGCAGTAATGGCTGCTTCGATAGTGTTTCTACACAGAGCTAGTGTTTAATCAACTGACGCAATTTTCCCTGTGGGTCAGCAATGTCGAACTGCTTGGGAGAGATTGCTGCCATCCATCATTTGCGGGTGGCTTATCCATTTCTTCCAGGTACGGTTCAAATGTCTCCTGATTACTAGTAACTTTGCGATTACAGGAACAAGCACGAAGTTACATCGGTGCAATCACTATGCTGAAATTTAGAACACGACTTAATATGAAGGTCAACATACCACCCCAAGAAATAACACCAATGGTTTCAAAGCTGGTTCATAAGACATCCTTCACAAAAAAAACACGAGAAATTAAATATGTCGAAAAATAAATCTATGGCAACTTTCTGGAAAGACTTCTTCACCGTCAGAGACATCAGTTACATTTATTTTATCATTGGTATTACAATCACTATTAATCAGTCTTGTAGAGAGTACAATTTTTCGAATTTAAGCTTAAAATATTACAAAGAATCATTGAAGCAATACGAGCATTATTCTTTACATTTCAATTCATATAAACAGTGAAAGTAGGCGGTAACAAGTCTTGACCGTTGCACTCAGCTCCTCAGGCACATAATGTCGTTCACAATAAGTAGGTTTCGCAATAATTTCACATCCAAGCACCTGAGAGACAGTCATTGGTGCTGAAATTACAGTCTCCAAATTCCGGTGACTTCCATAATAATCTTCACATATACTTATAGTATAATCACCACAATGGATGATATTTATTGACTCTTACTGGTTAAATGGAGAAGAAAGGAAAGAAAAAGCACATGTTTCTAATTTTCCAACGTATCTCTGTCTATTTCCCGCTAACACTGTGTCTACTTGCCCCATCTTCACCCGCTCTCTGGCCATCACATAACCTCTCTCTTCCTATCGGCTATTCCTCTATATGTTTCCATTACCTCAATGCCCCTCTCTCTCCGCCTCACTCTCTTCAAGATCTCCTAGCCCCTTCTTCTGTCCATCTCTTCGTCCCCCTGTTCTCCAACTCCTACAGTCCTTCTCTCTCACTCCTCTCTGTCTCCATCACCTCTTCTCTCTTTCTATAACCAACTTCAACCGTCCATCTCCATCTTTTCCTGCCTCCACTCACACAATTCAGATACCGTAGCAGTATTCCAATAATAAGCCGATAAGCCGTAAATGCTACTGGACGCGCACACACACACGCACACGCACACTCACGCGCGTGCGCGCACACACACACACACACACACACACACACACACACACACACACACACACACTGTGAGTGTGAGTGTGTGTACACGTGCGTGTTCGTGTGCGCATCCAGTTGCTTGTTAGAGTACTGAGCAAAAATTTAAACTTAACCAGTCGAGTAGTTTATAATCAACACACATATATCCATATTACGAGCATTTAAATATATAGCCTACGTCTGTCCAAATGTTCATTAGCGTCTTGTGTAGAAATTTCAAGAAAACTGATCGAGAATCTTCCGAATTTTTATATATTATAAATTAAATTCCGCGTTATATACACTCCTGGAAATTGAAATAAGAACACCGTGAATTCATTGTCCCAGGAAGGGGAAACTTTATTGACACATTCCTGTGGTCAGATACATCACATGATCACACTGACAGAACCACAGGCACATAGACACAGGCAACAGAGCATGCACAATGTCGGCACTAGTACTGTGTATATCCACCTTTCGCAGCAATGCAGGCTGCTATTCTCCCATGGAGACGATCGTAGAGATGCTGGATGTAGTCCTGTGGAACGGCTTGCCATGCCATTTCCACCTGGCGCCTCAGTTGGACCAGCGTTCGTGCTGGACGTGCAGACCGCGTGAGACGACGCTTCATCCAGTCCCAAACATGCTCAATGGGGGACAGATCCGGAGATCTTGCTGGCCAGGGTAGTTGACTTACACCTTCTAGAGCACGTTGGGTGGCACGGGATACATGCGGACGTGCATTGTCCTGTTGGAACAGCAAGTTCCCTTGCCGGTCTACGAATGGTAGAACGATGGGTTCGATGACGGTTTGGATGTACCGTGCACTATTCAGTTTCCCCTCGACGATCACCAGTGGTGTACGGCCAGTGTAGGAGATCGCTCCCCACACCATGATGCCGGGTGTTGGCCCTGTGTGCCTCGGTCGTATGCAGTCCTGATTGTGGCGCTCACCTGCACGGCGCCAAACACGCATACGACCATCATTGGCATCAAGGCAGAAGCGACTCTCATCGCTGAAGACGACACGTCTCCATTCGTCCCTCCATTCACGCCTGTCGCGACACCACTGGAGGCGGGCTGCACGCTGTTGGGGCGTGAGCGGAAGACGGCCTAACGGTGTGCGGGACCGTAGCCCAGCTTCATGGAGACGGTTGCGAATGGTCCTCGCCGATACCCCAGGAGCAACAGTGTCCCTAATTTGCTGGGAAGTGGCGGTGCGGTCCCCTACGGCACTGCGTAGGATCCTACGGTCTTGGCGTGCATCCGTGCGTCGCTGCGGTCCGGTCCCAGGTCGACGGGCGCGTGCACCTTCCGCCGACCACTGGCGACAACATCGATGTACTGTGGAGACCTCACGCCCCACGTGTTGAGCAATTCGGCGGTACGTCCACCCGGCCTCCCGCATGCCCACTATACGCCCTTGCTCAAAGTCCGTCAACTGCACATACGGTTCACGTCCACGCTGTCGCGGCATGCTACCAGTGTTAAAGACTGCGATGGAGCTCCGTATGCCACGGCAAACTGGCTGACACTGACGGCGGCGGTGCACAAATGCTGCGCAGCTAGCGCCATTCGACGGCCAACACCGCGGTTCCTGGTGTGTCCGCTGTGCCGTGCGTGTGATCATTGCTTGTACAGCCCTCTCGCAGTGCCCGGAGCAAGTATGGTGGGTCTGACACACCGGTGTCAATGTGTTCTTTTTTCCATTTCCAGGAGTGTATATTCAAAAGAGATACATTAAAACACGCACATATTCGAAATCAACGTTATGTTAAAATTTCAAATAATTCATTGAAGAATTTCGGATTTTAAGATATTGAGAAAATGTTCATTTACATTTCTATGTAGATTTCCCCAACAATTATTAGATATATATTTATATATTAGAGGTGGTGATCCAGTTGGTTTATAAGAGCGCGCGTGCATTTGAATGCAATGTTGTGTCAAAATTTCAAAGCAATCGGTGAAGAACTTTCGAAGATTTATGATTATGCACATACGAAGCTATATGTTTACGTTTATATATGTAATTTAAGTTTTTATTCTAGCTATGTATTGTCTCTACAACTGTTTTCTACTATATTAATTTGTTCTATATGCACAATGCAGGTCAAGCCGTTAACGATAATAAAATATGTAATACATTGTACTATTACCAACAAAAAGCTGAAGATATTGTAATACTTGTCTGACACTAAATGCTACCAATTTTTGTATTAAGTATTTTGTCCATCTTCAGCAATTTTATTCGTATATAATGCATGATGAGCAACCAGTTGCATAAAAATAAATTTAATTTCTTCAGCGGTTTCGGGCACTTTCTCGTGAGGTTATGCGGTAGGCATAACCTTATAAATAAGAGCACTAAGATCCCGAAAGCGGTAAAGAAATATTGTACATAATTTTCCCTGACGGAATTAATATAATACGACGTTATCGAGCGTCTCTCTCTCATCTGTATTTCGTGCGATGTTCTACGAATCATTAAACGCTAGAGTAACTCAAGTGGCACGTCATTCTATTTCCGCAGTTGAGCTTGAGAAATCACTTTATTTCTGAGTACATTTCCATCGTATTTGCGTAGTCTCCATATACGTCAATGATGACGCTGTCTTATCTCTATTTATATTTCTGCAAAAGTATATACGTGGTACAATATCATTAAATGGAACTCTCGAACTTGGTTTTCCTCGTGACATATCCTGGAGGTGGTTTGGGCTTCCAGCTCCAGTACTTCTGGTCTTTTCCAAAGACGGCTGCATCCTGTAATGTCTCCGGTAACCTCTGCAGTGCAGATTCCGGAAGAAACGATACGGCAAACGCTGTACCCAAGTTAAGAGCACCGAGGATGGCACATGGCATCCGTCTGTCGCTCTGAAAGATAGAAGATAAGACCGTGTCAGCACTGTGAATTAAAGCTACTACTAATACCAATTCACAAATGTAATTTTGACTATGGAAAGAAGAAGTTAAAACAATTGTTTTAGACGATAATTTCAGCCACGCTCCTCCTCCAAGTTTCGTACCATAACTATTCCATCACAAATTTGTATCAGTGTTACACTACTAGCTTTAGTAGCTATTGCAGTTTGTCGATCTTTCACCATTACTTCACTTTGTTGCAGGATACATGCTGTGGCGAAACATTTTCAGAGACCAATGAAGAGTACAGAGACATAATTCTAACCCAGATATTTGTTTTCTAAAAACATTGCGTTAGGGTACTGGAGTAATATGTTATTTTATCCTACCAGGCATTATTTTTGAACCTAGTTGTGGCAAAAGACAAATATGTTTCATTTTCACGAAAAAATTTGCTAACTTATCGGATGATCCTAGATATTTTACTTTATTTTCTGGGATTACTATAGAACTTCTCACATGACTCTTTCATTTCCCTCTTTTACACACCTGTATGACATATATGACAAAATTAGCAAACACAAGTATACACACGTAAATCTACATCTCATACAAAGAAGCATGCGGATCGTGAGATACAATGACGATTTTTGAAAGACATTCTTGCTATCTAAGTCGTAGCCGTTATGTTTTGAATTTGAGTACCTACGTACAGCGATAATTTGCTTTGTTATGGTAACAGCCTTTTATCCAACTATAAGCAAAGTACTTAAGAGTAACAGCATGTCGTACAATAACCGTAAACTCATTCATTCCTGACTCATAAAATTTTAAAATTCTTCACAGGGAGAAACCCGTTCTGCATTTAATATACTGACAACGTGCTCATCAGGATAGTATAACTGATTAAAAAGATGTAAAACCAAACAGTGTCACTGTTAGTACTAATTTAGGTATTATTTTCAGAATAAGTTGCAAATTATTACTAACGATGACTTAGCAGTCGTGAAATATACGGCGCCAGCATATTGACAAGCTGTTGAATATACACTCCTGGAAATGGAAAAAAGAACACATTGACACCGGTGTGTCAGACCCACCATACTTGCTCCGGACACTGCGAGAGGGCTGTACAAGCAATGATCACACGCACGGCACAGCGGACACACCAGGAACCGCGGTGTTGGCCGTCGAATGGCGCTAGCTGCGCAGCATTTGTGCACCGCCGCCGTCAGTGACAGCCAGTTTGCCGTGGCATACGGAGCTCCATCGCAGTCTTTAACACTGGTAGCATGCCGCGACAGCGTGGACGTGAACCGTATGTGCAGTTGACGGACTTTGAGCGAGGGCGTATAGTGGGCATGCGGGAGGCCGGGTGGACGTACCGCCGAATTGCTCAACACGTGGGGCGTGAGGTCTCCACAGTACATCGATGTTGTCGCCAGTGGTCGGCGGAAGGTGCACGTGCCCGTCGACCTGGGACCGGACCGCAGCGACGCACGGATGCACGCCAAGACCGTAGGATCCTACGCAGTGCCGTAGGGGACCGCACCGCCACTTCCCAGCAAATTAGGGACACTGTTGCTCCTGGGGTATCGGCGAGGACCATTCGCAACCGTCTCCATGAAGCTGGGCTACGGTCCCGCACACCGTTAGGCCGTCTTCCGCTCACGCCCCAACATCGTGCAGCCCGCCTCCAGTGGTGTCGCGACAGGCGTGAATGGAGGGACGAATGGAGACGTGTCGTCTTCAGCGATGAGAGTCGCTTCTGCCTTGATGCCAATGATGGTCGTATGCGTGTTTGGCGCCGTGCAGGTGAGCGCCACAATCAGGACTGCATACGACCGAAGCACACAGGGCCAACACCCGGCATCATGGTGTGGGGAGCGATCTCCTACACTGGCCGTACACCACTGGTGATCGTCGAGGGGACACTGAATAGTGCACGGTACATCCAAACCGTCATCGAACCCATCGTTCTACCATTCCTAGACCGGCAAGGGAACTTGCTATTCCAACAGGACAATGCACGTCCGCATGTATCCCGTGCCACCCAACGTGCTCTAGAAGGTGTAAGTCAACTACCCTGGCCAGCAAGGTCTCCGGATCTGTCCCCCATTGAGCATGTTTGGGACTGGATGAAGCGTCGTCTCACGCGGTCTGCACGTCCAGCACGAACGCTGGTCCAACTGAGGCGCCAGGTGGAAATGGAATGGCAAGCCGTTCCACAGGACTACATCCAGCATCTCTACGATCGTCTCCATGAGAGAATAGCAGCCTGCATTGCTGCGAAAGGTGGATATACACTGTACTAGTGCCGACATTGTGCATGCTCTGTTGCCTTTGTCTATGTGCCTGTGGTTCTGTCAGTGTGATCATGTGATGTATCTGACCCCAGGAATGTGTCAATAAAGTTTCCCCTTCCTGGGACAATGAATTCACGGTGTTCTTATTTCAATTTCCAGGAGTGTATTTCTCCACAGTATTTACACAAAATTTCATTGATCGGCTAGGTCATCACAGAATCAGTTTCAGTAAATGTCTAGATATAATTTCTTTCAAACTGATACTATTATATAAATTATTCAGGACACAACTAGTTTCAGACTTAATTACCTCATTTCCTTTTGTCAAAACGTCAGTTGGGAAACCAATAACAATTCACGTGTTAGGATCATGTTGGAAATGGAACACCCACAAAAGCATGTTTGCCATACAAAAGGTAACAAAGACCAGCGTATGACCTCTCATCGATGTTGAAGTCGTTTAGTAAGCAAAGTGTTTAACCAGTGAAAAACCCTGCAATTCTGGTCTGATAAGTGTCAGCTTAGATCCTAAGTTGTACATTCGTTTCGCCGTTTTATTACATCAAAGATCATATTCACCTATATCTACCATACTTCAACGACGTATCTGACTCTTAAGCAATTCAAATACTTTACACCTCGTAGAGAAGGGCATAAAATATCCGAAGCAAGTGCCCCTTAGGGTATATTTTTATATTAGCACACAACATGTTAAAATTGTATTTTATCTGCTCCAGTACTCACGGCAACGTATTACATTTATATTAGTATTGTGATTCTACCAACATATAAAAAGCATCTACGAAATACACGTATCAAAAAAAGTTTTACATCATCCCGGTTCCCAGAACACCTGACGACTGTGGGTATTGTACCACAGATGTGGGTATTGTATCACAGACACAGTCCCTTTGACTGTTCAGAGCTGCGCAGGATTAGCCGAGTGGGCTAAGGCGCTGCAGTCAAGGACTGTACGGCTGGTCCCAGCGGAGGTTCGAGTCCTCCCTCGGACGTGGGTGTGTGTGTTTGTCCTTAGGATGATTTAGGTTAAGTACTGTGTACGCTTAGGTACTGATGACTTTAGCGGTTAAGTCCCATAAGATTTCACACACATTTGAAAATGTTTGAACTGTTCAGAGATGTCATTGAACCCGCCCAAAAATGTAAAATCCCCTTCTGTCTCTTACCTTCTGTCTATTGGACAGAGGGGGTCCAATAGCCGATCAGTTGAAGTCATTCCACCAAGAAGGAAGTACTCGGGTCGTGTTGTCTGTTGTTCTACGATACCTAGAATGTCAATACCGCGTTTCGATCGTGTCTGCGTTGTCACTTGGTGCCAGGAAGGGCTCGCAACAAGGGAAGTGTCCAGGCGTCTCGGAGTGAATCAAAGTGATGCTGTTCGGACATGGAGGAGATACAGAGAGACAGGAACTGTCGAAAACATGTCTCGCTCAGGTCAGCCTAGCGCTACTACTTCTGTGGATGACCGCTACCTACAGATTATGGCTCGGAGGAACCCTAACAGCAACGCCATCAAGTTGAGTAAAGCTTTTCGTGAAGCCACAGGACGTCGTGTTACTAACCAAACTGTGTGCATTAGGCTGCATGATGCTCAACTTCACTCCCGACGTCAATGGCGAGGTCCATCTTTGCAACCACGACACCACGCAGCGAGGTACAGACGGACCCAACAACATGCCGAATGGACGGCTAAGGATTGGCATCACGTTCTCTTCACCGATGAGTGTTTCATATGCCTTCAACCAGACAATCATCGGAGACCCGTTTGGAGGTAACCCGGTCAGGCTGAACGCCTTAGACACACTGTCCAGAGATTGCTACAAGATAGGGGTTCCCTGAAGTTTTGGGATGGCATTATGGTATTATGTGAGGCCGACGTACGCCGCTGGTGGTCATGGAAGGCGCCGTAACGGCTGTACAATACGTGAAAGCAATCCTCCGACCGATACTGTTACGATATCGACTGCATATTGGCGATGCATTCTTCTTCATGAACGACGATTTGCACCCCCATTGTGCAAATTTTGTGAATGACTTACTTCAGGATAATGACAATGCTCAACTAGAGTGGCCAGCATATGGTCCAGACATGAACCATGGGATAGATTGAAAAGGTCTCTTTATGGACGACATGACTCACCAATCGCTCTGAGAGATCTACGCCAAATCTCCGTTGAGGAGTGGGACAATTCGGACCAACAGTGCCTTGATAAACTTGTGGATAGTATGCCACGACGAATACAGGCATGCTTCAATGCAATGCAATACAGGTACCGGTCTGTGCAGCAATCTGGACCACCAGCTCTGAAGGTCTCGATGTATGGCGTTACAACATGCATTGTGTTGTTTTCATGGGTAAGAAAAAGGGCGGAAATGATGTTTATGTTGGTCTCTTTTCTAATTTTCTGTAGAGGTTCCGGAACTCTCGGAACCGAGATGATACAGAACTTTTTTTGATGTGTGTGCTAAAGGAGAACATTATCGGTCTGCACATTGCTGTGAAACGTATTCTCTGCAATGAATTACCATTACTGGTAACAACAGGTACTCATTACCACGTCGTCAGTTTTATTTTACAGGTTATAAAATGCTCCGTAGCATCATTGCGGTAAAAATCAATGGGAGATAGAAAGTATTTGCTACTAGCGACTGTCATATGAAAAGGCAAGAATTTCCTCAAAAGAGTGTACACAATCACAAGCAGTTCAGACACTAGGAATGAGTGGCTCGACATTATACACAGTTTACTGATGCTCTGAACTGTTTGTTTTGCTTTAGTCCATGCACATTGTATGACATACTTCTGGCTCGTGCAATGTTCCGCAGTAATCCATCATCCACACACTTTACACACACGTGCTGGTGTTGCTAGTGCCAAGTAGCTGCTAATCTGTTCACCGCGGTATTCATGCAAGAGCAGGGGCTCACATAGTTGGAAGCTTACTTCGCGATAAAATCTTGCTGCGCTGAGTTGTTCCACCTAAAGTTCCCTACCTAATGCCCTTGCTCCTGGGCAAACGACAGCTTATGACATTGCTAATGGTATTCGTGAAACGGGTACTGTTAAGAGAAGATATCGAAGATGTCAGACTTACGTGTTAAACAGTAGAATTGACGAAGCGTGTTCAGCAGTCTCTTCTGCGACCTACATGTAAACGACTTGATCTGTTGTTTCAGCATCCTGAACCGTCTTATTAAACCTGCCACAGAGTCATTTATCACTGCGGTTGCTACTATACCGAGCTATAACAGTTCAAGAACTGTGTCCTTTGGATTCAGAAAAGCATGTCGCCTATTGTCAGTGGTGTAAGAGAATCGCTCTTCATGATATGAATAATAATCTGAACTACCTTTTTTAGTGATGGTGCATGGTTCCACTGAAGTGGATACGTTGACAGGAAAACCACTTATATCTGGGTTGCCAATAATCCTCACAGTACAATGTGCCACAGCTCCTATGAAACGATGATGATGCTTCCGGAGTTCTTAGAATACCAAGGTCGTTGCTAATATTTTGGAGTCCTAGGCGAGAACTAAAAATTCAGTAAATATACAAGAAGATTTTATGTTGCATGGGCATAAATCTGAAAATACAGTCTCTCCTCGCCAATAACTAAGATATTCTCATTTGCGCCTATCTGAGAGCACCACTTACAACGTCCTCAATAATTTCTTTGATGGATTTAAAAAAGAAATGGCTCTGAACACTATGGGACTTAACATCTGAGCTCATCAGACCCCCTATAGAACTACTTAAACCTATTCAACCTAAGAACATCACACATATCCATGCCCGAGGCAGGATTCGAACCTGCGACCGTAGCAGCAGCGCGGTTCCGAACTGAAGCGCCTAGAACCGCTCGGCCACAACGGCCGGCGGATGGATTTCAATCCCTGTAGTTTTCAACCCCCACAGCTTTCTTTAGCACCGTGTAAGTTATTTGTTGCTATCTTAACACAATATCTGTCATCCAATCGAGTTTTATGGCAGCGTTATTCATATGTTACTTTCTACGCTGATTCTGTGGAGAACTTCTTATGTATTATCTCCAACAGACCTCTATAGCACCACGTCTCAGACGCTACGATTCCCTTCTTTTCTGGTGTTCTCACCTCTCACAAATTTGTTCCTGAGATTAGGACTTATGTATGACACAGGTAGCCGTTTCATTTGTCCAGGAACGATCCCTTTACCTCTGATATTCTACTTTTTATGTTCTTCATGCTTCTCGTGTCATGTGTCATTTTATTACAAATATGGTAGTACTTAAATTCATCTACTTATATAAATTGATCTCTATATCAGTATGATTATCGCTAATCTTATTTCTACTAATTGTCATTAGTTAGGTTTAATGACAGACAATTACCTGTTCTCATTAAACTGTTCATTCCATACAACAGGTCCTGCAAGTCTTTTTCACTTTCGCTGAGGATGAATGACAGCAGCAAAGATTATCATTGATACCTGTTCACCTTGAATCGTAATAACTTTCTTGAACATTTCCTTTATTTCCGTCATTGCGTTTTTGAAAAGTAATTCAACAGCAGCTATGAAATACTGCATGCAAGTGTTACACACTTCTTAATAAGAAACGCTTCGATCTTGGTCTTCAGTTCTTAATGATCTCTTTGGGTCTAGTGCATGTTGTGTGTCAACAATCCTTCCCCGTAACCCACTCCCGCTTTTCTCATAATTTTGAAAACCTTGCACTGTTCTACACTGTCGACGGCTGTTTTTCGATCAACAAATCTAATGAAAGCACTCTGATTTACTTAAGTTCTGCTTCTATAATCAAAGTACCTTTCTGGAGTCCTTACTTTTCCTACAGCCACCCTTTCCGTCATCTAACAACTACTCGCTTGCCTTTTCTATTCTCGGATTCTTTGGGGGACGTATGTTTGATGAAGTTACTGACGTTTTCCTTGCACAAGTGGCTAGCACTGTCAAGACTTTGACAGTACAAGTCACACGTTTGGGGAGACGTTAGAATTGTTACCAAATAAACATTGGCCGAAAATCCAAGACAGCAACCAACAGACAGTTTGACATTGTCAGCTGTGTTTTCGTTCCAATTCGCAAAAAACCGTTTGCAGGCTGTTTCACCAGTCATATCTCTAAATTTCTATCAAAAATGTGCATCATTTACTAAGAAATGTGATAACCTGTATAAAATATACCCTCTATTATTAGTTAAAATGAATATTAGCTTGTGTAATGTAATCAAGGATTTTGTGATATAAAGTTACTGAAGATGATTTTAGTTGTAATTTTTACTCAGAAAAAGTTCAAAAACGCAAAATAAAGCTACTGGTTAATGTCGCTGTTGTTTGTCATCAACAAAATATGAGCTCATTTGCAGACTTCCAAAGTTCTACTCCTGTGCCACACTTTGGTTGCACAGTAGAGCTCCAAATTAATTATTTTCGATGTCTATAATCCTCGAGAAGTGTCATAATGTTAATTCAGTATTTATCAAGTTTGCAGAATGTGCTACGTATCACACATATACATCAATTGCCGTAGAAAACATTATACGAAACTCTGAAGGATGTGCCCTTACGCTGTGCTCATTCCTACACACGTGCAGCTAAAATAGTAATGCGCAGTTTCTATTCACAGTTAGGCCAAAAAAGATCGAATCTAATCTGGACTAGCAGACAATAAATGTTGACTAAAATAATACGCACACTTACGAACAAACTAGCATTCTCAGAGTAATTTTTTATGCCCACACATTGTCTAACACGATCAACTGAAATACTTTCACATCTGTGTTACAACCACTTCAAAATACCTAACGGGTGTTACGTCTGGTATATGTACTGCCATCGCCTAATGTTTTTACCACCAATTTAGGAGAGACACAGGAAAGGTATAACTGTAAAATATGACCGACCTCAATTATTAATTTTTATTGCAAATGTTTGTGCCTTGTCAAGGTTAAGTGCCAATCGAACATATTTACCTTTCGGAGCTGTGGTTCCAAGGCTGTCTTAAACGTTCACCGATCGTAACTAAGGCTCTTTAATACAACTTACGAACCGCTTCCTATAGCCAAATACTAAATGTAATGAAAAAACGTGATGTAAATGAAATGATTGTGCGAGACTGATGGCCAGGGTTTCCCACCTGGGGAAGCTCGGCCGACGACTTGCGAATCTGTTTGGTTGAAGCATCTTTGGGCGACGTGGGTGTTTCTGACGATGAAATAACGAGGAGAACAACACAACACCCAATCCCCGAGAGGAGAAAATGTCCTACCCGGCACGGAATCGAACCTGGGCCCGTTGCATAAGAGTCAGACGCGCTGACTACTTAAATGTTAGGCGGACTTCTAGGAGTAAGACAATGGTATACGAATTATATAAGAGTTTCGAAGAAGACCGTGGAGGTGTTGAAGATGACATACCCGCCCGAGTGCTACAGCCCTTCATCAACAGATAAAATCGTCTAAAATGTGGCGATCGCCATATCATAATCGCAAAAATCAGTAACACTATTAAAGTCTTTCGTGTGTTGTAGGTGTGAAATGGGGGTAAGTATAGTTTCTTCTGAAACTGCTATAGTTCGAACAAAAATAGTGGAGAATGATGGTTGCTCAGGAGTTGCTAGATGAGATCGACAAACACGAGAAACCTCTTAAAATTGTCAAGAAAAGAGATGAAAAATTAATTTACGTATATAACGTCAGATTTAAGTCCAACATCAGTCGTCTCAGTCTAATCATTCTGCTTTGCAAAGATCAAATATATCTCGACAATCTCGACAACTGCGGTCATATCTGAAAAATATGCTCACTTTTGTTCTGCGATTTCAACGTCATAGTGCCATACGAATGCCTGCCACAATCGCGATCAGTAAGAAGTGCTACTTCAAAGTTCAACTCCACTAGCGTGAAGCAAATCGCAAAAGAAACCGGATTTTTGACGAAAGAGCTCATCACTTTTCCACCACGACAAATCAGCCGTACCACTACGTTGCTTATTCATACATATTTGAGCAAAATGAATGCTGCGTGTCACCAGTCAGCAGCCAATGTGACCGTTTTCTCTTCTAAAAGGTAAAGAAAACCTTAATACTCGTTCGTTTTATATGCATAAATGAAATTACAACGCTTCGCTGAGATAGCTAAAAGCTCCATAAATCTTTATGGTGAGCGGAAAGAGCGACAGTGTAGGTTAATAATATCCAATGAGGACTATTTTGTAGAAGATAAGATTCAAGTCGACTAATACATTAAACTATTTCCACAAAGAAAAACTTCGTTCCTTTTTATCACAACTCTCATGTCCATCTATTGACGGCACTACAAAGCCTCCGTACATTATTTCATCGTTGGCAACAATGTAACAGTTTCTCTCAGTGGGCATTACTACGTCAGTAACACATGTGCAGTTTCTATAGTAAGTTATTTCCTGGTTAAGCAATGATGCATTTTTCGAAAGCTCAGAATTCTGTCGGTTATTAACGCTAAGAGTGCATTAGAAAAATTTGAGAGACAGTTAAAGAGGCTTTATCTCCATCAGTCCGTGACATGCCTTCCTCTTATGATGCGTCGTTTTGCCCATCTAGCAGAGATGTTCATCCGACAACTACGTACCAGTGTATAAAGAATGAAAATACATCAGCTTATTGGATGCTATAGGAGCAACTATGCACTCTGTCAGTAAACGGTAACGTCAAAGTGATACGCATCCTGTTTGTTGCTGAATCTAAAGTTTTTGGCTCTGAAGACTGTGCATGAAATGAACTTGTTCTGGAAAAATTGTTTTCTGTTTCCTTCTCATGTCTATTCACATATTCTCATCTTGTAGCTTTCATTTCACTAAGATAATAGTGATATCTTAGCTACTCGTGAAACATTCAAACAAAAAATGAATATAGATTTCATGCCCGTGTCGCTCCACTTACCATGAGGGCTACGTATGGCAGGGCAGACATAACGACGCCAGCTCCGGTCCACTCAACGCAGGCCGCGATCTGCCTCAGGCACGTGGGGTGCACCTCCACGCTCTGCAGGTTGGCCATACCGTTTGTGCCCGTCGTGAAGAACTGAGTTATCACCATCATCATCGTAATGGCCAGTCCACTGAAGTTAGCTGAACCATTAAACATACGGTGCAGCAGTTACCACATACAACTAAATAAAAAAAGTAACACACACACACACACACACACACACACACACACACACACACACACACACACACAAATACACACACAGATAGATAGAGGGCGAGAGAGAGAGAGAGACTTGCACGCATATCAATTACAAAATTATGTAAATGAATGCCACATCAAATGTTGTTCATTTGGTTTTCTGTCCGAAGACTGTCTTGAAGCAACTCTCCGTGCTAGCCTATCGCATGAAACCCTCTTGATCTCTGCGTAACTAGAACCACCTAAATCCATTAGGACCTGCTTGCTGTATTGAACACTTCGTCTTCCTCTACAATTTTAATCACCAACACTTTCTTCCTTGATGCTGCTGAATGCGTCCCTGGCCCCTACTTTTAGTCAAGTCGATCCATCAATTTCTTTCCTCGCTAATTCGATTTAATACCTCTTCGTTTGCTATTCGAACTATCTGTCTTATCTTCAGCATCATTCTGTAGCACCAAATTTAGTAAGCTTCTATGCTCTTGTAGTCTGAACTCCTCACCGTGTTTTTGCGCTACTAATATAAAATGAGTGTTGAAAATAACATTAAGGGTTGTCGCATTTGATAACATGCCGTGAACGCTACTCGAATGTTGTTGTCAGGGGTGGCGTGTGGCAGGAGTTTAAACCAAACTTGTGATGAGCTTATGTCAGTCAGGTATGTAGTGACTATGAAAATATACCACCTATCAACGTGGGGGATTTAAAGGAACAAGACGCTTATAACTTAACATATCGAAGATTACATTTGAATTCCGCTATCTGAGGTCAAATGCGTCTTGGGTGGCACTCACTATCGCAGGAACAATGTTTCCACAGTTATGCACTGTCTTAAAGTACTCACTCAAGTGTTTGAATAACGGATAACACATCGCTCCTGTACAGTGGTACGTGGCGATTAACAGACTACTGTGGATCATTGCCAACGATTTGAGTGAGTGTGCCACACATTTCTAACAGAACTGTAATGACAACCATAGCTTCAGCAAAAGTGTTACAGTACCTTCCAATTACTTTTTGTCACTCAACGTACTGAGAAATGTAAAATAATCATGTGGCTTCAGCAGCCAAAATAATGACCCTTGTACCATGCAGCTAGGCGAATTTTGTACCCAGGATCACGAGGCGAGATGTTGACTACAGTGTCGTCTGAGAGTTAATGAGGCACTGTGCTGTAACTCTTGTAATGATAGTCCACGATACACCATGTTGGCTACAGTCTTGTAATGGGAGCTCACAAGGCAGCATGCTGGTGAGAGTCTTGTTGGGACAGTTTACGAGGTGCTATGTAAGTGAAACTTGTTCTGAGAACTCTCAGAGTCAAGCGACGAAAAGGCGATGGTGTTTGATTTTCAGGGTTTCCGTACAAAGTTTATGCTGTCGGACAATAAACAGCTGGTCTGATACCTGTAACTACAATTCGAGATGATAGTACATAACGTTGAGGATGCTGGAAGGGGTATAGCATTTATTCCGTTTTGTGGTGCTTTATCGGCGAAGGTAGGTCGAATCCCTCAACATCATCAAATGAACAGTTTCTTTCGATCACCAATTGAGAAGCAGGCACTGCTTGGTAATGTCAGTGACGAACAAGGACTATGGAAATCCTGAGTCTACCAGATCCCCTGCGAATGTGGCATGGCTTTCATAGGTCAGACGGTGCGTACTATCGAAGATCGTTGCCAAGAACATCAACTGCACACCAGCCTGCAGCAGCCTTACAAGTCGGCGGTTGCTGAACGTTACCTCTCGGAATTAGACAGAATGAATTACGACCAGAGCAAGGTTCTGACACAGACGTCCAAAACTGGGACTATGTCGTTACAGAATAAATCGAGTTTCGAGCACGAGAACCGCTGATCAAACCAAAAAGCGGTTACATCTTTAGTAAGACCTGGGAACACGCTTTAAATATGAGAAAAGGAGAAAGAAGACATCCCACCACGGACTGAGTTGGAGAACAGGCAGATTTATTACGAAGATGCCGCCGACGATTGCCCATGGGCGTGGACCGCCAACGGAACGCATGCTGGACGCTCCGCGCCTGGGCGCGGACAGCGTTGGCAGCACCTGTATGAGAAGGGGGGGAGGGGGGGAGAGACAAAAGCCTGGCACCCCGGCGCCTCGGCGGTCAGTTCGTCAGCCCACCTGTTAATCGTTAAGTACTCGCTTGCCGAAGAGATACTGTGCCCGTTGGACACTGACACACGGCTATTCACACGTGAACTCTTTCGTCGTGATATACGGCAGAAGAAATTGAAGAATATACTGTGTTTAAAACGTTGATTCCGTATTCTTGCGTAAACTGTCCACACGAGGGCTGCAAGATGAACCAAGACGTTAATGGCCATCGCTTATTGTTTCCTTCCTAAAGCTTGTCTGTGAACAGTGGTACGAGTAAAACACTTGCTGCGCGGTCAGCCCCACGCAACAATGCTGCAGACCAAAGCTCAGGCAAATCTTTACTAGCTGCACAGTTGCAGGATGGACCAAACACTCTGCAACTTCCAGGGCGCGCGTAGCTCACCGGCCAACATGCAGGAGACGGCCGCAGAGGTGATGCCAGCGAGCAGGGCGCTGCCCACGGCGGACCAGCGGCGGCCGAAGCGCGCAGCAGTGTAGTGGACGACGCAGTAGGCGGGCAGCTGGATGGCGCCCTGCGCTGCCACTGCTAAGAAAGGATTCACGCCCACGCCGCCAGCCATCATCACCAGCGAGTGAAGCGTCAGCAGGTGCGTAGACCTGTGCAGAGTTGTTAATTACCGACTTGTTTAATCAACCAAATTCGTGACGGTGCTAGCCATCACCACAACCCGACCATTTGAAACTCCGGCTGCTGGCCTAAATGAGTGCTGTTACTGGTGCTTGACTATCGTGAAACTGTCAGAGCTGTTTTACGAATTGTGTGTATGTTTAAATTCTTTAGCAGTGTGTTTTGATTTCTTGTGGAATAAATGTAAGTTCACAATTAGGAACCGAATTACATACTATCTTGGAATAGGGTTTCCAGTTGTTCGGATACATAAATGGTTTGAAGAGCGTACACGTGTCTCAGCTCAGCAAACGCCTGTGCTCATATCCTAGTTTTTGTTGCAATATTGTCTTCTATATCAGTTTAAAAGAACCGTTATTGTTTATTGTTTTTAATGATTATGTTAAGGACCCCATCCTCTTTCTTTTCAACATGCACATGCACACATTAACAAACACACACAAACGGACGGAATATGAACGCACACGCAAACGGACGCACACAGGCACATTACACGCACATCATAAAAAGTTTCGTATCGCCCCAGTTCCTAGAACCCCTGAAGACAGACGTTGACTTAGGATATTTTATCACAGACACAGTCCCTCTTACTGGTCAGAGATGTCTCTAAACCAGCCCAAAGATGTAAAAAGAACGTGCATGAGTAGCACCTATTAGATGGAGGGTATCGGACAACCAGTCATTTCACCAGGAAGGAGTTACACGGCTCGTGAGGTCTGTAGTCCAACCGTGCGCGGTTCGATCGCATCAGCATTGCTACTTTGTTCCACGAAGGGCTCTCAACAAGGGAAGTTTCCAGGAGTCTCGGACGGAACCAAAGCGATGTCGTACGGACGTGGAGGGGATATAGAGAGACAGGAACTCTCGATTAAATGGCCAACTCAGACCGTCCAAAGGCTACCACGGCAGTGGATGACCGCTACCTACGGATTATGGCTCGGAGGAACCCTGACAGCAACGACACCATCTTGGGTAAAGCTTTTCGTGCAGCCATAGGACGTCATGTTACGACTCAAACTGTGCGCAATAGGATGCATGATGCCCATTTTCACATCCGACGTCCATGGCGAGGTCCATCTTTGCAACGACGACACAATGCAGCGCGGTGTAGATGGGCCAAGTAACATGAAGAATGGACCGCTCAGGATTGGCATCACGTTCTCTTCACCGATGAGTGTCGCATATACCTTCAAGCAGACAATCGTCAGAGACAAGTTTACAGACAACCCGATCAGGCTGAACGCCTTATACACACTGTCCAGCGAGTGCAGCAAGATGGAGGTCTCCTGCTGTTTTGGTGTGGCATTATGTGGGCCGACGTAAGCCGCTGGTGGTCATGGAAGACGCCGTAACGGCTGTACCATACGGGAATGCCATCCTCCGACCGATACTGCAAGCATATCGGCAGCGTAATGGCGAGGCATTTGTCTTCATGGACGACAATTCGCACCCCCATTCTGCACATCTTGTGAATGACTTCCCTCAGGATAACGACATCGCTCGACTAGAGTCGCCAGCACCTTCTCCAGACGTGAACCTTATCGAAGATGCCTGGGATAGATTGAAAAGGGCTGTTTAAGGACGACGTGACCCACTAACTATTCTGAGGGATCTACGCCGAATCGCCGTTGAGGAGTGGGACAATCTGAACCAACGGTGCCTTGATGACTGAAGTTAAAATCTTCTGGGTTATTAGGCCGCGTCATGTTTCTTCTAAAATGTTCGACGTTTCGACCCCTCTACTGGGATCCTCCTCAGGATCTTTTTGTGTTCACTACTGCTGCCTTGATGAACTTGTGGATAGTATGCAACGACGAATAAAAGCATGCATAAATGCAAGAATACGACGTACTGGGTACTAGAGGTACTGATGCGTGCAGCAATCTGGACCACCACCTCTGAAGGTCTCGCTGTATGGTGGAACAACATGCAATGTGTTGTTGTCATGGGCAATGAAAACGACGGAAATGATGTAAATGTTTATCTCTACTCCTGTTTTCTGCACAGGTTCCGGAACTCTCGGAACCAAGGTAACGCAAAACATGTTTTGATGTGTGCAGTACTCTGTATTTAGTAATTTTTTATACGAAATAAGAGGTATTTAGCAAGCCAGTATCACAATTGTTAGATGCATCAATTCTCAGCAGGATGCGGCAGCGTTCTCCAGAAGATGGAGGAGAGATGCATCGCTGAAATGTCGAGTTATGTTGATCTAAGGATAAATTCGAGGATACTACTATGACGTAAGTTTGTCTACAAAAATTATTTTATAATGTACCTAAAACCTGGAATTACCTTATAATTCAGTAACACATGACGCCGAAAGTGACAAATAGCCAGGGTGTCGCTGTGTCTGTGCCGGCACGTTCCGATAACTTCCACTCGAGTCACCTTCGGCGGATGCGGCATCCACCCCTTCTATAGATGTGTGGAAGTAAGATGGCGGCATCGTGATGTATTGCGTAGGTAGATGTGGAGAATGTTTTACGTCACAGTAAGTGTGCCTTCTTTCTCTGAACGCGTCACACGCTTCTGCTGTAGCCTACCACGGTACCTTGCAATGCTGGAGTAAGGGGCATTGCTCGGACTATTGTATCTCCCTAGACAAATATGTTCGAGGAAGCTACTGCAGTCGCATCTTAACATAATGCGTGTCGTTTTTTATTTATGACACAATTAACACTACCGTGGCTAAGTAGCTTAAAAGCATCAAAGTCAACGCGAAAAACCATTCTAAACGCCCTAGGCGGTTTCCGAATTGAGCGCTGCTTTCGGACGCACCAGAACGACACCATAAGTTGAAGATACTTGCCACAGCATATCTCCGTAATAGTCTCCTACTCGCGTTTGTAGCGGTTTCCTTTTGCTATTACTTCGAGTAATTTTTATAAAGCGATCTAAAATTGAAAATTTGCAGATCTTGTACAACTTCACTCAGGTGTGCAACTACCATTGCGGTATTACCATTAAAATTTTAATTTATGTTAGCATAAACTCGGTGAGTTGTGACCACATATAGTACGAATGCCTTGTGTGAGTCAAGTATCGACCAAAGTTATGGAGATAGTGAAAAGTACTCCCACTCTTAGGTTTTTGTTTAAACTTCCACAACAAGCAATGGAGATATAAAGAGCAGTCAAATGAAAATTCGACAGATCGCACAAAATTCATGGAAACTGTTCATTTCAAAAGAAATCTTCATAAATGTTTATAACCTGTCGACAGTTAAGCAAGACAAACCATACCTTTCTGGAGAAAAGCTTGTGATTGCCTATGAAACCATGATTGTACCCAGCCTTACACCTCTTCAACCAAAGCACACTGACGTCTGTTTGGGCCCACTCAAACGTTGCCCGGGATATTTTTAGGTCGCTGAAGAAGTTTCACTCAGGAGCCCTTACAACTCCCCCATAACGACTCGAATTCCACCATGCGATTTCCAAACTTTTGGAGCCTGAGGAGAGACATTCACGGTGGTCGGTTTCCTTTCGGACTAAGAGGTCCACACCAAGGCACAGTCAACCGCAAACGTTTTCCCTTGAAGGCACTGACTTTCTTGCCTTACAGAGAGATAAATGTGAGAAGAGTGATTGAAGTTTACTTAGTAGTACATTCTTCCACCCATCTCGTTTATATTTGATTGCCCTTTACGTTATCACAGTCACATGTGAAATATACATATACCTATTTGTGAAAGTTTACAGTTAATGCTGCGTAATTGAATACAGTTCAGTGGTGATATTACTCTCGTAAGCAGATGCATGTTTATTTTTAAATTGTGCTTTCATGTAATCCTTTGACTTATACAGACGTAATACAGATGTGCCTAGCACTACCAATAACCCATTGACACCAAATCTGATTAACTGTTACATAATTCCAGAGCTTTATCTACCAGTTTATTAATTTATTCAATCTACACTCTTTTTACCACAATTCAATGAGTACCTCAAATAGCAACTATTTATACAAATTAGTCTCATGTTGCAATACCTGCCGTCATTGTACGCTCTGTGATACACTTAGTAAGCTTATAAATAAGCGTTTAATTTCCGAACTCCTGGCAGTCTTTTCGAACCATTAATTCAGTTACTAAGTATGATATAAGCAGATACCTATCTATTCAAGACAGCGGATTGAGGAGGCGAAATCCTTATGGTAGCTTTCCTCTGCGTTCACATACCTTGCAATAATGAGCAACACAGTATTTTTGAACACGTTCCAGCTGGAGAAGAGGCTGAGGAAGCCCTTCCTGTCCCTCTGGGCCTTGGCCACGGTCCGCATCACCTGCGGTGCGAACGAAGGCACCTCACCGCCGTTGGTGATGGCGATGCGACGCAGCAACTTCAAGGCGTCCTCCTCGCGACCTTTGCATGCCAACCACCGCGGTGACTCTGGGAACCACCTACCCAGGGTTCATCTCGTGAGAGAATGTAGTCACTCTTCTTAAATCCATAGATGTTATAAAAGTAAATGTGTATATCTATATATGTAGTTATGTATACATGTACATATGTTCCCCATTTCCTCCTAAGCCACTAGAACCATTTCAACCAAAGTTTGTACACATACCACTACTGTCTGGAAAAAATCATTGTGTGGTAAGAGCCTCCTATCTTACAAATAAGTACTCTATATTCATCCAGTATTTGAGAATAAGAGCACTTAGTGACTTCAAACAACCTTACAAATATTTTTAAATCTCTGTGAACTGCCCCCCTCCCAAACATATACAAAGAACGATACAAGGGAAAACAGAGTATCTCTTACTGTCCTTTCACTGTTCATGGAGTACAACCTCCGCACCAGGTATAATGTCTTCATTATTAACTCGATTAGCAACGAATCTACCTGCTAAATTATACTGTACAAAACATAGTTCAAGAGATATAACGTCATTAACATCGAACTGGGTTTTAACGAAAGTGCTAGAGACATAAATGAATAATGAGTACAAATATATGGGTCGTATGTTAAATATACGGAAAATACATGTGGAATGTGCGTATAAGATCACGAGTAAAAAACTACTCCTAAACAGCTGAATCGATTTCAGTCAAACGTGATAGAGTTATTAAATACTATTTTTAAATAAATACTGAAGAGTTGAGAAGCATAGATCACCGATTTGGATGGGGTTAAAACATGGAGAAAGAAGGGGAGACTGAGGTGGACAGACACAGAAGACGATGGAGGTGATGGACACATTTATGTGCCGAGGAGGAATTGGACAGAGAGAGGGAAAAACGGAAATGAATATAAAGGGAAGAGATGGACAAAGGGAGGGGAGGGGCAAGATGGGCAGAGAAAGGAAACCAAAGATGGACCGAGGGAGGAGAGAAGAAGATATAGACAGAAAGAAAGGGCACGAGGAGTTGGACTAGGTGGGAGGAGGACATAGACAATGAAGGGAAGAAGAGGAGATGTAGAGAGAAAGGAAAGATCAGAAGATGGACAAATAAAGGTGGAGGGAGACATCGACAGAGACATAGGAGAGGAGATCGACAGAGACAGAAAAGAGGGGGAGATGGACAAGAAAAGGAGGGAGTATGGATAGAGAGAAGGGGGGGAGAAGATGTACAGAGGAAGGTAGATGGACATAGAGAGAAGCATTGCGGTCTGTGGGGAAGAATGATAGAGACGAAGCAGCAGGGGATGGACTCAGAGGGGGATGAGGAGACTGTCAGAAAGAGGGGAAAGGAGGCGATGGACTGATAGGAACCTGGATTGCATACATATCCGGTACTTGTCTCATGGTTGAGAATATTAACGTGATACAATGCATATAATGAACCACTTTATAAGACTAATATAATACTGCCCTTGAAAATGACAGGCAATCGAAACGTGTAAGGGTTTGTGGTAAAAAGACATAAGAAAAGTTATAAAAACGCCAGTTAAATAGCCAATTTGAGAAATAAATGTTAGTACATTCTGAGTTATTGAAAGAATGTGATGTACAGTTAGAATGAGAATAGTATTCATCATCTTCTCAAACTCTCCATCCATCTCTTTACCGTTCGATTACATTATATTTGAAAGTGGAAAAGTTTCATGCTATTTATTAATAATTGTTACTGAAGTAGGTTACAAAATTCTTCATTTTATCCACATGAGCATGCGTTGGCGCCTCGTGATTCTAAGGACTGTGCCACTACACCTTAGAAATAAAAAATAGATCCCATTCTGTAACGGATGGAGACTTAATGATACTGCTTCCATGTATAAAAACCAAATCTAATCGTCAATGTATACCACAAATAGGTAATCCCTACGATGGAATTTATCAAGATGGAACAGAAAAATTAACACGAATGTTCACATTTACAGTGTACAAAATAAATGAAAGCCGATTCTGCCCAACAAGGGAAATAATTTATTTTTACAGTCGAAGTGGGAAATGTAGCCCTTTCACAGACAGATATATATTGCATCTTAAAGAAAACTTAAAATGAAAGATAGCTCTCGCAGAAAAAAAAGTCTCACGTTTGGAGAATTGAAAGCGAATGTGATAATGGGTAGTGGAAACATATTATTATTCAGAAAAGAATCCTATAACGAAACACTCCTCACAAATATTCAGAACTATGTCTGTCTAGTTTTCTTCACACTGCACATTACCTGAAGAATAAAAACAGCGCTAAGCAGAACGCTGCAGAGCAAGACAGCAAGTAGTTCCAGTTGCGGAGAGGCCAAGCTAAGAAGCCGGAAGTCATAATGCCAACCCCCAAGCTGCTGCTTGAGAAATAGTTCAGCGTCGTCCGATGTTTGATGTCTGTCAGTTCCAGACCTAAAGCAGAATGGAAGTGCATCAGTTTTGATCTAGATCGAACTATTAAAGTATCAACATCAAAAAGTAACCTAAGCTTCAACAAATTTGGAGAAAATAAAATGGATAGATGTAATGCACAACACTGTAAAGCTATTGATTTAGATGTGCTGCAGTAGTGTCACATAAAACGGAAACGAGGGATTTGCTTGCGTCATCTGTCATCTATCGAGTGTTACAGAGTCCAGTGATAGAGGCAAGTTTTTGGAATAGAAACAGAAAGGGCAGCGATATAACAATTGGTCATTGTAGACGCCGACAGATCTTGGTCTGCAGTGGCCAGGTATTCCTCACAGAGCTTCGGAACGTTTCCTAAACACAGGTTCGGCACCCAGAAGCATCGGCCAAACATGATGGAGGTCTGCGACGCGCGTCCAGTGACGATAATTTATTAACGAGTACCAGGAATATAGCCTGACCTCGCCTTAACTACTGCCTGATTTGGCTAAAGGCATTTAAAATGGGGTACTGAATAAAAAGCGCCGCAGTCATAAGAAAATTTCGAGCAGTCTCATGTCCTAATCGCATAGGTTCACTGAAGAGACTGTAACACTAGACTGAATAGCACTTACCCTGCATCTCATTTCAACAGGGACGATTCTCGTCTTAGCATTACCCTTATTTAGCTTTGCAAGTGATAATTCCTCTTGCTTAAAACCAGGTAATTATTACACTCCATTAGATATATGGGATGGTTGGGTCCACTGGTAATTACATCAACTCATTTCTTTGCACGCGATAAAGTGATGGCAACAGTATAGTGATAGGGTTTTCTTTATAATTCGCACTCGGGTTGTCACTCCTCTCACTGTTCTGCTGCTGCCCACCAAAGATTCCTTTGCAACAGAGTACTGATTACTACAATCAAGGTAATACCGAGAGAAACCGCCTCTAATGCTGTAACTGTTTCGATTCTGCGATGTAAGGAATTTACAACTAAACCATACTCAGCAGAAATCCAGTTGAATTCACACCTTGATGCCGTTGAGCTGCCAATGTGTGAGGAACATAATTGCACGTGTCACCCGCTGGTCCAAGCAGTCCCAGTCATTTCCATGCGATTACGATTTCGGCGTATAATGCTTTATTTATAGCACCTGAGTGTTGATCAAACCAGGAAACTATGCGTGCAGTCTTCATTTTGGATGGCGGGACCGTCAACTGGATAATCACTGTAAAAATCTAGGAGATAGTGTAATACATGGTCACCGAGAATTTAGAAATAAATATCCTGATTCATGTGCACGATAACTGAATGACTGGGGCCCCTACTACCTTGGAAGTTGTACACTTACGTCCTAGCACACATCTTGTCATCTTTCACGTTCTATTTTGTTTCAGGCATATTCCCCTCCCCAATTTTATACACAACAGCCTTCTGTAGACGTACATCTCAGATGTTTTAGTTGTGCTCAGTTCCCATTTCCTTACAGCCTATGATGCAGTGTCATATAATTCTGTGCTTCAGGTAGACATTCTCAAAAATTTATTTCTTTAATCACGCACTACTTTGTTGCTACTAGATATTTTCTGGAGAGTATTTCGATCTCTTGACAGCAACATCCTTTTGATCGTCTAAAACTTGGTCCCTGTGACTAATATCATTCCTGGTAAATCTCTTTACTTTCACGTTTTATTTATTTATTCTCACTCCGCTTTCCCTCGTAGACCACGATTTATTCCATTCAAAAGATTCTGACTTTCACAGACGGTAGGAGTTTCATCAGCTAATCTGATAATTCATATCTTCTCGTATTGAATTTTGCTCTTCAGTTCGCACAATTCTTCAATTACAGTCATTCTCCTTCGACATAACAGTTGATCAGTATTCAAGGAACACTTTACAGTAGATAAAATTGTAAGAGTCGCGTAGGGACAGGCAGGTTAAGATAAGACAGATTAAGGAACATAGCGAGGCATACTGATGGTCGTATTCTCCCCTTACGCAGTATGAGGGTGGAATGAGAAAGATATCCCTTAAAATTAGCACAACATATTCTCCAACACACACAGAACAGGGGATTTGCAGTACATATACATAAATAAAGATAACGAGGAGTTTGCTACGTCTCAAATGAGATAACAAGTTTTTAATATTTGTGGTGTTTTGATGTAAAATTATCAGTTAATGTTCCAGAGAAGTAAAATTGCTTCATTTCCGTAAAAGAACTATCTACCTCAGTTTGATCTAATACATTTTCCATTTCCACGGTTTAATAAAAAATAGCACTCCCACATTTTCAACAAGAACCTTTCAAAGCTGTTACCCGCATGCGTGGCTTCAAACGCACACAATTTGTCCTTTTATCGCACATATTCCATTTCATGATGCCTTAACTCTCCCTTTTAATGGTCCTGCGGCTGTAACCATATTCGATTCGGATATTCTTCCCACACTTTTATCCTTTATCCGTTGTGGTTCTTAAGCCTCCAATTTTCTGGATATGATTACATAAATTTCAGTAGTAAGGCCTACTGTCCAGTACTAGTATCAGCCGATGATGTGGTCAGTAACGACTGTAAATGAAATTAACCAATTAATAGTAACAAAATGTCTTTATTATCCCATTTTTTACACGAACACCAAGACGTGAATGTGATAAACATCTGCATACCACATTGTCCCAGGATATCTTTCACACTGTGAGAGGCACCCACATGCCTTGCTCATACTGTGGCATCAAGCAGTCAGGCCTGCAAGATGAGTGGTCTGCCAAGCGAGTGGATTCATTCTTATTTATCGAGTAACATAAACTCTCGGACTCACAATTAAGTTACAAATTTTCCTCCTGTATGAATAATACGCAACGGAAACGCCATCTGACTATCAGTAATTTACAGAACTCTGACTGTTCACTACGCACTGGCAATACCACATTTTCTTTTTTTATTTAACGGCTTTTATCAACACGTGGCCATCGCACTGAATATGAGTGGCGTACACATTATAAATTCGGGGTATCATGTCAACATACAATTCGAAGGAAAAGGCCACCAATCTTTTTCATTTCACTATCTTATTTATTCCGATAAATTCTATAACCTAAACATACAAATTCTATAACCTACAACAATAACACATGAGAAATTCCGCAAAGTGGGCATGGCTTTACATTGGTGATTCTCTACCTAATGGTCTCGTAATTATTTAACGCTACAGTGCACTTTCTGGATAGGATGGTGGATCTTTTTTGCTATATCTCACACTTCAACTCTCACAACCATCATCACGAAACTTTCCTCCAGACCGAGCGGTACAAAAGGAACACGCATAACCCACTACCTCTGAAACTACCTTGCTACTCTCCCATGCAAACCACACATACTTAAATTACATGACATACACCACACTACAACACGAAATACAACACAGGGAATAGTCACAACATTATCACTTTCAGCTTTCCCACTTCAATTAATATTTATCCCAGTTTCACACTACACTGCCCGACTTCGTAATTCTACTTTCCTACTATGAACTCTGGAGATATATGCAAGTCTTCCTGTGCAATGCAAGCCAAGTGGCGTTGCTGGATAGAAGGCTGACTCACCTTGCTTCTCACTCAGAGTATTATAGTTTCAATCCAGCGTCACACGGAAACATATCACGCAAAGTAATATTAAGAACACATTCATGACACACACGAGTCCTCAACTGATACCATGGACGAGTAGTTCTCTCTATCCTTTGTCTCATACACAGATTTAGACTCATACGGTACTCACCACGTGGAAGTACTCGCCTCTAATTTCAAGTCCTGCACACGCTATTTCTTAAGTATTTCAACTTATAGTACACATGCTAGTAATTCAGCTTAACTTAAGCACACGGAAGTATTTCAACTTATTGCTACACGTGGTTTCATTGTGACCGTTGGTCACTTCCGAAGATTACTACTATCCCATTCATATTACCTGCCTGACATTTAATTCTCCCCACAAAAGTTCCTGAAATAGAGAAATTATTATTTCAAACTACTCTTAAGTATTCCACATGCATACCATGTCTCCAATCTTTTGTCTTTACGGAGCTCACCTAAGACAGGTCTTAACAACACAAGATCCAGTGGCGGAGTGCTGAAACATGGCCGTTCCTCAGGTTCTCTCGCACCTCTGCCGAAGTGGGGGAGCACCTTGCTACCGTATTGGTCAGCCACATTTCAGGCTCTCAAAGCTCAGGTAAATTTCATCTCTTTGGTCCCACCAAAGGTGGCCAAAGGATCGTCTCAAAGATGATCATATATTCACATCCACTATCTGCGGTTAGCAGACGATCATACATTCATTCATTTCACAGATCTCACCAAACTGGATGTAGGGGTTTATTTTGTGGGAGTGCACATGTGATCAATTAAATAAATAAATTGTCATTCTTTCCCACACTGGTATCCGGCTTCGCTGTATTAATTGAAATTGAGTTATTTTACAAAAAAAATGTGTTGTTCTGACAAAAATAATGAAGTATGTTGTACCTATTTTCAATGTCGGGTGGTACTGTACCCTTTCAACTGATACGTCTACTAGGTCAAAAGACCTGACACTAATGATTCATCTAATATCTAACACGCTGACTGACACAATAATTACATGTTACAAAGTGCCATTATATACATTTCGCTGAACCCTCATCTCATGGATACAGCTGTGCGGCTCCATGTCTTAGGTTCATTGCGCGCAACGCGAACAACAGCGATAAACCACCACAGATTAACGGCAGGTAGCATTAACAGATGTTACTGAATGACTAACAAATGCAGCTGCAGGAAATAATAAAGCGAATAAAAAAACTAAAACAAATTGGAAGCAATTACTACATGTTGGAGTATGGATTCCCACAATTCACTCACCAACAGCCAACGCAGATTCGATCATAGGCCCTGCAGCAGCTGATATGAGGGACTCCGCCAGGATGAAGAGCAGAAGGACGTCTGGTGTGAGGACCAGCAAAAGCCTGCTGATAACATGGGCCGCCATGCACAGGAACTGCTGGGGCCGTCGGCCATACCTACAGCCAGGCATAGGAATAACGTTGATTGGTAATGCTGGATTTCCAGTCAGGTGGCTTCTGCTGATACTGACTGCTTAAAAAGTGCTCTACAGTTTTACAGTAACAACGAATTTAGAGCATTAATGTAGCTCACATCTGCTTATCTGATTTGATTACATTGTTATACAAATTTTAAATCTTAAGTGGCTGATACTATTTTTTCATGTCTTTAGCGTCACAGAACCCGACAACAATGATCTAGCATATTTGTGTTTACCTTGAGTATCTTACAACAATATGAAATACTTGCAAAACGCATGACAATCGACAGGCTGTGGTACCGCGTAGCAGGAGCGTCTTTTTTACAACAATTGTCAATAGTTACATAGAATAGCATCATTCTTTTGCCCCTTACATTTTTTCTAAAATAGCGAAATTACTTTCTGACGGCGTACATTAATATTTATTCCGCGGATCAGCACAGTTTGTACGGGATACATTCAAATGCGACACAAAAACTGAAATTTTAGTGACAATTCATAACGCAACTTTTCAAGCAGGAACATCTGATCAATTACAGCTTCTCGGAAATATTGCAAATTTTTTATCAAACCATTCGAAACCTTCTTAAATGATTGCATGCTGTCTTCTCTTTGTCTCTGAACAGCAATTCAAAAGGAATCTCTAAAACGTTCTCTGACCTGTGGACTGTCAAGAGCAACTGCATTAACTTTTTAGATTTTGTAGGTTCCACATGCCCATAGAGAGAGATCGTCAGTGGTAAACAGAAAAATCTCTTGCCCGGCAAGATCACATAGTATTTTATTTCACAATCATCGAGGTCAAAAGAGCATTGCTGTCATCATCGGATCTACAACGAACTTCAAGTAAAGATACTACAAACAGAATTGATCATTGTGCACAAATCTTTAAATCAGTGATAAGAAGTACATAAGCATAGTTTACATACCTTCGAAAAATTCTTATTAACATGCGTACATGCTACCACTACAATGAGTCCAGTTCCAGTTAGATGAAACCACATCATGTTCGATCGTTAAACATTAAAAAGAGCATTTCTTCCACACGAATGCACCTTCTGTGTGTGCACTTGAATTCCTAGGTACCCAATTGGTGCAATGTATCGCTACTTTTTTTTTTTTTTAGTCATCAGTTTTCTGACTGGTTTGAGGCAGCCAGCCACGAATTCCTCTCCCAATTACTCTCCCTCTCGGACCATCGAAGTTATTACCTAATGTCTTAACAGATGTCATATCGTCCTGTACCATCTTCTTGTCAGTGTTTTCAACATATTCCTTTCCTCTCCGATTCTGCACACAATCTCCTCATTCCTCACTCTATCAGTCAACCTAATTATCAATATTCGTCTGTAGCAGCACACCTCAAATGCTTCGAATCTCTTCTAAATCTCATCTATTCCGGTCTCCGACAATCTGTGTTCATTACCATACTATGCTCTGCTTCTAAGATACACATCCAAGAACTTCTTCCTCAAATTAACGCCTACGTTTACTAGTTAGTTTCTCTTGGCCAGGAATGCCCTTTCTCCCACTGCTAGTCAGCTCTTGATGTCCTCCTTTTTCCATCCATCACTGGCTGTTTTGCTGCCTCGGTTGCTGAATACGCTAAATTCATCTACTTTGTGACCACCAATCCTGATGTTAAGTTTCCCACAGTTCTCACTTCTGCTACTTCTCATTACTTTCCTCTTTCTTCAGTCTACACTCAGTACATATTCCGTACTTATTAGACTGTTCATTCTATTCAGTAGATCATTTAACAATCCTTCAAATTCACTAGGATAGCAACGTCATCAGCAGATAGTAACATTGATATCCTTTCACCATGAATTTTAATTCCACTACTCAACATTTGTTTTATTTCCATAATTGCTTCTTCGATGTACAGAATGAACAGTAGGGCCAAAAGATCACGACCTTGTCTTATACCAGTCTTAAATCGAGCACTTCCTTTTTTGTCGTCCATTGTTATTATCCCGTCTTGGCTCTTTTACTTGTTGTATATTAACTATATTTCCCTATTGCATACCCAGAATTTCGAACATCTTTGACGATTTTACGTTGTCGAACGCTTTTCCAGGTTTACAAATCCAATGGACGTTTCTTAATTTTTCTTCAGCCCTGGCTTGCATTATCAATCGCAACATCAGAATTGCCTCTCTGCTGCCTTTACCTTTCCTAAAGCCAACCTGATCGTCATCTAACACATCTTTAGTTTTCTTTTCCATTCTTCCGTATGTACTTCTTATCAGTAACTAGAACGCATGAGCCGTTAAGCTGGTTCTGCGATAATTCTCAGATCTCTCAACTCTTGAGAGTTGTGTAGATGATATTTTTCCGAAAGACAGATGGCATGTCGCTAGACTAATACCTTCTACACACCAAAGTGAATAGTTGTTTTGTTGCCATATCCCAAACCACTTCAGAAATTCTTATGCAATGTTATCCATGCCTCCTGTCTTATTTGATCCTAAATCCTCTAAAGCTCTCATAAATTCTGTTACCGGATGCCCTATCTCTTGTAAATTGACTCCTGTTTCTTCTTCTATGACATCAGACAAACCTTCCACCGCGAAGAGGTGTTCAACCTATTCTTTCCACCTACCCGCTCTCCCCTCTGAGTAGAATATTTCTATCGCTCCTGGCTCAGTTGGCTCAGCCATGGCTCACGCCAGGACCGACTCAAGTTATCCACGACCAGTTGAAATGTTTTACTATAA
Organism: Schistocerca nitens; assembly: GCF_023898315.1. Lineage (NCBI taxonomy): Eukaryota > Metazoa > Arthropoda > Insecta > Orthoptera > Acrididae > Schistocerca > Schistocerca nitens. Next base: position 161,837,119 of record NC_064617.1, on the reverse strand, counting down.
CACACGTCTGCAGATATTTTCCTTAAAAACACTACTATTTTAGTATAAATTACTTAGAAAATTAATAAAAACGAATACATTTTCTTATCATGTTTGCATATTGTAAAACAATAACTTTTTCATACAAAAGTTGAATGAAAGACAATGAATATCATATTTCTTTTATAAAAGGTACACATATGAAAAAATATTTCAGTCATTTTCGCAAAGAATAACTCATAATAAAAGTTTGCAAGCTCTCCAGTGTAGTGTATTTTATTGCATAACTGTGCTCTTAGAAGTAATGTAAATGAAAAATTCCCTCTCTAAATGTCCAAAAACATTCCCTGCCATATGAAAGAAAATTAGAGACCTTTTTCCTTGAAGTTTACTCTCCTTATTTCATTTCTAAGCTCTGTGTTTTTTCGAAGTCTATCGGGAAGTCAAGGTAGCTATTCTCCTTTGCATCTGTTCCCATCACTTTTAATTAAGGAAGCAGAGCTCGCACAGCAGTGAATTGATGATTGATTATCCCCATTGTTTTGTAATCCACCCCACTCCTCGCCCACGCATTCTGGGAACAAATGTTTCCGATTGCAGCTTGTATATATAGTTGAAATCTTAATGACAATTTCATTATGAAAATGCTAGTTTCATCAGTTTAATTTGGGTGTAAATAAATTACTTTGTTCACATTTTCGTATTTTAGTTGAAGTGATGAAATGTATATAACATGTAATGTTCCTTTACAACACTCAAAATTAGATTTAAAGAGAATATTATATGATAAAAAAGAAATATATTCCAATTCCGTTGTAAATGGCAGTTGCTTCAGCGCCATCTCTGAATGGAGTTATAAACAGCTTACTTAATGGTGGAGATAGAAAGTGTAAGTGGGACATGCTTGGAATAATCAGGAAAAAGCCACTGCACAGCCCTATCTCATTTCCTCTGACGCCATCACTGTCGAGTAGATCAGTAGTATCTTATGGAGAGACCACATACTGTGGGTCAAGTACTAACTGTAAACATTCAGAGCCTTCAGTAGCCTAAGAAGGCTTACACAGGCTACACCTATGTTGTTTTGTACGGATATGTGGAGTACAAAAAATTGATTTCATGCAAATATTAACGAGTTTTGAAAATTAAGAGTGCTAACATTATCTACATAACAAGAGATCTCTGAAGTATCATATTCTAATTAACATACTAAACTTTTTCCGTTATTATTCCGTCTGTCATTCTGAAAATACTTTAAAATGTAATGTAAACATGAAACTAACACTTCTGTAACTAATGCAAATTTTTCATTCATTTATAAAGTAAAAATTTTCTTTATGTATTCTGTGCTGCACATCGAAAGTTAAAATTTTATCACCATACATTGTTACATAGGCTACAATCAGGAATGTTTTCATGGAAGGTTGTGCAAAGTTACATAGTCGTTTTTCTAAAGTAACAATTTTCTCCATGAATCATGTTACTGTCATGGATCAAATAATTTGAAATGAAATTACGTGGAGTTATGACAGTGTCTGATCTGAATATTACAACTCATTTAAAATCTAGAAATACATGGTATGCTTTGAGATAACTATTTGGAGGATTAACATTCTTCATTTCCTCTGGGAAAATCTCGTTATATCATTCGTGAAATCTTCTCGGGTGATCAGCCGAGTAAAGGCGTCGTCTTCTCGCAACGTTTCGAAGGGTTTCGCACCCATCATCTTCAAGCGAAGTGTCGAGATGCTGTGTGCGCGGTCCTATTAAGGCTCCTGGACCAGTGACTGATTCCGGGCGCCGACCAATCAGGTACCTGCGGAATCGGCCGCCGCGCCAGTGGTGGGGGGTTCGCGGCGTGGACCGGGCGTCGAGTCCCTGCCGGTTCCTAATACGTCTGTGGCCGCTACCGTCTTCGTGCCGGAGCGTTCTCTTCTAATTTTAGTTATTGCGGGATTCCACGCTGTACTGAGTTGGAAACCAGTGTCCCGATTGACCAGGTTGCTGTTCAACCGAATTTCTACAGCCTCTTTGAAAACTGAATCCCAAAATCCTTTAGCGTCACACAGCTTCTTCGTACCCTCAAAGAGGAAGGTGTGTCCTTCGTTAAGGCTATGTTCCGCTACCGCCGATTTTTCTGTCTGACCAAGGCGTACATTTCTAATGTGTTCCGAGCGCCTCTGCGTGATGCAGCGCTGCGTTTGTCCGATGTATTTCGTACCACATTCACATTCAATACTGTATACGCCCAGAGTCTGCAGTCCTAGGTGGTCTTCGACTGAGCCAAGTATGTCCTTAATTTTACTTGGGGCATGAAAAATTGTCTTGATGTTGTGTTTCTCCAGAATGCGGGCAATCTTGGCTGTTGGCAGTCCCGCGTATGGTAGAAATGCCAGGCATTTGGTCTCATCTTCTTCTTCTGGTGTGTCTACCTTCCTGCTCTTGTGTAGGGCGCGCGAGATTTGCGTCTCATTATAACCGTTGCTGCGGAAGGTCTTCCTTAGGTGTTGTAACTCTGCAGGTAGGCTGTCATCATCACAGATAGACTTGGCCCTGTGCACAAGTGTGTTAAGCACTGAGTTGCGTTGTGCTGGGTGGTGGCAACTCTGTGCATGAAGGTATAAATCCGTATGTGTCTTCTTCCTATACACAGCGTGACCCAAGGTGCCATCAGGGTGCCTCTTGATTAGAATGTCAAGGAAGGGCAAGCTTCCGTTTTCTTCCACCTCCATGGTGAATTGTATGTTGCTGTGTATGCTGTTGAGATGTCGCAGGAAGTCTTGCAGGTTCTCTCTGCCATGTGGCCACACGACAAAAGTGTCATCCACATATCTGTAAAAGGCTTTAGGTTTCAATGGGGTGATGTCCAGGGCTATGTCTTCAAAGTGCTCCATGTAAAGATTAGCGATGCCTGGAGCTAAGGGGGACCCCATAGCTACACCATCCACTTGTTCATAAAATTTGCCTCCACACTTGAAGTAGGTGTTTGTTAACACATGCCGGAACAGCTTTATTGTGTCCTCACTAAAGCGTGTTTCGAGCAGCGCTAGGGAGTCTTCCAGCGGTGTGTGAAGAGTGACGTGACGTCAAAGCTGACAAGAAGATCTTCTTTATCCAGGCGAAAGCCTTGTAGTACCTTCACAAACTCCACACTTCGCTTGAAGATGATGGGTACGAAACCCTTCGAAACGTTGCGAGAAGACGACGCCTTTACTCGGCTGATCACCCGAGAAGATTTCACGAATGGAATACGCCGAGAAAGTCTCAAATCACTCGTTATATCAGTTTTTCAAGTATACCTTCTGTTGATGAATGTGATCGAATAATGAAGAATCAAGTAACTAATTATCGTTAAAATTTGTATCAAATATAATGAATATGAAATATCGCACATCAAATTCGGCAGAGTTATAGAAAGTTGTGATATCAAGTTCAAAATTATTCTTGACACTCAAACTGGTAACTTCTGCAGTGTGTAGTTCATAAAAAAATATCATAAATATGGGATTTCTCAGAATATTTTACAGCTGTTCTAACTCGTAATTTGGTTGATATTTAACAACTGGTACACGAATTTCTGAAGATTATATTAGAATTTTTCCTTCCTTAGGAAGTGTATACTAAATTATTATGAATACATCCTTCCAAGCGTATACTATAAGTAGCTCATGAAGTCAAATATAGCAGCTTTTGATGAAATTAAATTACGTTCTAGATAAAATACTACTTCCCTTTTGTATGGACACAAAATAAGATACTTTTGCCCCATAATTATCAATTAATGTTGTATTGAATTTCCCACCATATTTTGATATGATGCTCATCCCTCACCATTAGCTATAGCATTTCTGAAGTTGATACATAACTGTGCATGATTTGGAAGAAAGCCATCCATCAACAATATTTATTTCAATCTCTTCATCGTTAAATTACATTTATTTCCATCATTTACAGAAAATAAGAGAAACTGATACCTCTAGATTTTGTTTGTGACTTATTAGGTTGAAGTTTCCTAACACATTTTTAAAACAATTGTTACACAAGCGTGTTTAAAATCAATGACACTACCATATTCATCAGTCAGAGTAATTTCTAAATCATGAATAGTAGCAAAATAGGAATATCCTCATGATAATGTGGTTCATCAATTATATGTCCACCAAATTCTGCATTTATTTGAACTGAAGAAACTATGATATGCTCGCTTTGAAGAAGATCATTTTGCCTAAGAAAATTCCATCACATAAGTTAAAATTTTATTAATTAACTCGAATGGAATAATTTTAGGAACATTGTTAACAACAGTCTTTATATTGGTCCCAGCAATTTGTCTACTAATTCCAACCACACATCCAACACTAACTTTTACATCATTTTAACAGTAATTATATTTCGAATTTCATCTGCTGTATTGTTAATTATTGGATATTTCGAATGAATTTAACTAAATCACAATTTGGGAACCAAATATAAAAATTCCAGAAAACAAAGGAAAACCTGGTAAATTTATATCAAATTATAATCAGTATGCAATATTAGGACCAAGTGGTTGTGGAGAAACTGCATTAATGGTTGATAATTATACTCTTGTTCCTGGATGGTTGAGATGGGTAAAATTAATGATTTATACAATTACTCCAAAACTTTAGATCAGACATAGTATTGAAGGTAATGACGAAATTATTCCATTACACCAACATCAAGATAAGTTAGTAATAATTCTTGATGACTTCATTCTTGAAAATAATGATGTAGAGAATATTTTACTGGAGAAAGACATAAAGAAACAGATCCTTTTATTTATATCAAACTTACTAAAAATGCCAAAACAAATAGTCTGAGATAATCTTAATTTCATAAATACATTCAGCCAAATGAGACAAATTTAAATTGTGTTTACCTTGAGTTTGTTGGAAGTGATTTAAACCTTTATGATTTTAAGGAAATGTATAGTAAATGTTGAATGACCAATTTAGAATTTTTACAACAGACATGACTAGAAAAACAAATGAAGCCAAATTCACAACTAAAATGCCGAATTTCTTAACGATTATGTTGTCAAGCACAAGCATCAAACAAGTACATGAACATAAAATTTAAAGATTAAAATATATAATGAATGTTTTTCATATCTAATTAATGCTTGCAAAATAGGACACAGAAGTTGTTAAGAAATCTAAACAAAATAAAAAGTGAGATGGAAAATTAGAAGAACAATTCAAGCTTTGGATAAAAACAACTAATACTCTAATATGAAAAACATAAAGAAGAAGAACAACCTATTAACGATCCTACAGAACAAGCAAAAATGAATTACATTAGGTGATAATGCGTTAAAACCTACTGAAGAAAGCGATGAAGCTGAAATATGAATGACTGAGCTATCATTATTATACAGAAGACTTTGGAGGTATACTACAAATTAATTCTTATAAAAGGCCACAATGTTTGTATACGTTAAGTGAATCGAACATACAGGATGTGTTGAAGAAGTATTAACAAGCGACTAGATGTAGAAACAAGACAGACACTGTTAAAAAAGTAATGGATAGTGATGCTAAAGAAATAAATGTTAGGGAATAAGTGTTGAAGTATATTAATCGTAGTAAAGACAAAACTTTTTTTATTGAGACCTGCTGGTATATTTAAATATACTGGTAAATTACCAGCTGAATTCTGTGGAGATACTTTGGTACTAAACAGATGGATAAATGTATGTTGTACCTGTAGCACAGATTGCTGTGGATGATATTGGTGAAAAATTTAATGATTTTGGATCATCTAATTATATAAGTCAGGAGCATTATATTCTGTAAGTAACCTAAATAAAATCGAGTAGAAGCAAGAAATATTTGATATAAAATTATTGATGATTATTTCCCTAACTCAAGAAGAAAACTAAAGATTCTTCAGAATATTCAGAAATAAGTTCACCTGAGAAGAAAGGCAAATGCTTTAAAAGGAATTATCTGCAAAGCCCATCAAATATGTTTAGATCAATAATATAGTCAGTTAATTGAGAGATTAACAGTAGTTCATGAAGAAGACTTAGTTGGAAATAAAAATTTTCGTAATGAAGTTGTTGGAATAACACAGATGTCAGTAGATAAATTTTGTGACTTTGTTATCAAGAATCCAAGACATGTTATCTGAAGATTTTGTATTAGAATTTCAAGTTAAAGTTAGTTGGGTAAACATTTTAAAAGTCAACAATTAACTGAATCATACAAACAATAAATACTAAAGTATATGGACTAATAGCACAAACTATGGATAACAAATGCTCTTTATGAGTAAATCACCAGTTGTAAAAACAAAATATAATATCCTTTTTCATAAAGGGAGTATTGATAAATGGTAAAAAGGAAAGTTATTTACGGATTGAGTAGAATTGTTATTAAGAAAACACAGATTCTGTTTGCTGTGACCATTTTTATTGTATCATAAGGCAATTTTTCTTGTGTGTAGTTATTTAAAATATGAAAATAAATATACCAGCAAACTATTCTTAAAATTTCTTTCGTTTTTGATATAAAATTATTGAATTAGGACTGCAACTAAGTTTTTAACATTACTCCACAATTTGAATGTCAAAAATAAATTTTTTACAAATAATGTGGTAAATACTTTTATTCTGTTAGAATTTCATTATAAGTATATTCAAATTCGTTCTCAAATGATGTTAAAAGAGTGAAAGCCAACCTGAAATTTGCACTCGCTGTTGAAGGAGCAACATGAGGTAATAATGTATTTACTTCTTTGTTTCTTTTATATAAACTTTCTATACCTGTAACAACTACTACATTAAAATTCTGAATATGATATTCTCAATTTTTTAGATTTTTCTAAGTGAGTTATGTGACCGTTATACATCTATTAGGTTTTTTTATCTTATATTATCCATGTTTACAGACTGAAGCCAGAGCTTGTTTGTAAATCTAATTTGGAAATTTTCTACAAGAGGAATTTTGGATTTCATAACTAAAGGATATAAACCAGGTTCCTTATTAACTTTCTTAAATATCTCCCATATTTAGGTAGTCATCTTGCACTTTGACTAAAAATATTCAAATGTTTTACAATATTTTCGATTGATTTCTTTTCTACGCCATTCACGTCCAAAGACATTTGCAATTTGACTTACATTAAAGCATCGGTCATTCTTTTACTCAATTATCATAAACATTGGCTTATTCTTATGTATAAGCTTGTTATTGATTATTGCTATAATGGATTTCGTAAAAGATAAATTTTTTATTAAATTTTTTACTTTTCTTATAAATTTTTTGGTATGAATGGAGAATGTTGAACAAGAACCAGATTATTCTTGTTTCAAATCCAAATTTTGTAAATATTGTAATACTAAGAAGTCAATTGATAATTAAATTTCACAGAAATAAACATAAGAAGGTTATCAAACGCTTTGTACCCAATGTATGAATGAATATGTCGTAAAAATGACAACAGTAAAATAATTCCTTGTGTATTTAGAAAAACTATTTCTAGATATTATTATCAAAATCATTTACAAGGATTTTGGATGAAGATCATATGAAAAAATTATCATCTATGAAACATTAACTTCAAAAGCTTGAACAAATTTCAATTCATTAATATGTGAAATATATGAATAGACACTATAGAGACTCTGTTGTTTGTAGGGGATCAAATTTGGTAAGATATATAATGATTGTATTTAAAAAGAGGTTGATGATATTGGAGTAATTTATTTTGAAACTAAAGAAATGAAATCGTTAACTCCTTAAGAAAACTCAAGAGATAATAAGTCTTAAGTTTGTACAATGTGTAAATGTCATTAGTCACAGAAATATAAAAAGGTTCAACATCATGATCATTTAAATCGAAAAATAACAATCCAGTATGTAATAAATTAAATTTGCTGTTAGAACATCTGATGTTTGTAATTTTTCAGGATAACTTGGGATGCAATGTTGAAAATGATTAAGTAACCACTTGATTAATTACAAGATTATGGTACGATTTTAGTCAAAAGGTAATAAGCGGAGGTATATCACAGTGTGAAATATCAAATACTGCTAAAGTTGCATATATTTTTAATTGATTTAGAATATCCAACATAATGATGTGATTTACATATGTAGTATTTGCTTTAACTCCTTACAAAAAGATGTACCAGGAATTAAAGTCAGCAAGTTGTTGACCTTTCTCAATGTCAAACACGATTTTGTAGTACACTATAAAAGTCTTTAACAGTATCAGCCTCTTGGAATGAAAATATCAAATATACAAGCAGTCTTTAAATTTCATCAGTTGGAGCAATATATAGATTTAAATAAGAAATGAGAATTAGAGCCAAATATTATTTTGCTAATGATTTCTATATTGTGACGAAAATTAAGTATTTGGTATAACAATGGAAAATATTAGAAATAGAGTTGATATAAAATTAGTATCAATGGAGAAAGTGTGATAAACTTACTACAAATCCAAACGATAAAAGAAGTACCACTTTAATGAAAATCTTTAGGCGACTCATAGGAATGATACAAAAATTACATTAAATAAACCAGTCTTTGTTGGAATGAGTATACTTGATATACCTAATGAACTGATATTTGATTTTCACTACAGAATATATCGAATTGTGTTATGAAGGCAGGGACGGTTATATCTACATTACAAAAATAGAAGATATATATGAAGACATGAAAACGATAATTAATAAATTTGATAATAGTGATTATGCTGAAAATACCATTTGTGGTAATCAACAATCAAACATGGAAGCTTTAGGAAACATGAAACATGAATCCAATGGAAAAATAATGGAGAAATTTTGCGGTTTGAAAGCAAATATGTATGTCTATCAATTTGGTGATAAAACTGAGAAAAATCAATTGCTTTAAGAAATGCATTATTAAAAATAGAATAAACTTAGATTGTAAATATTGTTTGTTTAACAATAGAGAACAGTACAAGAAGATTAATATAATAAAAACTTAAAAACACGAAACACACACAGTTGAAACGAACGAGAATATGTTGAGACTTCATGACAACAAAAAATATGTTTTGGAAAATAAAAATAGATGCATTACCATATGGGCATCACGAATTATAAAAAGTGTATGAAAGACTTTTCTTTATCAATGAAGACTGTGATCAAGAAACTTAACAACACAAATGCCTCGAAAGAGATAAAAAACTGAGAGAATTACAGATATGTATTTTATACAATATTACTAGATATGCAATATTGGGAGTAATGCTGAATGATTAAATATTAGATTAGAAGAAATTAATTCTATGTAACTTAACAATTAGTTAAGGTTATTTTACCAGTTAGACATTATAATTAAAATACTGATTGGGATTTTCAACTAACTGAAAAAGGGCAGTTGTAGCTGAAATTTAAAGAAATGAGAAAGTTAAGAGCAGAAATAATGATTTTCATGATCTGGAATTCACTCTGTGATTTTTTCACGTTTAATTTGTTCCTATCACATTGTGTAATCTTAAGGACAATACCAAATAGCACAGGAACTGCTGGGGCCGTCGGCCATACCTAAAGCCAGGCATAAGAATAACATCAATCCATAATGCTGTCGAGCAGGTGGATTCTGCTCATACTGACTGCTCTGAAAGTGCTATACAATTTTACAGTAGCTTGCATCTGCATATCTGATTTGATTACATTGTTATGAAAATTTGTAAATGTTAAGTAACTGATACTATCTGTTCATGTCTTTAGTGTCTTATCAGTAATTATCTTAAGTATCTTACTACTGTATGAAATACTTCCAAAACTCATGACGATCGTCGGGCTGCGGTTCTGTGTAGCGTCTTTTTTACAACAATTGTCAATAGTTACATAGCACAGCATCATTCTGTTGCCCCTTACATTTTTGCTCCAACGGTGAAATAACTTTCTGAAGGCGTATTTATTGCTCAGATCACCGCAATTTGTAGGGAATATATTCAAGTGTTAAAAACTGCAATTTTAGTGACAATTCATAACGCAGAATTCCACGGGGGCTGTTGTACTAACCAGTATTCTGCTCCCTCCAGTTCTGATCGCTCACAACCCCCCTGCCCACCATGATACGACAGATCCAGGTGTAGATGTATAATTATTACATATAATAATTATGTGCTATTTATGGTTTGTATAACAATTATGTGTCACTTACGTTTATACAAACCAGAGGTCTGGCAGAAAAATAGACTTACATTATTATTAAAATCTATTATACAGAAAAAAGTCTTATTACAGGTTAGGTGAATAGACTATTTTAGAGAATTTGAGACGTTAAGCCACAATATTCAGAAGAGGCAGTAGTCGAATAAGGAGGCCGATGACCAGCGGAGTTTGTGCAGCAACACTCAGCACCAACAGAACAACAAGTGATCAGACGTGAAATGCTTCCAAGGAGATCAACGACCAGCGTAGTACGCACATCAGTGGTCAATGCTCCAGTCACATGTGTGACGTATCCGTCGATGTGGAGGAGGACGACAGGACATTGTCCGACTACCCCAGCATAGAGGTGAAACAAGGAAAGCCAGCTCGTGTGTCTACATTGGTCACGTTTCTGCCCAACGAGAGAAGTATACATGAACGACCAAAGAGTCAGTCGCCGTCCTTGAAACTTCGCGACACCGAATAAGTAACACTCACAAACAGTCATGAGCGGGTCCTTTGAGGAGAGAAATAAGAAACGAAGTAATGTCGCCTGCATGGACAAACTGATGACTAGTCAGCGGACGTCACACTTCGCTGCAACGACTAAGCCGCTGTGCTGATCGACAAAAGAAGATGTCGGTACCACGCCAATAGGTCAACGACAAAGATGCCATCCCTGATGCTCCCTGAAAAAACTTCGTGTTCTACTTATCTAGGTGACTGGTGAGGACGAAGAGACGGCGGCCTCACCAAATGAGTCACCTGTGAACCTAGAGGTTGATGAACTCTGCCAGAAGACGCCGAACGTGAGGGTCGCTGGGTCGATTCCGGTACGGAGCACTCAGCGCCACGCCATAGTCGCTTGTTAATTACGCAACGAGTGAAGTCACAAAGAGAAAACCTCGCCACCACTTGACAGGGTCACGGGTACAGTACTGTGCCACGAATACGCTGCTTGGAGCTCAGCTGCAACATGAGCTGTCGCCGTATCAGTTGTCACTGGAATCTGCACTCTAAGACTCCGTACCGCAGCACTGCCGCGGGGAATTGAGCGAGTTGAAACACTATATTATCTCTATTTTAAATAGTCTTATGTGTCACTAAATGACTGATAGTGGAACCACCAATGTTTCACTCACACCTCAACCACTGAGCCCTTCCAATGTTTTCTGTAGGCTGTCATGACTGTTGAAACAGTTGCTCTTGAAACATTCAATAAGTTGCCTTTCTTCGTTACTGATGCTCCAGCTAGTCGGGCACCCACAATCTGCCCACTTTGGAACTCTGTTAGGTCTTTCAGTGCACATCGACCGAGGCCTCTGGATGCAAATTCGAAGTGTTCTCTACTCGTAAATAACATTCGCTGATGCCTAGTCCGTACTGATTACGCACAGTCCAGCGCAGCATATGTCTTACCGGCATTGTGAAACATCAAACACAATCGTCCCATTACTACCACTGTTCAAATGCTACACTGTGGGTAACAGCGTCGGCTGGGTACACCATCATGGATGTTCGGAACCTATCCTCTAGATCAGTAATATGTAAAGTAAAAGCATTTCCGAAGCTACCCTTCCAAGTGACTATTTCATTCCGTTACGAACGACGTGTTCTGTTTCACCTCACAACAAAACCGACCAAAGGCAGAAATCATCGATAATGAATATTACTTACCATTGGGCGAGGAAGAAGCTTCATCTGTTAGAGAAATGGTGCTCTAAGCACAATGTAAGTAGTAATCTCTGTCGGTGTTTTTAAGGTTACTTGCTAATTTAATCTCCACTGGTTTCTTAGCAACACTGTCCCTTTAGATGGAGATGTTCTGCAACAGTAGATGTGGTTCACTCTAGTACGAGTAAGTGTGTGTGACGCTTGACGCTCGTGCTCAATACACCGGTCACCGAAGGTTCATATGGTATAACCAACGTGTGATCTACCACAGCTGCAAGTAATACGGTAGACAATAGTCACCAGGACCCTAGTCTTAGATGGTGGCCGAAAAATGCACTCACTCCATGTTTCCACAGAATACTACGAACTCTGCTGGAAGTCTTACTCGCATAAGGCAAACACGCCGTAGACTTAGGTTCCGCCGCATTATTTTCAACAATTACCACGATTCAGTAGCCCAACGCGAATCTGGCCTTTCACTATAATCATTCTGCCGAGAGGTGACTTACAGGTGGGCTATATCAGCTGAAGTCTTTTACTGTCTGAGCCGACGTGTACTCTATGAATCTGGGTTTGGCGTACCCCTTCTAGTGAGAGGTGTTAGCCTGAAAGTTCAAAACAGTGTATGTTGGCTTCCTACAAATGGTATAGCAATATAACCCAAACGTTCTCCTCACCAACACGCCACCATTTTTCCACTTCAATCGTGAATTGAATATTCGAGTGGACTAATTAAGATTTTAGAAGATCCTATTTCAATTCTCATTTTTATGAGGTCAAACGGCAAAAGTGTTTAGATATGTCAAAAATCACGCAGGTTTCAATGCCGCTGACTCTAGTTCGCGTTCCTCAGCATCTTCCGCGTACAGACTGGCAGTAAAACGCGAAAAAGTGCTACCCCATCTCAACAGTATCTTTTGCGTCACACAACTGCTCATTCAGTAAAAAGTTTGAGGAAGCCCACAAATGTCAAAATAGCCTCAGTTAACCATAACGAATGAAGCAGAGGAAAGCAAGCGATGAGACAGAGCACATGAAAACATACTACATGAGAGTCGTTCAAAGACAATCTCTGTAATCGATGGCCAGCCGCGGTGGTCTCGCGGTTCTAAGCGCGCAGTCCGGAACCGTGCGACTGCTACGGTCGCAGGTTCGAATCCTGCCTCGGGCATGGATGTTTGTGATGTCCTTAGGTTAGTTAGGTTTAAGTAGTTCTAAGTTCTAGGGGACTAATGACCACAGCAGTTGAGTCTCATAGTGCTCAGAGCCATTTCAACCATTTGTAATCGATGTAAGAAATCCCTTGAGTTCTTAATATGATGCTACACCGACCTGCTAGCGGGCACAACAAAGTAGCAACACGTTTCATTACATGATATGTGGAGCACCAGTGTTATTGACAATAACCCTCAGACGACCACCTTCCCTGTGAATCTTTGGAAGGCCATATAGTTCAGAGGGGAAATCACAGTACCAGTTAGAACTTAGACGCAACCTTACGAAAGGTATCTTTGTTTCAGGAGCCTGTAGGTCTCGTCTCAGTCGTATCTGTCGAGTCAGCACTGAGACTGTGATACATTGGATCAGGCAGTAAACACCCCGTGGTTCGAATATAATTCTCCTTGGTAGCGCACAACATGTGTCTCTTCTAATTCGCATTGCCCTTCGAGGAGGCAGTTGAAAAGCACCCATTTCGACAGTGCTTATAAAATCAACATCTACAAAACCTCTGATCGACTGTGTAATGTTTAAAACTTTTCCGAGCAGGGACGAAGCTGCGCCATCGAACCCTTTCTGCGTGATACCGATCACAGAACGCCGAGATGTAATATTACACTCTGAAGCACGAAAACGTTCGAACTTAGCTGAAGCCGGGGAGTTAAAAGACGAAACACCCAGTCAGACTGCAACCAAGAGGCACGGTCTAGCCAGACCCAAGAAAATGACAGGTGTTTCGAAGTAATCACTAAGTAAACGTGAAATAATTCCTTGGAAACAAATCCAACTTTCGCAGACTATAATAAACCCTTTCATAACCAACAGCTAAACCGTACCGCACGTTGCTTGATGCTTTTAGCGACAACAGAATTAATATCATACATAATTTTAGCAAACGCTGAAACATCATCGTGGCGTCGACACCGTCACAAGAACGAAAATTTACATGGCATTTTCATGATCCTACCGCGATGTTTATCTGACTTCAGCATGTAACGTCACAATTGCTGACGGTATTGGCAAACAGTGTATAATCTGACTTCCACCCGGCTTATAAAACGTGGAGACAACTTACGAGTTTGGAGTTTCATTTACACCGGTATGTATGGAATGCCCAAACTTAACACTTTTTTTAAGTACTCCCGAGTCTTATTTTATTAAGTAGTACAATTAATTATGAAACGAGAATTTTTAATCTAAAAAGAATGAGGCATAGAAACAGGATCATAACTCACTAATAACTCAATATTGTACATCAAGCAATGTCTTCTAACAGTTTGGGACTTGATAAGATATCGGTCTTTTAAGAGCGTAAAAGGGAGAAATCGGTTACAGACTCACATTAAAGATAATGAGTGAACACTTACATGTCGCCTATATACCCAAAGAGCAGTCCCAGAGCAACTCCGAAATTCTGTGCGTAGAACAAGACATCATTTGTGACGTGCTTGCTGTCACAGACCCAGTTCATCTGCGAAGGGACCGTCAGCGAGAACCACGTGTCGTCATAGTCCCAGCCGTGCTGGCACTGCACGCGTTCTTTCTTGCTCCAGTCGACGTCATCACTCTGGTTGTACATCAGGCACTTGCTGAACGAGTCTCCTTCCCTGCGTCAAAAGCAAAGCTTTCGTTTAAAGTGCCGTACAAGACTTTTAAATAACGGTATTATAAGTATGGGTCGCTTCCCTTTCGGCTTAATCATAACGAAAACAGCCAAACTGAAATTCTAGCCAATGATACCGGTGGCTTAATGTTTCTGTATATATATTTGTCTGAATCAAACATTACAAATTTATAACTGTGGACGAGCTGATAAGATAATGTAAACCATTATTTACCGAAACACCAGTACATATACTAGGTCTCCAGAAAAGGGCTCCCTGATTTCAAAATTAAATATCTCGAAAACGAAGATCGATAGAGGAATGCAGTAAACGGTATGTTTATTGTGAAAGCTGTAAGAAGTTTATACAGCAGTTTGAAATAATAGTTACAAAAGCAACTAACAGATGGCGCCGTACGGTGTACAGCTCATAACAGCATACATAAGTGAAATAATCGTATGAAAACAATCTTTGCAAACAATGACATCACAATGTTTTCAAAATGTTCACCATTGGCGCTACAGAGGTGGCGCAAACGAAGAATGAAATTCGCCATTACGGTTCGCAGAGTCTCAACCGAAATGGATTCACATGCCACAGAGATCGCCGATTCAAGCTCGTCCAGGGTGGCGGGATGCTTCGGGTAGACCATGCCCCACAAAAAAAAGTCACAGGGAGTCAAATCCGGCGAATATGGAGGCCAATCCATGTCTGCACCAGTAAATTTGGGATATTCCAAAGCAATGACTCGATTCCCGAAGTGTTACTCAAGAAATCGAAACACTTGTTCGGTCCGATGTGGTCGGGCTCCATCTTGCATAAACCATTTAGTACCTGGTCGATCCTCTAACGCTTGCTGTGTGGCGACAGATTGTTCCAAAATTGCAACGTACCGTGCACCAGTGACGTTTCTCGAATGAAAAAAGGGCCAATACTGCCTCTGCTGCATATTGCAGCCCACATAGTAACTTTAGGAGGATACAGGGGTTTCGCTTCTCACCAATATGGCTTTTCGGAACCCAAAAATCGCCAGTTCTGCTTATTCACGTATCCATTCAGGTGGAAGTGTGCTTCATCTGTAAACCAGATGCAGCCAACATCAAATCCTTCACTATAAATCATTGTGAGCATCTTATTAGCAAAGGCAACCCTTTGTTGCACAGCTCGTACGGGTATGGCCTGGTGCGTTTGAATTTTGAATGGAAACATGTGTAGGCACTTTCTCAGTATTTTCTGCTTCAAACCAGTCTCAGATGTGATTCTACGGACGGATGACATTGGATTTCGCTGAATAATTCCAGAATCTGTGGCGATATTTTCTGGCGTAACTTCGGTTTGCTTGCGGCCGACAAGCCCAACTAGATCATCAGTTACGCTGCCTGTTCGTTGAAATTATTTGAAGAGCGTACGAATGGTTTTCGCATCGGGTCTTTTTGGAACATTAAATCGTGCTTGAAAACTTCGCCTTGTTGCCGTAGGACTCTCTTCTAACCTGTGGTACTCTAGCACCACAAAAACGCGTTGTTCAATGGAGTACATGGTTTTAATCTCTTCCTTCGGTACACTAACCTCCTTTCACGTTTCAATAGTGGAACTGATCGCTCTGGGCTTCGGATCACTATTTATACTAGGCATTACGTATGGCGATTACAGCGCCATCTGTTATCAGCTTTTGTAACTATTATTTCAAACTGCTGTATAAACTTATTACAGCTTTCACAATAAACATACCGTTTACTGCATTCCTCTATCGATCTTTGTTTTCGAGATATTTAATTTTGAAATCAGGGAGTCCTTTTCTGGACACCCTGTAGCAGTCCATAATGTTTTGAGAACTGTTCGGACATTTTGTGCTTGATGGTGTTTTTCAGGAGATTTACAGAAATATTTCACACAGATTTCCAGGAAACGTGTTTAATGTTTCATTTTAACTGCCACACTTACTTCACATGGACTAGCCTAATCTCTGTTTTCTTCCACCATAACTAGGTGCTACGTAAAGACCCAAAAGGACTATTAGTTTTCTGATTCTTAGAGCTGCGTTTGTCGGTGGTAGGTGTAGACTCGGTCACAGATTAAGTCACAGTGTAGACATTAAAATCATTCACGAACTTGACTGTCCAATTTCCACATGCTCATAGCCACCACCTGGAGACATTTCTTTCATGACACTGCCATACGTCTACAAAATTCTAAATCTCTTGAACACAAATGATTCAGTTCTCATCAAAAGGTGCGTTTAAATACTGAAAATTAATTTAACTATTAATGTGATTCACGCAGCATTAAATTTGGTGAAAGCGGATCTGTAGCATACGTTGGCTTCTCTGCTCTATTTGCCGTCAATCTGCTGTATAATTACTTAGATAGATATGGTGAAAAATATTATAATATGTTATAATAATCGTGACGTCCGTGGAAAGTGTGAGATATTCCTGAGGCGCATTACAAATAAACAGAGTCCGAGACTGTAGTACAGACAATTCCAGACGGTGAGATTATTTAAGTATGTGATTCTGCGAAAAGCAAGGAAAGATTTAGACAAACAGACTCTTAGGTTCCAGATATCCGAATAAAAAAATTAGAAAACTCGTCCTTTTACAGCAGTAGTAGATTTAAAAGTCATTAATCAACATCAAAATTCAAAACGAATGCGAAAGAAAAAGATTTCTTCCAATGAAACTCAAAACAATGATTCCAAAGGATCTAAATGACTTGAACCTATGAGACTGGACTTTAGTGTATAGTGTGATCATGGATGGTAATGGAATGCATTGTTATTCTGGTTCACATTGGAGCTGTACCGAATCCCATGGAGAAAGAGCTAAGTTTCATTTTAAATCAGAATGAGAAGTGAATCTGAAGGTTTCACTGTGCGTAATCGCAACATTGGAAAATTAATTTAACCTACATGACTGTGAGCGATTATATTTTCAGTGCTTTACCTAAACCAATAGCATGTAGCACTCTCGCCAACAGGTGTGCATCAACATGATGAGAAATCCATTGACGACCACACAATTCAGCAGAACCAAGACAATACAGACTACTTACTGAGCGAAACCACGCTTAAGTCATAGCGAATTCATGCAGCATGTGTTTGAGTGGCCGTTGCAAACCTAAGAGCTCTTGCAACAACTATCACGCCTCATGACAAGCCAAAGCGCTACACCAGACAGCACAACATCAATAACAGTGTGTCAACACGAGTGTCTGGATTAGACAGTATAGAGCCATGTTAATCTGTGGATGGAATGTGTCGAGGTGGAAGCAGACACTTTACAGTATGTGTGTATGGTATTTTGAGATGTTAAACGGCCATGATTCAATATAAAGAAACAAGTTAATCGGAAAGTGATATCAATAGTCTTTATATACTTCAGAATTTATCCTCCAATGTTGTACGTCTCATAGTAAAGGTACCAGCTCAGATTCATTAGGAAAGCAGTTCGTGTGTGTCGAAAGAGTCATAATGACATTCATTTGCACTTTTCCGGAGAAGCCGGAAAACTTGAATCTGGATGTTTGTACCACTATCTTTATTCTGCGTTTTCCGAATGTGTATCCAGCAGATTAACAACTGTATCGCCTGACAAGAACGTCGTTGAGAAACTGGAAAGTCTTCCTACAAAAAGTACTACTAACTTGTGGTGGCAGACTACTAGGACACTTACTGAATATACTCGAGCAAAGGTACTAAAATTTTAGCCCAACTTTTACGACCACGGTTGTAAAAACATCACATTACATTACTGCACGTAATGTACTACTATTTGGCCACACGGAAAATGGCAATTTTAAGGTATCAAGTATGTCTCACATAAGAAATATGTACATCTATCAATTACATAAATTTTTATGTAAGTCTTACTTAGGGATTGTGAGATTTTTCCACTCCTCCAGCGACATGTTGGCACTTTTTCTGCCAGGAACGTGGCACCAGTGATCAGGAGTCTGCATTGCAAGATAGAAAACATTTACGCTTATTAGGTTCACACATGGGCCGATGAAATTGAAGACGATGTTGAGCCTCGTCTGAAATTTTCCTCTTGATCCAATGGAGTCGAGCACTTCTTCAAAAGCAGGCACGACCATGGCGTTTATGCTGCTCGCTGAAATCCCGGAGACTCGCTGAAAGCAAATATCACGCCTATAGACTAACAGTATCTATGTAGTTCTGGTTTGTTATATTTGAATAACCGTTACAGAAGCACACAATCCCATGATTACTGTTCAAAACATCATATCAAAGAGGTCACAAATTTTCTCCACACACGCTATCTGAAGCTAAGCGTAGAAGGAAGTGATGCTGTCGTAACTGATTAACTAGCAACGATTATGCTAAGTCTAATAGTGAAATTAGTGAAACTAAAATTTTACATCACAATATTAATATCAGGGTTTTAGTTGCGACCAACTGAATATTTCTGGGTAAAATTCGTTGTTCGTTCTGTGTCTATCGTCCCACATGTAACTCAGCTCTGTCCAGACTGATGTATAAGCGATCATCAATCTTTTAAGAAGAACGTTATGGTTTCACCGCCAAGAGCTGCAAAAAATATTTACGTATTATAACTGCATCAGTTATTTCATATTCTGCAAACAAAGGGAGAGATATTACGAAATTCATTACATGTTTAACTGCTAATACAACGCAACCTGTTCTACATCTTGAGGACAACTCACATAATAAGGTGACACACAATTCAGATATCTAAAGAGCTTACATGGCGATATGAAATCTATGGCGTAGAATAGCATAAAATCCGTCGCAAGACATTAAAAATGTAGTATCTTGTTTTCCCCTGACACTGAAACAGAAATACGTTGTGTAACCCCCAGATCGATGTATAATCAAAGTTCTGTGGATACCACAATTAAGGTTTACATTATTTCACATATACAAAAATATATCAACATATGTGAAAACCATTCGTTACTCTCAACGAATGTTGTTTAATACATGTAACGTACCCACGTAAATAATGCACTACTACAGGAACCACGATGTACGTAATTACACTAGAAGGAAAAACGAATTTCATTACACCGCATTACGATTGTGTTTAGCACAAAAATGGGTGATCAGTGCTGAATCAAAAATTTTTTATCACTTACCCAGTGATTAAAATGTTTAACTGAAGCCAAAGTAAAATTTCAAATGGTTCAAATGGCTCTGAGCGCTATGGGACTTAACATCTATGGTCATCAGTCCCCTAGAACTACTTAAACCTAACTAACGTAAGGACAGCACACAACACCCAGCCATCACGAGGCAGAGAAAATCGCTGACCCCGCCGGGAATCGAACCCGGGAACCCGGGCGTGGGAAGCGAGAACGCTACCGCACGACCACGAGATGCGGGGTCAAAATAAAATTTGATAACATACTGGAAATGATTGTACTTCACAACTGACAACTGCTTCTATTCCATAGCAGAATTTATATTTTTGTAATGTGTATAAGATGGTGGGTAGCGATGTTGGCCCACATATCTCACATATCTTTTACTAAAAAAAGAAAAGAACCCTTACAAATGTGGAGACAGTAAACATAGATAAACAGATAAAAATTGATTAGTGATGTAAATGTAAATGATTGTGATTTATCGTGAAAAATGAGCCTTCACATATGAAACTAACTAATTTTGCTATAGCATTCAACGCATAAATTCTTAAGAAGATATTCATAACTGTGACAAATTCTCCTAGTTATGTATGATACACCACGTGTAGAAGTTAGGATATTAGTTACAGAAATCGTAGCATAACTTTTATTCCACTGGTAAATATAGATCAGCTCTGTAGTCGCCAGTATGGAGAAAGCTTCCACACTAAAGAATGGAACCAGGCTGTATACATAAAATAATGACTAACAGTTTTTGGTACATTTGCTCATAGGTGATGCAATGTTGATTAAATGGTTTGTAGACAAGAACAGACTTGACAGCAATACAGTTTTTATTATTTCATATTTTGCCAATAACACATCTCGCCTTATTTAAGGCAATTTCAGAGTGCCCTACAAAGAAAGCAAGAACAATTTTAAAAAATGGCAAGAACCTGACTTAGAAAAACTTTGAACTAACGAAGAAAATATTAATTCCAACATACTGGCACAATAGGTGTTAGACACAGGGTGTCATCCATGCAAATATCTTAGCGGGAAGACATCGCTGACAATATGTTATGAAAATTACGTGTGCCAGTTTAAAATAAAAATAAATGGCCTACAATAGCTGTTAGTAACCAGAAGCCAGCGACAGATCTAGTCCATCGCAGACACCTATACATACATCAGAACGAATAAAAAACCTTAAAGATGCAAAATATTTATAAGTACATGGGGAGTTACGTTTAAAATACATAAAAAACCTCAGTCAGTAGTCATTATCGAGTTTTAAGAAACTTCGAGCAGTGCTCTATTAAAAAAAAAGGGAACCAAAAGGCAGACAAAACGCCATTAATGGATAGTAATCTGCTTATGCCTCTAAGCTACATACTTCAAAATGAGGAGGCAGAAAATTACTTGCAGAGTATATAGCGCTGTCCTAACGGCCCCGAAAATAGGTTCAGGTCTACAAAAATGCATCAAAAAACGTAAACAAGTAAGAAATGCCATTTTAAATTTTCTGGCCGCGCAGGCAGTACTTGATATTGGACCACAAGAGTTTTATAGCTGGTGTGAGCCGCTCACAGCAGATGGCGCTATGGGAAGAGAATTAGGACAGTGTTGCGTATAGCCAAACGTAATGATGAGTAACAGAAATTAACAGTGTAAAAACAATAAAATTCCTTATTAAAATACACTCCTGGAAATGGAAAAAAGAACACATTGACACCGGTGTGTCAGACCCACCATACTTCCTCCGGACACTGCGAGAGGGCTGTACAAGCAATGATCACACGCACGGCACAGCGGACACACCAGGAACCGCGGTGTTGGCCGTCGAATGGCGCTAGCTGCGCAGCATTTGTGCACCGCCGCCGTCAGTGTCAGCCAGTTTGCCGTGGCATACGGAGCTCCATCGCAGTCTTTAACACTGGTAGCATGCCGCGACAGCGTGGACGTGAACCGTATGTGCAGTTGACGGACTTTGAGCGAGGGCGTATAGTGGGCATGCGGGAGGCCGGGTGGACGTACCGCCGAATTGCTCAATACGTGGGGCGTGAGGTCTCCACAGTACATCGATGTTGTCGCCAGTGGTCGGCGGAAGGTGCACGTGCCCGTTGACCTGGGACCGGACCGCAGCGACGCACGGATGCACGCCACACCGTAGGATCCTACGCAGTGCCGTAGGGGACCGCACCGCCACTTCCCAGCAAATTAGGGACACTGTTGCTCCTGGGGTATCGGCGAGGACCATTCGCAACCGTCTCCATGAAGCTGGGCTACGGTCCCGCACACCGTTAGGCCGTCTTCCGCTCACGCCCCAACATCGTGCAGCCCGCCTCCAGTGGTGTCGCGACAGGCGTGAATGGAGGGACGAATGGAGACGTGTCGTCTTCAGCGATGAGAGTCGCTTCTGCCTTGGTGCCAATGATGGTACGTATGCGTGTTTGGCGCCGTGCAGGTGAGCGCCACAATCAGGACTGCATACGACCGAGGCACACAGGGCCAACACGCAGCATCATGGTGTGGGGAGCGAACTCCTACACTGGCCGTACACCACTGGTGATCGTCGAGGGGACACTGAGTACATCCAAACCGTCATCGAACCCATCGTTCTACCATTCCTAGACCGGCAAGGGAACTTGCTGTTCCAACAGGACAATGCACGTCCGTTGCATGTATCCCGTGCCACCCAACGTGCTCTAGAAGGTGTAAGTCAACTACCCTGGCCAGCAAGATCTCCGGATCTGTCCCCCATTGAGCATGTTTGGGACTGGATGAAGCGTCGTCTCACGCGGTCTGCACGTCCAGCACGAACGCTGGTCCAACTGAGGCGCCAGGTGGAAATGGCATGGCAAGCCGTTCCACAGGACTACATCCAGCATCTCTACGATCGTCTCCATGGGAGAATAGCAGCCTGCATTGCTGCGAAAGGTGGATATACACTGTACTAGTGGCGACATTGTGCATGCTCTGTTGCCTGTGTCTATGTGCCTGTGGTTCTGTCAGTGTGATCATGTGATGTATCTGACCCCAGGAATGTGTCAATAAAGTTTCCCCTTCCTGGGACAATGAATTCACGGTGTTCTTATTTCAATTTACAGGAGTGTATAAATAATATAGTTATATAACTGAGTTTCAAAGAGCAGGGGTGAATGATGCTTTAAGAAACTTAAATATGTAAAGTATACGCCATAATTACGCGGGGTAGTAAAAATGTATGAAAGTAACTTTGGAAGTAATTTTTAGTGGATTAAGCAGAATACACCGATATCGCACAACCGCATCTCCACAAGTAAAGTGTTAGGACATAGGTACCTTGAACCGTGTTCCACGATACCTAGAAGACCGAAAACAATGAAAAGCGTCAATAAAGAATCTGAATGATACAAAATACACTTAATTAAAATGCATGATACTACGAATATAAAATTGGAGAAAAAAGATAAAGACTTAAAGGAACCCAAAAGCGGGCACGCAAATAGGCCTGTGGCATCTGTACGCCACACTATAAAAATCATAGCTCATAAGATTAAGTGCAAAGGTATATAAGTAACAAGCCAGTGGAACTGAGCAAAAAAGCACGAGTTTGCACCCCTCTAAAAGGTGATATCCCTGTGATGACTACCTACGCAAAAACAATTGTCTGACATTATCGAAGTATATTTGATTCCTTCCGGACAGCTGACCGTTTAATACCCTTCTGTACGTGTTTTCTACGTGTTTGGCTATTTCCGTTTCTTCTAAAATATTCATGTGCTTGCCTCATTTAGCGTAGTGGAGAATTCTGTAGGGCAGTGGTCGTATGTCCATTGGACTTAAGATGTACCGCGAAGGATGAGTTGTGTTTGACTTGGTCTTTCTTGTTCAACGGACGTTCATGGGACCAGGTATTAAAAGTCCTGTCAGGTAGGCCAATTTTCGCAGCTTGACACGTATAGACTCGAGACAGTAAACACGTGAATTTATTTAGGTATCTGATCCTGCTCGGCTGCACATTGTGTATGTTTCTTGTACTGAATACAGGTATTTGCAGAAATAAACTACTCGCACGTTCCCCAGAAGAGACAAGCCAGATCGTAGGAGACATTACCTAAAAAGGGGATTTGTATGTGATTATTTTCGAGATGAGAAAAATTGCTCGAAATGTTAACAAGCTTTCTGGGCAATCAAGCCTTTACAATGGAAGCACTATAGTCATTATTAACGGCAATGTGTTTTAGGTTTGCAAGCTCATGGCTGTGCCGGAATGTGGAAATTCCGCCATCCACACATTGACAGGGGGCAAGGGGGTGGCCAGAGGACGCTGGGACAATGGAGTTGCACGTGGTTCCCTTTCTCCAGACGTCCATGAATATTGCACTATCTACTAAATGTAGAGGCAAAGGAAGGTAATTTAGTACTCCTTCTGGACCTATATTGTCACGAGTGATGTTCAGTTTAGAATGGAGAGCATTAAATTCATTTGTTAGCGCAGCCGTCTCACATAGATAGCCATTAAATACAACAACTATCTAACCAAAACAACGTCTGTGAAACGGGATATTCTGACCCGCTGATGAGTTCTTGTGGAAAAATTCACTCTCCAGACGGTCAAAAAAACATTCGCCAGTAAACAAGCAGCTGCGCATAGTGAAAAATTGCCTTGCCTGTAGATGTGGTCGTCAAACGAAAAATTATTAGGCGACTGAGTCACAAGAGCCAAATCATCTCACTAATTTCCTCTAAGAACATGTGCTTATTGTTGAATTTTCATGTATGATGAGGACAGTATCCTCCATAGGAACATTTGTGTATAGCTTTCTAACGGGTTCATAACCCGTAATTTCGGTAGCTGACTATAAGGAGACATGTACAAAGATCCTTTTAAACGTGTGGTTAACTCTCTTGCGTAAGGGGGCGAAGTGTGAAAATCCGATCCTTATTTACCATTCCCCTCGAATATATATAATGCTTTCTCAATATAGTCCTCACGGTATGAAACAAAGCTTGATTATGGCACTTTTCTCCTAGTTTCTTGTTTATTGACTTTATCGGCAGATAATCGCCGCTATGTGCTAGTTTAGGGATAGCTTTTGCAATAAAATCCCTTGCTTCCCACGCTATTTTGAGACTTTCGTCTTTGCTAGAGCCAGTGAGTCGGGGCGGCTTTCATTTTAGCGTGAATGCAGCTCGGCTGGCGCCACTAATTACTTGAGCTTTCGATATCGATCATGATCATACGTCGGGAGCTAGGGTCTTTGGTCGAGGAACATGTTGTGGGTTTTTGGCGGGACCTGCGACGGCAGTAAGCTGGAGGGCAGATGGATGGCAAGATGCTACTTTCGGGGCATTCCTGCTGTCCGGTATGGGCCTCGAGAAGACACGAGTGGTTAAATCGGTTGGAGGCAAGCCTTATGGGCTGAATGAAGAATTGTTAGCAATGAGTTGCGGCAAGAGCAATATATTACGCGTGTAATCTAGTCGGCAAGATAACGGCTAATTTTGCAAGCCTAAATTTCATGCAGCTCGAAGAAAGCCTGTACGGATTGGAGACAATAGCATCCCTCACTGTTCCTTCACAGCTGGGTGGAGTTTAGTGTTGTTTCTCTTTGGTACTTGTTATCGTAAGGTCATATCTGTGTTAATAAGGAACTGGACCAGTGACATTAAAGCGCCTCCGAGTGGCTGCGAGCTTTGTCATCGGTCAGTGCCACTGGTGTTAATTTTTGTCCCACACCATATTCTTTGCTAGTGTTCGATCACTTTCTTTTACGAAATGAGTTGGTGAAACTGAAATTCTAACATAGCCTGTGTCGAAGACAAGGAGCCTGTTTTAGATGAGTATGCCGTAGTAATTGAATTTGCAGTCGCTGATATTTCACTTATTAATTTCAAGTAAGTTTAAGGAATGTCAAGCTTGTAACTTGTTTGTTTATTCGCTTCCAAAATAAGTTACAATTGGCTGCAGTCTTAATATTTCATCGTTTGATACATGCCCTGGCAGAGTGTCACCAATAATACGGAACTCTTGATCTGTTCAATACTGCGAACTCACCAAGCACAAAAGCTATGAAGCGTGTTCTGCAACACAAAGTTCCTCATCACTATACTTGCTCCTTAACTACCGTTTAAACCTACCAGCCTTATTGCTAGTTCTAGACCGTGCTAAGCTTTAAAGCATTTTACTTATGAGAATGAACTGTTGAGTTTTTCCTTTTCATCCGCAATAATTAGCTAAGTCTACTCATTGCGAAACTTGCCTGCTTGCTACCTGTAGCCTGTGATAGCGCCTCCTACATTTGCCAACTTATCGTGTATTTTGGAGGACTGTGTATTCATTTAAGGGTCATTGTCCGTTTCTGCTGGTGTGTCCCAGTTGGGGGTCACATTTAAAGCGAAGCGGTCTCGGGAACAATGACTTAAATGCATTATACGGAAATCGAGATACGGAGCATCAAATAATTGACGGCGGGTTTTCATTCACTTCAGTCTCTTCTATATGGACGAAATTTCAGTCAAACAGAATTGACGTATTGCTGTTTCAGTATAAATGATGCTATAGTGTACTACGTACGGCTTACATGCTGACTTGAACTAATAATACAGTACCACACTTCAGTTGCTTTTCCATAGATCAATGTATAATACGAACAAGAAAAAGCCATATTACACATTTGCCTATTAAACAGTCGTTGAAGCTAAAAGTAGTGCACTCAGACAGTAGAGCAACAAAACATATGTTTATTCGACATAAATGAATAGTTCTGAAAGCAACAGTTCACTGTAAAGGTGCTCTGAAGGCATTACATATACCAACGAGCATAATACATAATAAACTTTTTTGAAAACCTAGTATTAACATAATCATCCACAAAGCGAAATAAATGCTTTTATTCAATTACAGACGTAGCCTACATAGGACACAACACCGTTCTCAACAATGATCTGCCACAGTCTATGCATGGTTACTACCGATAATGTGAGTGTTTCGCTTCCCGAGTAGCCATTGTCTGTTGCAGATACGTAATCGTCGACAATATTCTTCAGCATTTCTGTATTGTCGTCTCGAAAGAACATGAGTAGGGAGAAGGTATCTTTCGTCTATGCATCCTTAATCCCATAACTATGTCCGTCTTACACACTGGCAGTATACATCCATGATTCTTCGTTTGGAAAGGATTGAATGTTCATGCTTAATTAGACGAGACGGAAAACGCGTTTCCATTGCAGTATAAAATGACATATCATTGTATTCCAAACACTGTCTTTCTCTTGAGCATATCTTTAGACGGCTTTCCTTCGCGCAATATTTCTTACTGAGTGCAAATTTCTTACCGGTTTTCGGCGACACATAACACAGTCCTGAATTTCTCTTCTTCTTCGCGACCACTTTCTTCCACTTCCTTTGCTTGAATTTTAGGTTTCCTTCCAATTAGATGGTTCTCATAGTCACACTCCGCGCAGTCACTACCCGTAGTTTGCTTACACTCACGATTCACTTCCAATGTTTTTTGCAAACGTAAATTCCATGGTACAGATATCCCATTACTGACAAATACTGTGCGTCTCAGCACAGAGCACACGCAACTCTAGTACCAACGGAGTGGAAGTTGGCTACTGGCAACGGCGGTCGATGGAGCACCGATTTCGAGCAGCACGACCCTTAAATGTTTCTGGAGGGCAATTCGCCTGTCATAGAGTAATAATTTATGAGCACAAAGACTGGTTCGTACAGATGCAAACAGATGCAATTTCGGCGGGAAATGGAAAAAACGAATTAATGTCTTCTCAGCTTATCTTGTATATTTAGCAGATAGTATATTTATTTACGGGTCATTGCTAATGATTCTGCTGGTGCGTACTAGCTGGGAGCATTTAATTTATAGGCCTTCCATGTATTCTTCTCGTACTTTGGGGGATTGTATATTTCTTTAAAGGTCATTGTCAATGTTTCTCCTAGTGTGTACCAGCTGGGAGCCACGTCTTAAATTCTATGCCTTCTATGCTTTGATTGTACTTTGGGGGATTGCGTGTTTTATTTCTTAAGGGAGTTTATTAAAGATAATAGACTGTAAAGGACTTTCCAACGGCAACAGTCAGTTGCGTAGCTCTTTATTCTTTCAGTAATTTGGGTGGATGTTGTCCATTTATATAATGTGAACTGGGAATTGATGTGACATTCAGTGGCAGTCATATTAATTCATTTTACTGGTAAAGCTCAGTTTTTAGAAGTCGCTTGCAGCCACATCTAATTCGTGTGTACTGTGTATTCCTGGATTCAGGCCCTGTTCTTAATAGTATAAACTGTTAAGGACTGTTATTAATGATACTGTTCAAGCCCTTTAAATTATTGCGAGCGTTGTTTTTCTTTTTGACAAGTTTTTTAACTTGTAATCGTAATGATTGTTACTAAGCAACAAAGTGTATTCCATGAAACAACGAATGACGAAATATATGGGTTTAATCTTCCATGTGTTTTTCCTTAAAAATTATCCAGTCCTTGTTTTGAGATATTAGCCAGATTTGTCTGTTGCTATCTTGAAGTCAGCAACTAATCCTGGGCTGACACTAACGACCTGCAACTCATTCATGACCCAAAACAGCCAGCATCGTTCAACAGCAGAAGATGGAGAAGGGGATGTAATCCTGACAACATCTTTGTGAGTAGGAAGTTGTCAGCACATTGTATGAAGCTTGTTGAAGAACCTATCCCAAGTACATGACACAGACCCGTCGTTTGTGTTGTGAATGCCATGGTTAAACCAGAGGAGGTGCCTTTCCGAAGACGATTTTTCCTTAAAAATTATCCAGTCCTTCTTTTGAGATATTAGCCAGATTTGTCTGTTGCTATCTTGAAGTCAGCAACTAATCCTGTAACGGCTCGGTCACCTAAGTTCTATTAAATACTACGTTTTACTACTTTTTCGAGTAGTTCGGTTAGTTTCATACTAAAGGAAGTATCGATGAGATTAATAACCGATTTTGGAAGAAGCCTTCATTAGAGGGCGAAGGGAGCCTATTGGGCTGAGGATATTGTTTGCCTCCTAGCTTACGGTTATGTCGCTGTAAGATCAGCTGGCCTTCTTCCCAAATAACTACACAAAGAATTATCTACATTACATTAAAAATAGTTGCAGTGAAATACGCACCTATATGTAAGGCTTTTAAATAGTCTTTTCTCACATACAATTGGTTAATTTCATTGGCTATCAGATTCGAATCACATTTGAACATAATACGACATGGTAATTGAAAATTGTATCCTTTATGGAACTTAAACGTATACGTAGAAAATAGTTTATCATAGAACAATGGTTTGTTGACTATAATGTTCGTCGGTGCATTCATGGTTTTGTGTTTCAAATTTGGCAATGGTGACGCCGCCCCTTTTCTCTAGCCAACCAGACAGACTGTTATAGAATTTTCCCCAAGTCATGAGGGGATGAGACAGCAACCAGTGATAAATGATTCGAAAACAGACTTTATTATTGTATACTTTGCCAATAACGCGTTTCACCTTGAATAGGGCATCTTCAGATTATCCTATAACGAAATTACAAACTTTTTTTAAAGAAAACGATGACACTGTTGTAGTGAAACTTTGGACTATTAAGAAAAATACTAAAGCAAGGTCACTGACACAGAAGGTGTTAAACCTATAGGTCACCGTCCATGCAAATGCCTTAGCGGGACAATACCGTTGTCAGTATTGTAAGAACATTGCGTGGTATCCCTTTAAAATAAAAGTAAATGGGATATAACAGCCGAAATTATTCATAAGCCACTAGCTGGTCTGGTCTATCAAAGACACCAGTACACACAACAACAAAATAATTTTAAAATGACTTTCTGATACACAGGAAGTCACGTTTAAAATACGTGAAAGACCCCATTAAATAGTTACCCTTGTCGAGTTTGAAGGGACTTCATGCTTAGTCGTATTAAAATTAAATAAACCAGAAAATAGTCAAGTCCTTACTTGCCGCTACTCGTTAAGACCGATTTATATAAGCACATTTTAATATTTTGAAATGAATTTATTGGTTTTACACTGTTAGTTTCTGTAAATCATCAGTACATTTGACTTCAAGGTAACTCTGTCCTAATGCTCTAACCATGGCGCCATCTGATGTGAACGGCGCACACCAGCTAAAAATGCCTTGTGGTCCAATATCTAGTATTATTTGTGGGGCCAGAACATGTACAACGGCATTTCTTATGTGTTTACTTTTTGTGATGCATTTCTGTAGGCCAGAACCCGTTTTCTGCGCTTATGGGATTGCGCCATATACTCTACAGGTATATATACTGCTTCCCCACTTTGAAGTATGTAGCTTAGAGGTATAAGCAGATTAGTCATCTTCAATGCCGTTTCGGCTATCTTTTAGTTGCTCTTATTTTAATAGGGCACTGACCGACGTCTCTTAGAACTCCAAAATGTCGACTGTCTACTGAGGTCGTTAATGTATTTTAAACGTGACTTTACGTTCACTCGACAACATTTTACATAAGTAAGTTGTTTATAATTTTTGTTCTCTTGTGGGTATTGCTGTCTTTGATGGACAAGATCAGTTAACGGCTTCTGAATACCTTCGGTTGTTATATCCCACTTATTTTCATTTTAAAGGGGCACCACGCAATGTTCTAAAATACTGACAACGGTCTTTGCCCGCTAAGGCACTTGCATGGGCGGCAGCCTATGTGTTTAACACCTGTTGTGCCAGTAGGTTGACTTTAATATTTTCCTTGGTACAACAGAGTTTTAGTACAGCGGGATCATGACGTTTTGAATAACAGTTTCTGTGTTCTTTGAGGCCGATCTGGATGTGTCTTCAACAAGGTGAAACGCGCCCTTGACGAACTATAAAATAATATAGCCTATTTTGAATCCAAGGCTGTTTATCTCTTCAAAATATTAAATTATGTATAGTAAAATGTACCAAACACTCGTAGTAATCGTTCTGTGTATACAGTCCGGTTGCCGTATCCACCCGTCATAAATTGAAAAAAGTCAGATAATTTTACGACTTTTCTTTATTTGACAACAGGTTACTCTGTACAAATGCATTCTATTGAAGTATGTAGTTATTTTTATGGACACAGTAAGCGCGTTTAGTTCATGCTCGTATTTTCAGTATGGTGTCATGGCATTTTAACTGTTTGAATCTGTA
The DNA here is from genome assembly GCF_023898315.1 of Schistocerca nitens. Lineage (NCBI taxonomy): Eukaryota > Metazoa > Arthropoda > Insecta > Orthoptera > Acrididae > Schistocerca > Schistocerca nitens. The sequence goes on along the minus strand of NC_064617.1, from coordinate 161,806,217 downwards.
CTGTAAACTACTTATGTGAGAATGTGACATATCATTAACTAAGCTTTCGTGAACGTGTAAATGAGACAGGGTTGTGTCTACAGTTAAACATGTGACACATTTATTGTGTCCCTTCTTGATATACAGGGTACCTTATGATAATCTTAGGATTAGACCAGTTGCAGTAAAGAAGTTTTTATGAACATCATGGTGGTCGAACCACGATGTTTTGTGAAGACGAGATATATGGCACCACATTCACAAAATATATCACAAAAATCAGTTGTCAAGTTCAACATCCGTAGTAAGAAATATTTAAAATCTGCGAGGAAAAATTATTATTGGCTTTACTCCCATTCAACTTACTTTGCTGTTCGTTCAGCTACCCTCGTTGACTAGTCACAGAATACATTTGCTACCTCACATAATTTGTAATAATTGCATCAACCCCCATCTCGTCATGGAAATTATCGTACTCCGCTACAGCTCTAGAATTGCACGTCAGATTTCAACATACAGTTATTTACTTTCGATGTAGATGGGCTTCGTGTCCTTTCATGCATTCACGGTATCCGACATGCCTGCATCCGAATTATTTTCGCTTTAATTTGGAGCAGCTACACTCATTATTGAGGCGTCATACAGATAGTGCTAAGAAACACCCATGCCACGGTCACAAAGAGTCATGATCATCTGTACATAAATCAGTGCAGAAAACTAAGATTATAGTCCCAGAGATGTTCTGTTCTGAGTTATACATGGCACTCTATTTAATTTATTTTCCACAACCGCATAAACAAGGAAACGGCCAATTGTAATGTTCACATTGGTTATACTGCAGTCAGTCTTCACCACTGTACGGGAACTAATAATGCACGCTCCATATCTTATTTGTAAATGGTACTGGTATGTCTCTCTTCTCGTCATCAGCCTGGTATTCTATAGAAGTTGAAATGTTCAGTCTTTTCGGCTTAGATCTTAACAGAAGGCTATCGTTGTATTTTCTGTATGTGCACCAGATGTGTTTCCATCGTTATCTGTAGTTACATTTGTCTGTCGTTCCATTTCTCACTCACTGAGGAGATTTTAAAAGTAATTAACTACAGCATGCGAAAAATTGTGATAGCCTTCGTTTTCTTGTTTTCACATACTGTCGATGTCGTAATTCTCACTTCATGTAACCTATGAAGTCGGAGACGTCGTACACGAAATCTCACTTGAAGGCCATGTTTCAGTGAAAATTATTATACTGAAACAATGCTTTTCGTTACGGAAAGTGAAGAAAGTGTGAGAATGCATACGTTGCTTTACATGCAACTCCCACATTTATTTTGTTTCAGGACCTTGTGGAAGTAAACCATTTATAAAAATAAAAATTAACTTTTTATAGTATTGAAGTATCTACGAAATGGTACCGGGTAATCTTACCACATTCATGCCACGAATCTGTTTGAAAACAAATTTCGGAAACGTAAATGTGAAGGCAAAAAGCATCTTCCGTAAGTGTACTACGAAGAATCTTGTTGCCTTTTTTATTCAAGCAAACTACCTACTTATGAGCCACTTTTGTCACCTTCCTTCATACATTATCTGTTCCAAAGTGCTCTTGAGTTCGCTAATAGTTATGTGCTTACCCTCATTTAGTGGAAAAAAGACAGTTACTAGAACATTTAGCTAGATAAAAATATTGTTTCCGTTAGACAATGAGTAAATTGCAAGCTCGTTTTCGTGTTATCACACACTCTTAAAATTATCGACAACTTAACCCTTGCACGAATTACTTGGACATAATTCTGGACATACTGCATATCTAATGGAGCGCTAACGTCAGAGGTGGCATTGAGGAACAGTTCCGACCATTGACACATACAGAAAATATTGTGATTCCACGTGCTCCAACGGAAATACTACAGTTAATCTTCATGAGAAATACGTGTGTTTTACGGACTGGAGTTGACCGCCAGCTTGCTTCATTCGTAGACAGCCATGCGTGCGGGAATATTAATAACAGTTACAAGGTCGCATACGTATATGTTTCGTAGTCCAGTAAACGATGGAAATTAGTGGAAAATGTTGTGGAATTGCAAACTTTTGTACTGTGATGGAGGCGAGTGCAGAAAATAACGTACAGAAACGTCTGACTGGTTGTGAGCTAAAGGGTGGCGTTGGGGATGCAGATGTTTAAGTCACATTCTCCAATTCTTTTGGACTCTAAAACCGTGTTTTATAATTAAACTACATTAAACACCCTAAAAGAATGGGTCTTAGACCCAGCAGCAGTTTTAGAGATATGTAGGAAAAACTTAAAATACTGACCATTAGACGCCCCTCCATCCCCACTCCACAGCGGTAACGATTCTTAATATGTTTTTCATAACACGCTCCACCGATTACTGCAAAAAATTAGCGACCACACGAATTTTTACTACCCGTCAACATGTACTGCCTTCATCTGTGATAACCTTCAACGACATAAATAGTGATACTGTTTTTACATTTGTCGAGTTTCCTATTTTTAAATAACTCGACGTTCTTGGCTGCCAAATTTTCTGTTCTTGTGATACTTTGATATCACTATATGAAAACACACGTTATACGGCAAAGTCAAAAATCTTGTTTCGGTTACTGACGCGAGGGGACTCCAGCGTCTGTCTTTTGTTTTTCTACGGTGCAGTATGGCTCTATACCCTATCAACTGTCTCTATAATGATGTATGTGTCTTCTTTGGTTTCGCCTAGGACTACATTTGTTTCGCAACACTTTTTCATTGTAGTACAACACAATAATTGTGGTGAACTGTGCCTCAATCCACAGCTTTTCTTTTGCTTAAGTTTCAACCAATTTGTTTATTTCATTATGTAAATCGAAAACAGAATTATTTCAGTTAAATATGGACAATGGTAGTTTAATTTTAAGTAAACTAATAATTTGATTTACTCTAGATGAATAGTGATATGTAAAAATGTGATTAATATACCGAATGGCTGAAAATGATACTTTTGGAGCGGAACTCCATAGCAAATAAATCGTGACCTTGAAATAAATTAGGAGGGTTCACTCATGCTACAAAAACACACAATAACAGATGGCTAACCCTCTTCTGTCTAAAGATGAATGTACAAAGATGGTTCTAAAGAACTGTTCACAATATAAAACCAAAATCACTGAAGTACTTCGCGATGCTATCTATTAAAAACTAAAAGGTGACCGAACAGCTACGGTACTAAGAAAGTCTCAAGCGCTAATCGGAATTCCAGAATCGGCATTAACAGGAAGGGCTTCGTGTCAAAAATCGCAGTGACCAAAGGATTAAGACTTCTTTGGTGCAGTATAATGAATGGGACGATTAGTATAGCTATAGTGACTCTTGGACAGTTCTTTTACATTTTTGGCAGCGGTTTATCCAGGCCAGTGATGATGTCATCATTTTTGTCAGTGAGGTCACCATGTGACAATCCAAACCTGTTTCCCCCTCCTTCTCTCCCCTAAGGACCGGAATCCCAGTTGGTCTAAATAACACTCCTGTACTTGTGGGATATTAAAGAATTTCTGTTGGTGAAACCAGTTCACTTCTGCTTTTATCCAACTCCGTCTTTCTCATCCTTAACTCCAACCAATCTCAGGGAAGTATGAAAATGATGCAGTTAATCAGAATGTAGATCCCAAGTTATTTAAGTTTCTTGCACCACGTTCGAAGACATGCAGTGCATAATTACTCAACCTTGAATTAAATGTCAATTATATTTGCCTTAAAGAGCGAAGGAGGTTTAGATCTCAACCGTATACAAATACATACTTCTGTATTTCATCAGCTAGTGTGATAACTGCTATTATCGTAAAATATTGACGTTTCTAAATATTAATACCTCTGAACTGAGTCACACTCACAGTTCCGTGCCAAATCCGTTTATTATTAAAATGAGGCTGTAAATCTGTCTGCATAAAATGCTTCAGTATTAAACTTCTTTGCCTCTGAATTGTATACACAAACACGTGAGCGTATGCACACACACACACACACACACACACACACACACACAGACACACGACACACACACACACACACACACACACACACACACACACACACACACACACACACACAATAATGTTCGACTTTTTCACCTCACACATATGTGAGCACATTTACCTATCGGTCACATAATCATCATCTCTCCTTCCCTCCCTCCCTCTCTTTCACTTCCCATCTATTCATCATTATCAAATGTCATCTCTCATGGATGTACTGAAACCATATCCCCATCTGCGTCACTGTAATAATATATTACAGAAGAATCGATATGAAATCAAAGAAAATGATTATATATATATATATATATATATATATATATATATATATATATATATATTTTACTTTGTCAGCAACACTTTTTTAGTGTGTCATCTTTTGCAGACAGTAAGCTGTCAATGTTTGAGTAAATATTTGAGATATCCCCATTAGAATACCAAGTTCTGCCTTAATAGAATCGAAATGGGACTGAACTGCATTTTCCCCAAAATGGCATGCAGCCTTAGTAATACATTCTTAAAGTAACAACGTATTGTTGGTGCACGAAACACACTTGGGAGCCACCAGCCACAGACCTAAAATAGCAGGAACGGATTTGGCCATTGAAAGACCTCACGACAAGTATGGGAGTGCGATTTTCATCAGACTCGGGCTCAACGTAACATCAGCCGCAATGACAGAAGTAAATAACATAGAAGTACTTACCATTCGCGCCCAGAAGTTCTCTGTGACGTCTGTGTACAAACCACCAGATGTGGACTTTGTTTTCCATGAACCAAACAATTTTACAAATGACCATATTAATTTTGTCATGGGCGATTTCAAATGCCATGGAGAAGCATGAGGATATAATGAGACTGATGAGAATGGTGTACAGCTTGAATCCTGGGCTGACACTAACGACCTACAACTCATTCATGACCCAAAACAGCCAGCATCGTTCAACAGCAGAAGATGGAGAAGGGGATGTAATCCTGACAACATATTTGTGAGTAGGAAGTTGGCAGCACAGTGGATTAAGCTTGTTGAAGAACCTATCCCAAGTACACAACACAGACCCGTCGTTTGTGTTGTGAATGCCATGGTTAAACCAGAGGAGGTGCCTTTCCGAAGATGGTTTAATTTCAAAAAGGCAGACTGGCAGAAATTTAAAGAGCAATTGAACGAAGAGATTGAGAAAATCCCTCCTCGACCCGATGAGTATGGTAGATTTATCGATCTCGTGAAAGGGATCTCAAGGAAAAACATCCCAAGGGATTGCCGTACCCAGTACATCCAGGGTCTGACCGGCAGCAGCAAGGTCTTACTTGACAGGTACCAAAACCTGTACACTCAGGACCCCTTCAATGAAGATACGATGGAGGCTTGGGAGGAACTAATGCAGGCTATTGCTGAGGATAAGAGATCACGGTGGTGCAAACTAGTCGAGAATTCTGACATGAAACAAAACAGCAGACGTGCATGGAAATTACTGAAAAGCTTAAGTGGTTACCCAACTGACCACCAGCAGAAGAACAACGGGGTAACAGCAAATCAGATTGCTAGCCAACTTCTGAAGAATGGGAAAACCAAAGGTATAAGAGAAAGGGAAAGAGTTATACCCCAAGAACAAAAAGATTACGGACTCCTCAATGCTTCATTCACAGCAACCGAACTGGAAGACGCCATTCAGAGTATGAAACTGAATAAGGCCGCTGGAACTGATGACCTTATAACGGAGCAGATAAAACAGTTTGGGCCCAAAGTTCGAAACAGGTTACTACAAATGATGAACACCTGTATTAAAGAGCTGAATATTCCTAAACTATGGCGGCAGGCGAGAGTGGTGGCTTTACTAAAACCTGGCAAGGAGATAAAGGACCCCAAAAGTTACAGACCAGTGTCACTTCTATGCCATCTCTATAAGATACTGGAGCGGATGATTCTCAACCGGGTGGCAAAAACTGTAGATGGAAAGCTCATAATGGGACAAGCCGGTTTCAGACCCGGAAGATCTTGTTGTTGGCAAATACTTAATCTGACGCAACATATAGAAGACGGGTTTGAAAAAAAAAATTAATAACTGGAGCAGCTTTCATAGATCTTACTGCTGCATACGACACGGTAAACCACAGAAAGCTATTGCGCAAATTATATCACCTCACAGGGGACTGTAGGTTATTGGTTATTGGTAGTCTTCTGCCGAATCGAAGATTTTATGCTTCCCTAAATGGTAAGAACAGTAGATGGCGACTGCAGAAGAATGGCTTACCACAAGGAAGTGTACTTTCTCCCATCCTTTATAATGTGTACACTAATGACCAACCTATACCTCAAGATGCAAGAGTCTTCGTATATGCTGATGACACAGCTGTGGTGGACCAGGGGTCCAATTTTGATGCAACATCTGGAAATCTCTGTAGAGCGCTTGAAGAACTGGCTCAATACTATGACGCAAATCACCTCAAGCCAAACCCTGACAAAACCCAAGTATGTGCTTTCCACCTGCGCAATAGAGATGCTGGAGTTGAGCTCGACGTTACATGGCAAGGTAAGAAGCTAAAGCACTGTCCAACACCTAAATACCTTGGGGTTGTGCTTGACAGAACGCTTTCCTTCAAGCGGCATTGCCAAAACACCAAGGCTAAAGTCTGCTCCAGGAATAACATCATCCGCAGGCTGACAAACTATGAATGGGGAGCTCAACCATCAGTACTGAGAACATCAGCACTTGCTCTGTGTGTTTCTGCAGCAGACTATGCAGCGCCAGTATGGGAAGCATCTGCACATGCTAAACAGGTTGATGTAAGTGTAAATGAGACAATGCGAATTGTTACAGGCTGTCTCAGACCCCACACCAACGGGTAATTTGTACCTACTTGCTGGAATTACCCCATCCAAGATCAGAAGGCAGGTGGCAGCAGACGCTGAGAGAACAAAGAAAGAAACAGATTCTCGACACCCACTGAATGGGCACGTCACTCAGGCTCGGAGGCTTATTGCAATAACCAAGATCCTTGGCGGTTCCGAAAATGGGAGAATGAACAAACCGCACTGCAAATAATACCAAATGAGCAAATGGCACCTGGATACAAACTTCCTTATACAGTGTGGAGAACACTAAATAGGCTGAAGGCTGGTGTACCCAGATGCCAAACTAATCTGTGTAAGTGGGGACTGCTGAATAACGATGACGACGTTCTTTGCGGATGCGGAGAGGTACAAGACGAGGCACTTCTGCTCATGTGCCGACTGCTGCCGGAGCCCTGCAGTTTTAGTGACCTGCTACAAGCCAACGACAAAGCCATTGTGGCGGCTAACTATTGGAAAAATAAAATTTGATCTGGACACGGAAAAGTAAAGTAAAAATGTTTGAAATGGCTCTGAGCACTATGGGACTTCACATCTGTGGTCATCAGTCCCCTAGAACTTAGAACCACTTAAACCTAACTAACCTAAGGACATCACACGCATCCATGCCCGAGGCAGGATTCGCACCAGCAACCGTAGCGGTCACGCGGTTCCAGACTGAAGCGCCTGGAACCGCACGGCCACACCGGCCGGCAGTAAAGTAAAGTAACAATTACCAGTGCATTACACTGATACTGAAACAATTCACAATAATACATTCATACATAATTTACACTTCAAAAACAGCCTCTCTTGTGTAAGGGTTATCTTTGTATTAACTTCTGAAATACCATGTGGATTACTAGTCAGCCGGCCAGAGTGGCCGATCGGTTCTAGGCGCTACAGTCTGGAACCGCGCGACCGTTACGGTCGCAGTTTCGAATTGTGCCTCGGGCATGGATTTGTGTGATGTCCTTAGGTTAGTTAGGTTTAAGTAGTTCTAAGTTCTAGGGGACTTATGGCCACTGCAGTTAAGTCTAATAGTGCTCAGAGCCATTTGAACCATTTTTTATGACTAGTCACTCTGTATATGGGAATTAAACAAGGAACCACAACCGCCCCCTTTTAGACCCACTATGTGTGACTCTGTAAGCAGGAACTGACGTTTCTTATACACTGATCTAGAACATCATGACCAGCGACCTACTATTCGTATAATCCCCTCCAGCTACAGCAGGGTCACCTTGCGAGGAATTACTGCTAGTCAGACACACGCTTGGTTCAGGTTGTATTAGTGTCTGTGCTGTCTGTGTAGAATGGAGATGATGTGCGACTTATCTGTTTTGCCGAGGGCAGATCGTGACGGTCTAGAGGTTCATTGTGGCGAGTGACAAGTTCGAACTAATGTGCGCCCCCCCTCCCCCCCCCCCCCCCCCCACGGGTCGCCAAAATCTCCGGATCTGGATCCTATCGAGCACATCTGCGCTGTGATTGAACTTGGTGTCAGAGTTCATCGTTTCCCACCCTGGAATCTACGGGAATTAGTTGAACTGTGTGTGCGGATGTGATGCAAAGTCTCTCCAGCGATCTACCAAGGTCTCATTGCTTCCACGCCATGATACATCGCCACTGTTGTCTGTGACAAAGGTACACATACCGGCTACTAGGTAGCTGGCGATAATGCTCCGGGTTATCGGTGTATATACAGTCCTTTTCCTAACATTACAAAAAATTATATCAATATTTCGAAATCTGTTGCGTCCATATTATTCACTCTTCTACGATATATCACGCACATGCTGGCAGTGTTCGGAGAGAGAAATTAACCAATCCTGATAGTCAAGAATCGTGATCGTGACGACAGGTACGTCTAGCAGTCTTCCAGGTGAACCTGCACCTCCGCTCCATAACTGATGTCGATGAGTCTAGTGTTCAGTATCGGATAGCGCCACCACCTCTGCAATGCTGATAGTCTTTAAGTGTGTCCTGTGTTTGCCAGCTGTTTCAAGTTCTGTAATAAGCAATCAGAGGAATTCCCAATTTTTCTTTTATCACAAGTTGTAGCTCTGTAGACTATATAGATCTCATTAGTAGTACATACTGCATGTTATACCTAACTTCTTTGAAGAGTGTGATTACAAAAATTATGATGATGATGATGATGACGGCCTCCCAACAGGCTCTGTCAGTGATAACATGTTACAGTGAGTTTTCCAGCATTTAGAACACACCATCCAGCTGAATCAGAAAGCAAAAATGTGATTCCTAGGCGTTAAGGGGCAGGTTACGTTAAAAATGGCTCTGAGCACTATGGGACTCAACTGCTGTGGTCATCAGTCCCCTAGAACTTAGAACTACTTAAACCTAACTAACCTAAGGACATCACACACATCCATGCCCGAGGCAGGATTCGAACCTGCGACCGTAGCAGTCGCACGGTTCCGGACTGCGCGCCTAGAACCGCGAGACCACCGCGGCCGGCAAGCAGGTTACGTCTTGTTATTGATGGAGCATCGTACTTTAATATATCCCACATTTGCAGGAAACGCAATGTGTGAGAAATCCAAGTTCCGAGATGCCCACATAATCAAGGAAACTCAATGTCTACATTAGGACATGGATAAGAATACTCTGCATCCTTCTCTCACAGTTTTGCGTGAAAACTTGTTTTCGCTCTTTAACAGTTCGGGCAAGTTTTTGTCTCAGCGATGTTATAGGCGTCAACGCTGTGAGCTACACATCGAATTCTGCTAAACAGACGTAATACTGGCTGTTTCGTTCAGTCTATATCTTCAGTTCCCCTGTTCTCAATATCCAGATCTAGCACAGACATCACAAGGATTTGTTAGATCTCTCTGCGCACAATCGGGGAGGAAAGTAATGTGTGGAAAACACTGATATAGGGAACGGACTGGATGATACGACTACCGTTAAGACCTCAGCGAATGACTTTCACCCATGGTACTAAAGGGGTATGTAGATCTCAAAAGCTGTAGAAGAAGAAAGAATGTGGATTACATCTAGTAAATAGTTGATGACGTAGGTTGCAAGTGCTACTCTGAAATGAAGGAATTGGCGCAAGAGAGGAGTTCGATTCGAACCTACTGTACAATAACGATTATGTTGTCAGCATACCCGTGACAGACTGTCTTAATACCGAAGATCTGTAGTCCTCACAATGCCTGAAGCAGTGACCAAAGTAAAGGTTCTACAGCAAACGCCTCTAATGTCGTAGACAGACAGCATTGTGACACGCCGATTGTTGATGTTGTTCATTGACTTAAATCCATTAAAAACACCTTTTTTACGTTTGTAAAATCATCGTTGAAACCCACTTTTTAAGTCTTTCTGAATAAGGAACCGTGACTGATTTTTTCAAATTTATTGAAGTCTAAGAACACCAAGTTAAGATTATTGTCACTTATGCAACTGAGGATTATGCCCCTATACTCACATAAGGTATGTAGGTAGCATTGAACGTCCCTTTACTGCACTCGTTTGCTAAAAGCCTATGATATGTTATAGGAGGGGCTTCAATCTGCTGTTCAGAATGTGCTAAAGGTTCTTCACCGTCCAGTCTCTTTCTTTCCGTTCCAGCGTAGAGATCCCTCTAATATTTCGCAATATATGGTCTTATGGCAGTCTGAGTTGTGTTTTCCGATCCTTTACCGTCCGTGAGCGCTGTTATTATTCTTTGATTTCCTCTGAGCGACTCCATTGTTACATGGTATAACGAAGGAGGTTACTGCGTAAAGTCGTACTAGTCTTCAGATGGCGTTCGGACCCAATAAAGATGCTGTCAGACTTGGTCAGTAATTTTCGACTTAAAGCGTTTCAGGTCAATTATGTTATCCAAAAGAGCATATGATTGTTTATAAAGGTCTCGCAGATAGAAGAAGTAAAATTCCGCCGTTTGTTTGCACCGATATGCTTGAGGATTTGCACACTACATAACGCATTTAGGAATTAAAGGTTTAGCATGTTCGGTCCATCCAATTATGCGCTACTAATACAGGGTGTTTCATAAATGACCGGTATATTTGAAACGGCAATAAAAACTAAACGAGCAGCGATAGAAATACACCGTTTGTTGCAATATGCTTGGGACAACAGTACATTTTCAGGCGGACAAACTTTCGAAATTACAGTAGTTACAATTTTCAACAACAGATGGCGCTGCAAGTGATGTGAAAGATATAGAAGACAACGCAGTCTGTGGGTGCACCATTCTGTACGTCGTCTTTCTGCTGTAAGCGTGTGCTGTTCACAACGTGCAAGTGTGCTGTGGACAACATGGTTTATTCCTTAGAACAGAGGATTTTTCTGGTGTTGGAATTCCACCGCCTAGAACACAGTGTTGTTGCAACAAGACGAAGTTATCAACGGAGGTTTAATGTAACCAAAGGACCGAAAAGCGATACAATAAAGGGTCTGTTTGCAAAATTTCAACGGACTGGGAACGTGACGGATGAACGTGCTGGAAAGGTAGGGCGACCGCGTACGGCAACCACAGAGGGCAACGCGCAGCTAGTGCAGCAAGTGATCCAACAGCGGCCTCGGGTTTCCGTTCGCCGTGTTGCAGCTGCGGTCCAAATGACGCCAATGTCCACGTACCGTCTCATGCGCCAGAGTTTACACCTCTATCCATACAAAATTCAAACGCGGCAACCCCTCAGCGCCGCTACCATTGCTGCACGAGAGACATTCGTTAACGATAAAGTGCACAGGATTGATGACGGCGATATGCATGTGGGCAGCATTTGGTTTACTGACGAAGCTTATTTTTACCTGGACGGCTTCGTCAATAAACAGAACTGGCGCACATGGGGAACCGAAAAGCCCCATGTGGCAGTCCCATCGTCCCTGCATCCTCAAAAAGTACTGGTCTGCGCCGCCATTTCTTCCAAAGGAATCATTGGCCCATTTTTCAGATCCGAAACGATTACTGCATCACGCTATCTGGACATTCTTCGTGAATTTGTGGCGGTACAAACTGCCTTAGACGACACTGCGAACACCTCGTGGTTTATGCAAGATGGTGCCCGGCCACATCGCACGGCCGACGTCTTTAATTTCCTGAATGAATATTTCGATGATCGTGTGATTGCTTTGGGCTATCCGAAACATACAGGAGGCAGCGTGGATTGGCCTACCTATTCGCCAGACATGAACCCCTGTGACTTCTTTCTGTGGGGACACTTGAAAGACCAGGTGTACCGCCAGAATCCAGGAACAATTGAACAGCTGAAGCAGTACATCTCATCTGCATGTGAAGCCATTCCGCCAGACACGTTGTCAAAGGTTTCGGGTAATTTCATTCAGAGACTACGCCATATTATTGCTACGCATGGTGGATATGTGGAAAATATCGTACTATAGAGTTTCCCAGACCGCAGCGCCATCTGTTGTTGACAATTGTAACTACTGTAATTTCGAAAGTTTGTCTGCCTGAAAATGTACTGTTGTCCCAAGCATATTGCAACAAACGGTGTATTTCTATCGCTGCCCGTTTAGTTTTTATTGCGGTTTCAAATATACCGGTCATTTTTGAAACACCCTGTACTTCGTATGAAACAGTAAGCATTTGTGCAAAGTTTGCCTAAATCGTCGCTTAAGTTCAGCTTCCTGCAGTAATGAAACGTTAAGCTGCCACACCCTACGGCCATGAAAAGGTTTTGTTGGTGGCATCTGGGTGAAACATGGTACGCACAATGGTCGGTGTAGTTTGTGGGCCGTATCTCACAATCATCGATACTGCATATGACTTCTTTAGTAACATAGATTCTGTCCAATCTGCTTGCTAACGTGCTACTGGCATAAATATAGCTGATAAGGGAGTGATTCAGGTAGGTCCAGGTGGCTTTCAGTTCTAAACCAGTCACCAATATTTGCAGCCTTTGACTCGAGTTAAAATTAGTGATACTTCATACTTATTGGAATTAAGGAAAATTTGGAAGGCAGGACCCACCAATATTACTTTCTTTTCACACAACCTATTTATTTAACCATATATAAACTGTGTTTTACAGATAATCGAAGCATTTAGCCCATAAAATTTTCTTTAACAAAATGAACGAATTTGCAAAATTTTTTTTCATCTTAAACCTTAGGTTTAATAAGCTTGTAATTATTGCAAGTCGTGCGGTAGCGTTCTCGCTTCCCACGCCCGGGTTCCCGGGTTCGATTCCCGGCGGGGTCAGGGATTTTCTCTGCCTCGTGATGGCTGGGTGTTGTGTGCTGTCCTTAGGTTAGTTAGGTTTACGTAGTTCTAAGTTCTACGGGACTTATGACCACAGCAGTTGAGTCCCATAGTGCTCAGAGCCATTTGAGCCAATTATTGCAAAATATATCTGAAATGCTGTATTGCAAAACAGCAAACAATATGACAATGATTACAAGGCGGCTGGACCTGCAGCCCGACTCTTATCGTGTGAAGCCATGGTCTTTACTACCGCGCTTGACGCAGTTTGTCTTATTAAATACCGTTCTGCGACACATGAAAACTATATAAGCCCCACTAATGACAAGAGTGATTCACTTACTCAAAACAGATGACGTAACATTTAAATTGAAAGCTTGTACATCGAAATGTTCGGGGTTAAGATGCGCACGTCTATTTAGAGGTTAAACAGATTAGCAAACAGTATAAGGCTAACTTCAAAGCAACCAACCTCTTAATTTCAATCGGCAACCCAGGTGCGACAGGGTCCCAACCCGTCCCTTCTGACAATTTTATTTTGACTAAAGCCCTGGAGACAGTTGGCTGTTAATATTTTCAAAGTTAAACTGATTATCAGATATTAAGACCGAACTGCAGGAACGTCTTACAACATTACTTGTGAACACTTCTTACAAGCTAACTCACTCGGTGGAGCCACAAATTGGAAATTTGTGATAAGGACTATGTGACCAAACTGCTGAGGCCTTCGGTCCCTAGGCTTGCGCACTACTTGAACTTAAAGTAACCTCCGCTAAGGCCAACACACACGTCCTTGCCAAGGGAGGACTCGAAACACCTACGGGAGGAGCCACAAGATCCAGCTAAAATACACCACTAATGACCGGGTTTTTCAAGCACAGAGACGAACAGATTGGTGCAAAAGATTGTTCAGATTATACTAATGACTGAGAAATGCTATTACAATGAATGAATTGAACCGGTTAACAGCTACATCTAACCACATGGTCCCTCTTGTGTTTAACGGCAACCTGTGCATTAGTACAATTGTTCCGGCTGTATTTACGACCAAGAGCTGATTAATTAGGTCATTAATTACCGGGTAAAAACCAGAAACGAAAGGCAATATGATAGCGGGACAAATTTTCAGACGACAACTAGTGTCTTAGTACAATACTACTGCCTAAATTTACGAGCAAAGAGCCGACCAAGTAAAACTCTGAGGGTCAGGTACAAACCAGAAAATAATAAGAAGGGCAGGTAGACAATGAAACAAATCACCACGAGGATTATAGAATGTTACTCTATCAGCAAGCAGTTCCATGGATCCACGGTGCGTCACAGTGGTTACTGTGAGGTGTCGATGAAAGCCAGGCAGAAGAGCTCAGCCGGTCCATGAGCGGTCGTCGGACACGAATGTTGCCAACCAACCATCGGTATGTCAACCTGCCGCTTGTAGTCGACGCTAACCCCTTGAAGTCCTCCGGTATCTTAACTCTGCGCAGGCCCTCCTTGCGCAGCTCATGGCTTCCGCCATTCGGACCTCGTACAACCTGTTGTTGCGACGCTACCACCAATCCTCCCTCCCGCGCCAGCGAACCCAGCATCTATATCGGCAAGCAAAGACCTTCTAAGTACACAATCCACAGATACCAACGCTTCCTCATAGATATTGGCAACCGGGCCGCAAGAGAGGTAGTCGATACTACAGTCTACAAATTCATTGGCGCTACGGCTCAACCTCCCACTCTCAAACCTGAACAAGTCTCCCCCGGGGCTAAGAACCCCTCTCTCCGCTGCAATGTGTACTATGAATCAGATGAACCATTATGAACTTCCCCTTTTCCAGGTCCCTGACCAAATGAATGACCATGCTCAAAATTTTGACTGTTGCATATGGACCGGGCAGTCCGCCTGGAAATGTTCCTGATGTAGACAAGATCCCCTATCTCCCCCTGAAAGGGGCGCCTGTTTCTATTATAGCGACAGACCTGATGACCGTGAGCTTTCCTAATATTTTTCAGAGCTTGCCCCCATCTCTCCCTAAGAACCTCTGGAGTGATATATGGAGGTAAAATATCATTTATCTTCCATAAATTTGAGAGCGAAGAATGCGTGGGATTTACCAGCATTAAACAAGCTGCGGTGGCATGGGCTGGTTCATGCCGTGTGGAGTTAAACGCTAATTCTGACCAGGACAATGTGGTATCCCACATCCTTTGCGATTTATGGTGGAAAATAGTCCTTGCTGACTGGAGTGGCGGTTAATTATTTCGGCAAAGGAAGCCTGAGGAAAGTAAGGTGTGGTGGTTACATGTATTAGCCCACTGCCAAAACGGAATTGTATAAACGACCTTGCCACAAAGCCAGGAGCGTTAACCGTAACCAACGCCCGCGGTGGACCGAACCATCTAAAGTATATTACTAAGATGAGAGATGGTGATAAGAGCGGTCACACTCCGGCTAGATATCAACAAATCGAACCTGTAGAAGGCGTCCACAACTACAAGAATATACGAATTGGCTTTTTTCTTGTGGGGAAGTGGGCCCACATAATTCACAAACGATTTGTCCAACAGTTGCTCTTTCCGTTCTGACTGCAGCAATCTCCTCTCCAGGGAGGTACTTGGTTTTCCCTTCTTAAAATCTCGCTATTGTTTGAATAAACTTTTAATCGCTTTATAAAGTGTCGGCCAGGTCAGGTGCTCCTTGACCTAGCCTAAGGTTTACAAAGACATGAATGCCCTCCTGCTGGAGAGTCATGGAGGTACCGGAAGACCGGAATCACTAAGGTTCGTGGTAGACAAATTCTAGCTTCCCCAGACCTACCTATATGGTTACACATGATGCCGTCTTCAGAAAATATTCACTGGATTCCTGTCCATATATTATTTGATTCCTGAACCCCCCCCACCACCACCACCACAAATGGGTCTTGTTCTTGTTCAGTTTTCAAATAATCAAACAGTTGGGGTACCTCGGTAAGGATCGTACATGCTAGGTTACTATCCGACCTTTCCTCTTCAAGCTCGGGCTGTTGGAACATTCTGCTAAGGGCGTCAGCAACCCAATTATCGGACTCCTTAACTTTCCGAAACTTAAAATGGAAAGCCGAAATGCGGACCGCCCATCTCGCGATACGCCCTGTCTCCCTAGGTCCAGCTAGGACCCAACTAAGGGCCAGATTATCCATCTCTAGGTCAAATTCACCATGTTAGAGATAGAACCGAAGTTTTTCCACGGCAAATAACACAGCTAACGTTTTGCACTTCTATACAGAGTAATTGAGCCCAGGCCCCTCCAGACGATGGGAAACAAATGCTACCGAACGCCCGCTATCTTCATCTTCCTGTAAGAGAACTGCCGCAACACCAGTATTGCAAGCGTCAGTATGAACCACAAATCCTTTCTTAAAATCAGGTACGGCAGAAACCGGTGGGTTGCCAATCACAGTGTTAATTCCCTCATAGGCTGGCTTCTGACTTTTTGCTGAAACGAATTTCTCGTTATTTCTGCGTAACAACTTTAACGGAGCAGCAAGTTGCGCAAAGTTTGGGACAAATACGGGAAATTAATTAGCCATCCCTACAAATCGGCAACCTCTCTCTTATTTCACGGCTGTAGAAAATTTCTCAACGCCTTATTGTGTTAATGATCTATGGCAATTCCGTCCCCCGACACCAAGGGACCCAAAAATGATACCTGGCACGTAGCCAAGGTTATCTTTGAGGGTTTCACCGTTTGTCCCGCGTCCCTGAGCCTGGATAGTATCTCCCAATGTGCTCAAAATGCTCTTCAATGGAGGCACGAAATATGACCACATCGTCCAAATAATTTAAGACACAATTAAACTCTAAATCACCTAAATTTTTATCCAACAAACAGCATAAAACTGCTGCATAGAACCCGGTTGAACTCATATGAATTACAATCCGTTTCGAAGGCGGCGAGGTGCTTAGGTTCCTCCGTTAAGCGTATCTGGTAATTAGCCTGATTAAGATCTAACACTGTAAACCAAGGAGCTCTAGAAAACCAGGTGGAACAGCTGTGGAGATCAGGCAGTGGCACCAAAGTCACCTTTCTATTGAGAAGCCTTTAATCAACCACAGGTCGGAAATCCTGCCCCCGATCTTTAGGTACTAAGAAAATAGGGGACCCATAGGGGGAGGTGGAGGGTCTTATGATTTTGTCTTCTAAAGAGCCCTCAATTTTGTGCTGCAATATATGTGAGAAGAGATAAGGAGATTGACGAACTAGCACATCATCCATGACGCGAATATGGTATCTAATGACGTCTGTGACTCCCAACCTAAGTACGTCAGGAAATTCTCCCACAAGTTCACTTAACTCTTTCCCTTGTTGACTAGAGAAGTCTACCTCAAGCAGGCACGTGTTACTACTGATGTCACGTCCCATTCCGACATGAGCACATGATCAAAAAGCTACTCAATCGTTGGAGGAAAATTTGAGAATAATAGGTCCGGGTACTAAATTCTAACATCATACCGGTCTTACGGATGAAATCATACCCAAGAATAAGTCAGGAACCAGTCCAGTATGCCTCAACGCAACATAACACAAGGCCTACCAGAATGGTCTTGTTAAGCAGTTTTCCAGGTGCATTACATGTTCCCACCCTTTCTTGTATGAGAGTAACTAAGACTAAGCTACTGAATCAGTTTCTATCAAACTTCGTATGGAGAAAACGTGAACGCTTAGGAAGTTCAGTACGATAAGCTAGGAAGTAAAGGAAAAGAAAAAAAGGAAGCACCCTTTAGTGTGTGAAGTAGGGCATGAAACAATTTGTTTCACATCAGTGCTTTGTGGCACTGGAATGACTTGGGTTAGCCGGGGAGCGGTGTGGGACACAAATCACCCACTACATTTACCGTAACATATATACACATGAGGGCAGCTGCCCTTATTGAACGTCCAATAGCTTACATACTCAACATCAATCATCATAACAAAACTAATCATGTGTGAGAGCAGCCGCGGTAGCAGCTAGTCTGTCAATAATTTATTATTTCATTTGTTTCACGAAATCTTAATTACTTTTGGGAATACAAGCATGAAAAGTATAGGAGCTACACGTTATCTTTGTTGGAATTGTTTCTTAAACTCATGTAGATCAGATACTTCACCTTAGAACTCCAGTTCCGACGCAGTGTAAGCTAATTTTAAGAAGTATGTATGAATAAGAACCTAATGTCTCCAGGTTAAATAATAATAGGTTGACACATCAAATGTTCGGCAAACAAGTTGGAAAGAGAGGGTACCAGATGGGGTTATCGCATTCCTGTTAAATGGCGCTATCGTTTTTGAAACTCAGGACATTTCAGTTGCTTAAAATACTAACCTCCTTGTGTACTCGTGGTCAATGAGAATATACTAGTTACCCTCTCATGATATAATTCTTCAAACGAGGACATTATAATTACCAACGTACACAAAGAGTTTCAGTGGTACCAGTATGCAATGGGAGGGGAATGTGTTCAACATTCCGATGCCACTAGTCTGTGGTCTTCACGAATAACAAGCGTCTTCCGAAAAAAGTATCTGACGGCTTACACCTCCAACGGTTAACACTGTGGTAAACACTGTTGACTGTTAAAACTGAACATCACGAAATGTAGCAAAGAACTCTGTTTTATTTATCGTTTTTATACATAGTAATAGGAAGAATAAATTAGTATATTCACGGGTGATTTAAGGGTGTACAGAAGTTGAAATTTAGTACACAGAACTGTCACCTCAGGCAGCACAACAGCTCGAACTTGGTGAGCCATCGTGTCGACCTGCACTTGCATTACAGATACGGGTGACATTCCATCGTGTCATTCCATCTACCTATAACTGTATGCCACAGTTCACCGTTCGTAGTACCTCGTGAATGGTTATCTACCAGTCTCTCGACCACCAGTGACCAGATGTTTTCAATGGGCATAGGATCTGAGAAACATGATAACTACAGCAATAGCCATTCTCGTGTCGGGGTACAACTGGACAGCAGGATCAAGAAGTGGTGCCGTTTTCTTTTGTTCGTCATTTATATTTTGTTGTAACTTCCTACGGGACGAAACTACTGAGGACATTGGTCTCTAGGCTTACACATTACTTAATCTAACTTAAACTAGAATGAGATTTTCACTCTGCAGCGGAGTGTGCGCTGATATGAAACTTCCTGGCAGATTAAAACTGTGTGCCCGACCGAGACTCGAACTCGGGACCTTTGCCTTTCGCGGGCAAGTGCTCTACCAACTGAGCTACCGAAGCACGACTCACGCCCGGTACTCACAGCTTTACTTCTGCCAGTACCTCGTCTCCTACCTTCGAAACCTTCGCAGGAGACCTTCTGTAAAGTTTGGAAGGTAGGAGACGAGGTACTGGCAGAAGTAAAGCTGTGAGTACCGGGCGTGAGTCGTGCTTCGGTAGCTCAGTTGGTAGAGCACTTGCCCGCGAAAGGCAAAGGTCCCGAGTTCGAGTGTCGGTCGGGCACACAGTTTTAATCTGCCAGGAAGTTTCATTAGTTAAACTAACTTACGCCCGGGACAACACAGCAACCCATGCCCGACGGAGGACTCGAACCTCCGACAGGGGCTGCAACGCAAACCGTGGCAAGGCGCCCAAGACCACGCGGATACCACACGTGACCTTATCTTGTTCGAAAGCAATCATATGGAGATCTAGAAGACAGGCTACCGACACTGGACATTCAGTCAGAAATATAAAGTCTACTTAGCAAATTACCGGCTACGTGAGCGAGAAGAGGTCATGGTATTTACCGACTGGCACCCCACACGGCCGCACCTAGTGTTGGGTCTGGATGAAGATAACGAAGCCAATATGACAACTTCCGTACACCGCCAAATCTGAACACATATACGGTCATTGTGTTGACTTGGTGCCTCTTCTCTGACCTGTGTTACCAATAGGTTATCAATGTGAACGTGCCTCATCGGCAGAAGACCCATCTGTAGTCAGCATGACGACTGTAGATTAGGCCCCACAGGCAGAGTACTGTGTGATTCGATCTTTGTCCGGCTAGAAACAAGCCCTTTTCCAGGCCCAAGATCAGTGTCGCTAATCACTCTCTACGGAACAGTGTCAATCTTCTCCTCTCAGGAAGAAACCGCGACAGTCCACTGCTATCCTTCACGGCACTGCCTTTGGCCCTTCTCAATCCATCGATTCCTCAAGGCAGTCGTCGAACTCAGAACAACGCAAGCAGCTCAATCGTGGAATGATAAATCTCGAGTCTTGATGGGTCAGGTTCCCGCCACTTTCTAATTACGGCAAGCGCTGCAAGGCGTTTCTGTTTCCTCCGTAAGAAATAACAAAATGGTTCAAATGGCTCTGAGCACTATGGGACTCAACTGCTGAGGTCATTAGCCCCTAGAACTTAGAACTAGTTAAACCTAACTAACGTAAGGACATCACAAACATCCATGCCCGAGGCAGGATTCGAACCTGCGACCGTAGCGGTCTTGCGGTTCTAGACTGCAGCGCCTTTAACCGCACGGCCACTTCGACCGGCTAGAAATAACACACATCACAGAGGCCGATAGCATTAATAACGCTTGCTTTATATCCACCAGAGCTAATATTAAGTCAATATCTTCTAGAACGAATGTCACTTTGGATTACCTAAATTACTTGATCTACTGCCGAAAATAAAGTACCAAAAAAAAAGTAAATAAACAGAACAATTAAACACTGGTCCTTTTCTACTTCCAGTACGACACAGTTTAACGCGGCTAAATAGAAGAACATCAATATGAAGAGTAGTAAATAAGGATTTTTTCAGTGTTATTATTTGAATGAAACTGCTCACCGTAGGCAGACTTGATACAAATGGTACACCATGCCATATAACTGGCGGGTCCTCATTTTGTTTACTAGTCTGGTGTCCTAACTCATTTAAAAACGAAAAACTATTACAGCACGTAGACAATCATTCGTCTTTTTTGTAACATACAAATAATTAGTTAAGAAATGGTAGGATTCCAATTTTAAAAGATAGAGCTGCTCTCTGCCTCACCGACAGCGGTAACACTGACAACTAATAAGTCGATGTCACGCACATGTCATGCATAAAATTTTGTTTTTTACTGTTTACTTGCGGGTATATAGTTCTAAAAACTGACGTCTCAATTTAAGAGATGGACTTCAGATGTAGAGAATAAAAACTGAGTATGTGGGATCTCCCCATAAAGTGTAAAGGAATCATCCCCACACAAGTCGCACCTTGTCTTCTCTCAGTAAAACAATGATACAGAACTATTGACATCAATATGTGCGGTAAATAAGAAATACAGTTCTAGCACAGCTGTTACGGAAAATAAGCAGGAATGCATTTGCGGAACAGAGAGACACAGTTAATGAATGAAATGTTTACTGCCGTCACAATGGCTAATCGCATACCTTCAGCTCCTGCTGTTCGTCGTAGCGAGAACCGTTTTCCGTTTTCGCAGAGGAAGACATGACAGACACACACACGTCTACAGCCTGGCTCGAACAGTGGTGGAAAGCCGTAATGAACTTGCTGGCGGCAACATTATATATATTACCAAATATTACGTTAAAGGCCAGTGAATATCTGCTGTCACTGAAAGTCATGTGCCTCCCGTTGTATACGTTCTGCAGCGTTAAAAGAGATAAGGTTACGCTTTTAAGTGGCTACGCATTATCTCCGGAACGTAATAACGTTCGTAGGTTGTTTCAGTGCATCAGACACCATCATACGGAGCACCGTCTAAAGTGTATGATACAGTAAAATAGTTTCAACGTCGTGCTGGTGACGATAAGACTTCTTGATTAGCAGAAGTGACGTCAGCGGCGTCCTTCAATTACGCATTATTGTCCTTCGTAATCTGAAAATACAGCATGGATTTCGCAAAATTAATTTCTTTGACTAAGGTTTCTTAAGGTTACATTGTCGAACTAATATCTGTCATTGTGAAAGAAATGGATCCGTCTCCATAGCTGCGTAGATGCCTGTCCTGCGGAGGACCTAGGTTCGATTCCCCATACTACCAAGAACCTTTCCTTAGTTGGAGGATTGCTATGTGTTGCAGCCAGACTCTTCACGCCTACTGAGGAACTATTTTTTTAACGTGCAATAATCGTCTATTTAATATTGCCATCACTATTAACAATACAAATGGGTTTCAAAATACAGTAAAAATATAGGGCTCAGCCGGGACTGAGAAACTACTTGACCGAATCGTACATCACTGTATGGAACGTCTGTGAAACGGCTGGGGGAAAGGTGTGTCCTCCACACCCCATCGGCATGACGCCGCAGGGCATAGCATAACAGAACGGCCCGTAAACATCGCTTGGGCCTTCATGTCCTAGAAGAAGAGCTCGTTTAGGTGTGTTTAGCGTCTTCTAAAGCACAGTATTCAACTAATACATACATAAAAATTCTTTGTCTAGTCTAAAAAACCACACTCTCTGTCTCCCACACGTACATAAACTAACACTAAACCAAACATACACAAGCCACACACACGCACACACACACACACACACACACACACATGTGTGTATATATATATATATATATATATATATATATATATATATATATATATATATATATATATATATATATACACGCAAATAAACATACACTTAGGTACACGGAACAAGTAACTATTAAACACAAAGAAACTCGCAGAAGACAGGTCAAGAGATTAAATAAAAAAAAATCACATCACATCATAGTCGGCAGGTAGGCTAAATTGACGATGGCACCAGTTGAGTTTCTGAGTGTTATTTATTGATAGTAGCAAATTTAGAACCATATACTCTGCCTTACATATGCCAACATGTTCTTCGTACTGTGTTCAAAAATGTTCAAATGTATGTGAAATCTTACGGGACTTAACTGCTACGGTCATCAGTCCCTAAGCTTACACTCTACTTAAGCTAAATTATCCTAAAGACAAACACACACACCCATGCCCGAGGGAGGACTCGAGCCTCCCCCGGGACCAGGCGCACAGTCCATGACTGTAGCGCCCAAGACAGCTCGGCTGTCAGCAAATCAGCATCTGTGTTCATTAAGTGTGATGTAGAGGTGGCATCTTTGATTACTAATCAAAACGGCATCAAAAACGCTTGAACTGTGATTAAAAGTCATCAGTAATGGCACCCAAAGACTTCTGGGATAAGAAGTCGCCTTCATGTGGCCGCAGAAAGCAACGGAAATCTTTGAATTAATCTTCGTTTATCCATTATGGATAGTGGGACGACGGCTGGCATGAACTTCTTGATGCAATAATTTATCAACAGCTGTATGTATTGTAGAAATTTATTTTATTTTATGAATGTGTGCTACCAGTTTCGGCATTACATTGATGCCATCTTCAGACCCCTGTACAATGAGCAGAAGAAATGTAATATTATAAAAATTATAAAAAACGTAGAACATTCCCTAAAAATTGACAGGTATCATTTTAACTATGTAAGTGGCTCAAAGAGATATATTTTATATCATAAAACTGTATGTAACATTAGCGCACATATACTTCTGCCTATGTCATGCTGTTGTTAATAGTTTTCACTGTTATATTCAAATAAAATGATATATTATTCATAAAACCGTAACACACAGTTGTAATAGGCCATGCAACATATCAGATGTACTGCATACTTTCGTATGTCCAATGGAACAGTGGAAGAATTTTTTTTAAATTAAAGACACATACTGAGCATCCACAGGCCATGTGGCCTGTATTGAAAAAGTGTCACAAATATCTCTCCATCGGCAAAGGATTCCGGAACAGTCCCCAAATCGGACCTCCGGGAGTGCACTTCCTAGGTGTAGGTGACCAGGAGGAGAAGATAGGATAACCGACGAAAGGGTAATGTTCTACGAGTCGGGTAGTGGAATGTCACACGTCTGAACGTGGTATGGAAACTAGAAAATCCGAAAAGCGAAATGCCAAGTCTCAATCTACATCCATTTGGGGTCAGTGATGCGAAATGGACAGAAGAAAAGGATTCCGGTCTGTATAGAATAATATCAACAGCAGCAGAAAGTTGTCTAATGAAAGTAGGTTAGTAGGATTCATTATGAGTAAGAAGGTAGGGCAGAGAGTAAGTTATAGTGAACGGTTCAGTGGTAGTGTTCTCCTCATTAGAATCGACAGCAAACCAACACAGACACCAATAGTTCAGGTACACATGCCGACGTCGCTAGCGGAAGATAAAGAGACAAAGTATATGGAATTACTGAATGGTTAATTCAGTAAGTAAAGGGAGATGAAAATCCAACAGTCATTGGGGATGCCGTTGTACGGGAAGAAGTAGAAGAAAGGATCTGGAGAATATGGGCTTGGTACTAGAAATGACAGAGGGAAAAGACAGTTCTGCAATAAATTTCAGCTAATAACAGCGAATACTCTGTTCAAGAATAACAAGAGGAGGAGGTATACTTGGAGAACACCGGGGACACAGAGAGATTTCAGTTAGGTTACATCATGTTTAGGTAGAGATTTCGAAACCAGATACTGGATTCTAAGGCGTACTCAAGAGCAGATACAGACCTATATCAAAAATTAGTAATGTTGAAGAATAGACTGAAGTATAAGAGATTAATCAGGATGAATCAATGCGCAAAGAAGTGGGATCAGAAATACTGGGGAACTAGGAGAAACGCATGTCGTTCTCTGAGGCTATAGATACCGCCATAAGGAATAGCTCAGAGGGCAGTTCAGTTGAAGAGGATGGAAGTCTCTAAAAGGAGCAATCACAGAAGTTGGAGAGAGAAACACAGGTATTAAGAAGGAACTGCGAAGAAACCATGGGTGATTTAAGAAATAATTCAGTTGATCGATGAAAGAAGGAAGTCCAAATAATTTAAGGGAAATTTGGGAATATCAAAATACAAGTCACTTAGAAGTGAAATAAACAGTAACTGCAGGGAAAGAAGATGAAATGGCTGCAGGAAATTTGTGAAAAAATGGAATATCATATGATTGTTGTAGAAAGACTGACTCAAGATATAGGAAAGACAAAACAACCTTCAGTGAAATTAAAAGCAAGTGTTTTAACATTAATAATGCTGCGGGAATTCAACTGTTAAATGCAGATGAGAGAGTGGACAGAAGGAGAGAGTACACCGCGGGCCTCTGTGAGATGGAACATTAGTCTGACGATGTAATAGGACAAGAAACAGGAATCGGATAGGGGATCTATTATTTCAGTTAGAATTTAAAAGAGCTTTCGAAGACATATGATCGAATAAGGCAGAAGGTATAGAAGATATTCCATTATAGTTTCTAAAATCAATGGGGAAGTGATAACAAAACGGCACTGTAACATGATATCAGGGTAAAGTCTCTTGGGAGTGACTTATTTTTGCCCACTGTGCTAATGTTACCATGACTCAAAGAACGGAAGAAGGTGTCTGTGTCGAAGACTTCGTCCACGGAAACTAATTAGATAGATATATGGGAAATTTGTCTGTACTCATTACACTGATATCCGAGAAATTTATCTGTGCGTTAGGACATCATTCATGGTCGAAATTGGGGGTCACGTTCTAATACGACACGGCCAATAGTTCATTTTAACAGGTGCGGTGAAGTTTATGTCAGCGAGTAAGTCGCAGGAACGAAACGGCAGAAGCTACAAAGGACAGAAGGAATTGCGTAGTGGTCAATCATGTAAAAACGAGGGAGAGGGAAAAAAAGTAAGTGAACCGTTTATTACTGCAAAAGTAATATGTTTAACCCACTGTGAGACGAGAAGTTAAGTACCATCACGTAAATTGTTTGCAGTTGCTTACGAAAACGCGACTGCACCTCTTCGTCCAAAGCGGATCAGTGGCCACCGATTTCTTTCTTCAGGGCTCCAAAGGTATGGAAACCACGTGGGTAGAGTTCGCGACTGTAGGGTGGATGTGTAAGGTCTTCCCAGCAACATTTATCCAACCCACATGTTTCCAAGGCTATTTCGAGTACACTGTAGAGGTTTCGCTGGCGGTCTCACTTCTTGGTAAGGCTGTTTCGAGTATGCTGCAGGAAGTTTCCCTGGGAAGCCCTTAATCATCCTCCGTACAGTCCCGATCTCTTATCATGCGACTTCCGTACTTTTGGAGCTCTGAAGGTGGACCTTCGTGGCTTTCGACTTTTTTTTGACCGTGCGGTACACGTCTCGGCTCAATCATGGTTCCGTAGGCAACTGGAAACACTTCTCGATTAAGATATACACCATCTTGTCACCCAGTGGGATAAATGTATTACTAGCTACGAAAATTACTTTTGTAATAATAAACATTTTACATACTGTTTTCCATCTGTCTCGGTTTCACTTGGCTGTCCCTTATAGTTTTCATGAACGAAGTGTTGACTAGAGTCATTGGCCTGGTTGAACTATACAACAATGCAATTGAGAATCGATTTCACCCATGCTAAAGAATGACACACACACACACACACACACACACACACTGAGATACACCCATGCTAAAGACTGACACACACACACACACACACACACACTGAGATAGTTTCTTTTCTTAATCGGCAGGCTTATTCACGAGGAATATTTTTGTATATAATGTATTACAGATAAGTCAGGCAAGTTACTTCTCCGCAGAAATTCAGTGCTACCCGTGCGAAGCAGGGGTGGGTCGCTACTTGAAACTAAATACACACATCAAAAAAAGTTTTGCATCACCCCGGTTCCCAGAACTCCTGTAGATAGAGGTTGTCTGTGGGCATTGTGTCACGGACACAGTTCCTTTGACTGTTCAGAGATGTCACCAAACACATCCAAAGATATAAAACACGAGGTATGAGCAGCGCCTATTAGACGGAGGGGGTCCGACAGCCAATTAGTTCCAGTCATTCCATCAGGAAGGAGGTACACGACTCGTGTTGTCTGTTGTTCAATATGCCCAGACGGCCAGTACCGTGGTTCAATCGTGTCCGTGTTATTACTTTGTGCAAGCAAGGGCTCTCAACAAGGGAAGTGTTCAGGCGTCTCCAAGTGAACCAAAGCGATGTTTTTCGGACACGGAGGAGATACAGAGAGACAGGAATTGTCGATGACATGCCTCGATCAGGGCTACTACTGCAGTGGATGACCGCTACCTAAGGATTATAGCTCGGAGGAATCCTGACAACAACGCCACCATGTTAAATTACGCCTTTCGTGCAGCCACAGGGCGACGTGTTACGATTCAAACTGTGCGCAATAGGCAGCGTGATGCTGCATCGTCCATGACGAGGTCCCCTTTTTGCAACGACGACACCATGCAGCGCGGTAAAGATGGGCCCAACAACGTGCCGAATAGACCGCTCACGATTGGCATCACGTTCTCTTCACCGATGAGTGTCGCATAAACCTTCAACCAGGGAATCATCGGAGACGTGTTCGGCGGCAAGCGGTCAGGCTGAACGCCTTAGACACACTGTCCAGAGAATGCGGCAAATTTAAGTTCCTTTTGTTTTGGGGTAGCGTTAGGTGATGGTCATGGAAGGCGCCGTAACGGCTGTACGATAAGTGAATGCCATTCTCCGACCGATGCTGCAAGCATATCGGCAGATTTGGCGAGGCATTCGTCTTCATGGACGACAATTTGCGCCCCCCTTGTGCACATTTTGTGGAGACTTCCTTCAGGATAATGACAACGGTCGACTAGAGTGCCCAACATGTTCTCCAGACATGAACCCTGGGATAGATTGAAAAGGGCTCTTTATGGACGACGTGACCCACCAACCACTCTGAGGGATCTACGGAGAATCTTCATTGGCGAGTGGGACAATCTGGACCAACAGTGTTTTGATGAACTTGTGGATAGTATGCCACGACGAATACAGGCATGCATCAATGCAAGAGGACGTGATACTGGGTATTAGAGGTATCGGTGTGTACAGCAATCTGGACCACCACCTCTGAAGGTCTCGCTTTATGGTGCTACAGCATGCAATGTGTGGTTTTTATGAGCAATAAAAAGGGCGGAAATTATGTGTATGTTGATTTTTATTCAAGTTTTCTGTACAGGTTCTGAAAATCTCCGAACTGAGGTGATGTAAACCTTTTTTTATGTGTGTACATTATTTGCTAATGTGTTTAGAACGCTTTGATTTCCACATCGCACCTATCGAAAGCGGGTCTACGTTGTAACGAAAGTAGGGAATCGATGTGTTCATCATGCCGTGTTACAGAAGCGTGTTCGATGTTAAGTCAAATGTTAAAGTTAGAAAAAATAACTTCTCAACGCGAAAAGAATATGTGTGGCTCACTTACTAGAAGAAAGACAGGACGACTGGAGCCCTGCTAAAGCATTGGTAGTAAGTCAATAGCACTAGACGGGGCGGTAGAGGATACAATTGCAGTGGAGTATTTTAAGTGTAGTTGGTGCTCTCAGACGAAGCTATTGACGCGATAGAGCTGCATATAGCAAACCAGTAATGTGACATCTGATCGAAGAAAGGAGTTCAGTTGGTATTCATTAAAGCGTTCACTCTTCTCTTCTGGCAGGGAGCATTTCGTGAAAAGAAGTGAAATATTCTACATTACACAGAATGTTTAAAGAAATGAACAAATACCTTTAAATCAATATAAGTACAATATCCGCAAGCTTCCAAACATGAAATTTTGTTATAGGTCACTTAACATGTAGAGACACACGTTTTTAGTTCAGATTACAAGAACAAGTATCCGTTAGAAGACTCTCAAATCCACATTTGCTATGTAATACACTTGTGGCCGTTGAGTGGCCAGGAGAGCGGATTCACGGCTTTATCTTTCGATAGAGGTGCTTCTTAACTTTTTAAAACACAAATAAAAAGTTTACATTATGTTTGTGTTGTAATCGATATCTCTGTACAATATATAGACCATGCGGGCAGCTGTTCCGCTGGGAGGAATTAGGTAAACAACTTTCATCAAAACAGAGTTGTATACAATGGTCAGTGCAGAAAACAATGTGTGACGTACTACGAACGTATCCCTTAGGCCGCTGCGGTGAATTTTGGCGTTAATGGGCTACAGCAGCAGACGACCGACGTGAGTATTCGCTGACAGCACATCGCTTGTAGCGCCTCTGCTGTCCTCGTGACCACATGGGGTCGACCCTAGACGACTGAAAGACGGTGGCCTGGCAGTCGAGACCGGATTTCAGTTGGTAAGAGTTGAAGGTAGGGCTCGAGTGTGTCGAAGCCCCTACGAAGCTATGGACTCAAGTTGTCAACAGGGCACTGAGCAATCTGATGGTATGGAATGTGTTTATATGGAACTGATTGTTTCCTCTGGTCCAGCTGAACCCACCATTGACTGGAAACGCTCATTTTTGGCAACTCGCGAATCGCTTGGAGCCCTTCGTGTACTTCATGTTCCTGAAGAACGATGGAACTTTCTTGAAACAATGCGGCAAGTCTCCAGGTTGCAGTTGTTCGCGATGGCTTTGAAGAACATTTTGGACGATTATAGTGAATTGTTTGGGCACCCAGATCGCCCACCATGAATCCCATTAACATCTTCTGCACATGGTCGAGAGATTATTTCATGCACTAAATCATGCACTGGCAAAACTTTTGCCATTATGGACGGCTATACAGGCAGCGTAGATGCAGGGTATATCAAGCTATTTGTTGTGTCCATGCCACGGCGAGTTTCTGCTCTATGCCACGAAAAGGAGGTCCGAGACTATAGTAGGAAGTATCTCATGACTTCTGTCACATCCGCGTATATCTACAACAGTTCCAGTTGTTACTCACTGATTGCGTTGCATATCTTACAGAAATGTGTAAGAGTGGGCATGGTGAACTAGCACAGGCTTAAGACCTGCAGTATCAACATAAATCTTACGCTACATAATGTAACCGTGGGCGGGGGGGGGGGGGGGGGGGGGAGGTGGAGGTAAAGATTGAATAACATCGGGGGTACACTACAACACTGAGTCAATCCATTCTCATCCATGTGTTCACTTCGGTGGCCATTGCCGAGTCGTGTATTCAATTATAAACGTGTCATAATTAATTAAATTATTTCATCAAATGGTTGCTGAAAACCTTTTCTAAGAATTTATCTTCCGAAACAGTTACGACTCCCGTTATCACGTCATTCACTCTCAAGGTAGCTTCGACTTCTCTCTTCTTTGATGCGACCAATACTTCAATAAAAATGTCATCATCTGGCGTTTGTTAAGTCCTTGCCTTACACTGTCTTCGTATCTTCAGGGGAAGCTTTGTGTTGTTGCATCTGCATAGCTCATAGTGGGAGTGTGTTATTCCGAGGCAGGAGGCAATGTTTCAGTCTCGTATTTCGGCGATTTGTGTAATCCTAATCCTAGCCCTCATTCTATCTCTCCATGCTCGCAGTATTGGAGTCGTTCCAGTGCGAGATCTGTAGCTCATAATCTGGAACGCGAGCAGCTACCCAGACTCAGTACTGCGGCCCGTGAATTTCGTGCCACATGGAGGAGGCGTTGTAACGGCGCCGCCTGCTGTTGCTCCTCCCGCCTATCAAGTCCAACACAATGAGACACACACACACACACATACACACACACAGAGAGAGAGAAAGAGAGAGAGAGAGAGAGAGTGACAGTGAGAGATGGTGAGGGGGGCGGGGGGGGGGGGGGGGGCAGACAGCTGGGGCTGAATTCTGGAGGAAATCTCAGCCCACTTGCTGCACGCAAACACCGGGTTCTTGTGGTGGAGTGGGTGACATCTGCAACTCGGCACACCATCATGACACAACGGGTGATGGTGTCCTTTATGCTAGACAGGGACCAAGAATTAACAGATGTAAGGTGTATGTAGAAAGTGATATAGAAAAATGTGATAGTTGATAGCAACGGTTATAAGAAAACAATGAAAATAAAAAAGGAGAGAGAGGGATCAAAAACCCAATAAAATAACTGTTATATACTGCAGATTATTTCCAAAAGTGTGAAGGACTAGGAACGATATAGACGCTCCCTTTAAAAATCTAATGAAGGCTTTGGAGGAGTGGGAAGCAGCGCTCTGAATGTCACAGCAGTTGGCAAGACAGTACTAACTGAACGAGGGTAGACTGAAAGGTGGAAGAATTATGTAGAATAGGCTAACAAAGAAAATAAACATGATAGTAGTATTTTGGAAAGGCAAGGGTCATACGATACCAAGATAATAATTTAACAGAGCTCTGAAAGACAGTTCTGAGACAATATCTCTGAATTTAAATTAATTATCTTCTCTCAAAATTTCCGTGCAGCGAGTACTTTGGTAACTGAAAACTTACAGGGTGTTTCAAAAATGACCTGTATATTTGAAACGGCAATAAAAACTAAAGGAGCAGCGATAGAATAACACCGTTTGTTGCGATATGCTTGGGACAACAGTACATTTTCAGGCAGACAAACTTTCGAGATTACAGTAGTTACAATTTTCAACAACAGATGGCGCTGCGGTCTGGGAAACTCTATAGTACGATATTTTCCACATATCCACCATGCGTAGCAATAATATGACGTAGTCTCCGAATGAAATTACCCGAAACCTTTGACAACGTGTCTGGCGGAATGGCTTCACATGCAGATGAGATGTACTGCTTCAGCTGTTCAATTGTTTCTGGATTCTGGCGGTACACCTGGTCTTTCAAGTGTCCCCACAGAAAGAAGTCACAGGGGTTCATGTCTGGCGAATAGGGAGGCCAATCCACGCCGCCTCCTGTATGTTTCGGATAGCCCAAAGCAATCACACGATCATCGAAATATTCATTCAGGAAATTAAAGACGTCGGCCGTGCGATGTGGCCGGGCACCATCTTGCATAAACCACGAGGTGTTCGCAGTGTCGTCTAAGGCAGTTTGTACCGCCACAAATTGACGAAGAATGTCCAGATAGCGTGATGCAGTAATCGTTTCGGATCTGAAAAATGGGCCAATGATTCCTTTGGAAGAAATGGCGGCCCAGACCAGTACTTTTTGAGGATGCAGAGACGATGGGACTGCAACATGGGGCTTTTCGGTTCCCCATATGCGCCAGTTCTGTTTATTGACGAAGCCGTCCAGGTAAAAATAAGCTTCGTCAGTAAACGAAATGCTGCCCACATGCATATCGCCGTCATCAATCCTGTGCACTATATCGTTAGCGAATGTCTCTCGTGTAGCAATGGTAGCGGCGCCGAGGGGTTGCTGCGTTTGAATTTTGTATGGATAGAGGTGTAAACTCTGGCGCATGAGATGATACGTGGACGTTGGCGTCATTTGGACAGCAGCTGCAACACGGCGAACGGAAACCCGAGGCCGCTGTTGGATCACCTGCTGCACTAGCTGCGCGTTGCCCTCTGTGGTTGCCGTACGCGGTCGCCCTACCTTTCCAGCACGTTCATCCGTCACGTTCCCGGTCCGTTGAAATTTTTCAAACAGATCCTTTATTGTATCGCTTTTCGGTCCTTTGGTTACATTAAACCTCCGTTGAACACTTCGTCTTGTTGCAACAACACTGTGTTCTAGGCGGTGGAATTCCAACACCAGAAAAATCCTCTGTTCTAAGGAATAAACCATGTTGTCTACAGCACACTTGCACGTTGTGAACAGCACACGCTTACAGCAGAAAGACGACGTACAGAATGGCGCACCCACAGACTGCGTTGTCTTCTATATCTTTCACATCACTTGCAGCGCCATCTGTTGTTGAAAATTGTAACTACTGTAATTTCGAAAGTTTGTCCGCCTGAAAATGTACTGTTGTCCCAAGCATATTGCAACAAACGGTGTATTTCTATCGCTGCTCGTTTAGTTTTTATTGCCGTTTCAAATATACCGGTCATTTTTGAAACACCCTGTATATCGTGAATATTTTCTTGTTAATTCGGTGCAGGCCAAAGCCTTTTGTGAGTACAGCCATTGATAACCTGGAAAATCGACTTAAACTGCTTAACTATTATTCGAAACGTTAGCGCAAATACTAATTACTACATTTATTTCACAGACAGTGTGCGCTTCTTTTAATATGTAAGGTCATTTAAACTGGATACGTCGTGGCGGCGTAATATTACGCTCAGAATGCACGACACCAACGATGCTAGTGTTAGCGGCTGTTGCTATGCTGAAAATCTGGAAAGATGTACATGTTTGATATGGAGCAAGATGCCTTCCTTAAAGAATACAAGGCGAACATTTAACACATATATCGCAATATTTTGTAAATTACAGACCTTGACACAACAGTTCGTGTACGGTGCAACTAAATTCGATCAGAGAGAAAGAGTAATCCTTGTACATTCTTACAGGAAATACGAGAACAGATCATCCATTAAAAATACTCCTGTTTGGCGGTTAAAGGAAACTCTTTATTCTAATACCCGTAATGAATATCCCTTTATTCAATAAAAATAACTTTTTACACCTTTTACTAACGTAAATGAACAATAAATAGTGAATCGTCTCTACATACACTCCTGGAAATTGAAATAAGAACACCGTGAATTCATTGTCCCAGGAAGGGGAAACTTTATTGACACATTCCTGGGGTCAGATACATCACATGATCACACTGACAGAACCACAGGCACATAGACACAGGCAACAGAGCATGCACAATGTCGGCACTAGTACAGTGCATATCCACCTTTCGCAGCAATGCAGGCTGCTATTCTCCCATGGAGACGATCGTAGAGATGCTGGATGTAGTCCTGTGGAACGGCTTGCCATGCCATTTCCACCTGGCGCCTCAGTTGGACCAGCGTTCGTGCTGGACGTGCAGACCGCGTGAGACGACGCTTCATCCAGTCCCAAACATGCTCAATGGGGGACAGATCCGGAGATCTTGCTGGCCAGGGTAGTGGACTTAC
This sequence comes from Schistocerca nitens, assembly GCF_023898315.1. NCBI lineage: Eukaryota > Metazoa > Arthropoda > Insecta > Orthoptera > Acrididae > Schistocerca > Schistocerca nitens. The sequence continues at coordinate 161,772,397 of NC_064617.1, read as the reverse complement.
ACCTTCTAGAGCACGTTGGGTGGCACGGGATACATGCGGACGTGCATTGTCCTGTTGGAACAGCAAGTTCCCTTGCCGGTCTAGGAATGGTAGAACGATGGGTTCGATGACGGTTTGGATGTACCGTGCACTACTCAGTGTCCCCTCGTCGATCACCAGTGGTGTACGGCCAGTGTAGGAGATCGCTCCCCACACCATGATGCCGGGTGTTGGCCCTGTGTGCCTCGGTCGTATGCAGTCCTGATTGTGGCGCTCACCTGCACGGCGCCAAACACGCATACGACCATCATTGGCACCAAGGCAGAAGCGACTCTCTTCGCTGAAGACGACACGTCTCCATTCGTCCCTCCATTCACGCCTGTCGCGACACCACTGGAGGCGGGCTGCACGATGTTGGGGCGTGAGCGGAAGACGGCCTAACGGTGTGCGGACCGTAGCCCAGCTTCATGGAGACGGTTGCGAATGGTCCTCGCCGATACCCCAGGAGCAACAGTGTCCCTAATTTGCTGGGAAGTGGCGGTGCGGTCCCCTACGGCACTGCGTAGGATCCTACGGTCTTGGCGTGCATCCGTGCGTCGCTGCGGTCCGGTCCCAGGTCGACGGGCACGTGCACCTTCCGCCGACCACTGGCGAAACCACGATGTACTGTGGAGACCTCACGCCCCACGTGTTGAGCAATTCGGCGGTATGTCCAGCCGGCCTCCCGCATGCCCACTATACGCCCTCGCTCAAAGTCCGTCAACTGCACATACGGTTCACGTCCACGCTGTCGCGGCATGCTACCAGTGTTAAAGACTGCGGTGGAGCTCCGTATGCCACGGCAAACTGGCTGACACTGACGGCGGCGGTGCACAAATGCTGCGCAGCTAGCGCCATTCGACGGCCAACACCGCGGTTCCTGGTGTGTCCGTTGTGCCGTGCGGTTGATCATTGCTTGTACAGCCCTCTCGCAGTGTCCGGAGCAAGTATGGTGGGTCTGTCACACCGGTGTCAATGTGTTCTTTTTTCCATTTCCAGGAGTGTATTTTATTTTCCCTGGTGTTTGGTTCCACATTCAATGTTCATTAACACAGGGACGCTACAAAGTCAATTCAAAATGGATATAGCTACTACAAATGGCTATAATTATGTAATGCAAGGTGATACGTCGGTAACAACTGCAAGCTCAAAAGTTCGATTGCGGCGGCAGAAACGTGAAAAAGGAGCATTGCATGTGCGTTGATATGTCGAAGCCGTTGGATTCGTCGTACTGCGGATGCGGACGCTGAGTTCTGCTTTATGAAACCTTGAATTTTGGACCCAGAACCTATAGATTTAATTTTATTATGTGAAACGCTTTGGGCATGTCCCCTCGTGGCAGACAGAGCTGCATAGCATGTTTCTGAAAGTATGATTTGTAATTGACTATCGTTCACATGTTGTCCGGGAGTCCAAAGGAAATTGTATTAAAACTCTGTAAAGTAGGCACATGCATAAAAAACTCTCTTTTTAGCTATAAGTAATTATTATCGATGTAACGTTCTATGTTAAACAGTTGTAGCCGTATGTAATCAATAACTTCCAAATTAAATATCATCTTTTTATAAAAGTCTAATACATACTGTGTTGACCGTAATTATAGTAAATAATTCTCACGATATGATCACCTAATTTCCATATGGTCTATCATTTACCTTTCCACTGTTACTGGGAAAAGTGACACACCATTTTACTTCTTACCTCTTTGTAGGCCGCTAGTCTAGTGTGAATCAGGCAGAGAGAGCTGTTGATGCGTCAGACGAATGGCCGTTTTATGTGCCGTTTCGCGGTGACGAGAAGTGGAATAATAGCGCCATCCATCTCTCTCGATGTCGTTAGCAGCAAAGCGTCAGTCACAGACGTCGCCGGCAGCCACGCCCACTCCAGTGGACACATTTTTCCCACGAGCGACGCCACGAGGGCCGCACGCAAATCGCTGTCAAATCATTCTACCATTTTCCTGCCTGCGGAAGAGTAAAACGTTGCTTCGCTCACCCACGACGTATAGAGCGGCTGTATCTAGTAACTGGCTGTAAAACACCACATGCGGACAGTAAACGAAGTCACAGATCAGAAAATATTTTGAATTTCGTAGCAGAAAGTACGAGTAATGGTTTTATTTAACAATCTGGTGTCACCATCTTTTCCAGAAATGACCGATTTCCGTGTCTCGTATATTACACATTCTGATTTGTAATGGCTACAGAGAAAAAGTTAACATCGACTTAGTAACTAACCAGCACCACCCCGTCATGTTATTAGACCAGTAAAAGCTATTTAGTCACTGACAAATTGTTCTACTGCCAGGATAGACTGACGGTGGACAGTGCTATACATAGAGTTAGCCATTCAGATTTTCGAAAAATTGCATCGATATTCATCGCCCCAGTTAGAAGGTTAAAGCTCCGCTTGTCACCCTCATCAACCAAATGTAAATAACAAGAAATTGTTGTGATGGTACCCAGCGGTGTTATAAACCTATAATGTGTTCCAGCAAATTTTGTATTGTGAGTATCCATAGCTGTAGAACTGGACCGTGATGAAGATCTCCTCAGGGGTATCACAAATCTTCATTTCTGATCCAGCTAGTTTCACAGAGTCACAGCCACCTTTTCATTGAGACAGCTGTATGTAAGTAAAAGTAAAACGTAATAAAGATCCTGTTCCGATTAAAATGTAACTGACTGTACACGAAGCTCTATAGGACGAATTACGTACTCACATTTACATTTTATTCCAAACGATAATCAGTAAATCACCCAATATTCATTGCCCCATTTTGAACTGTTTAGCAGTCAAGAGGTCGGTAGCACAGTTTAAAATAATGCGGAATGTAGGGAGCATCATCCCGTTACAGAAAAACTAGAATAAGATTAAAATAGTAAAGCAAATATATGGTAGGTGATGATAGGACACTGGCAAGCTAAAATAAATCTCATAGCAGAGCTTGTCTGATTGTACGACAAGCCAAGTTCCGATAAAATATTGCATAAAAATAAAGTGCTATCTAAATAAAACGACTGGAAAATGAAAAATATAAAATCTCGTATAGACATACCCAAGGACTAACATCGTCGTGAGAACACGGTCCGCAGTACCGCCTAGAAGAACTCAGCTAAACCGGTGCCTACTTCAAGAAGGATAACGGGCCGTTGCGCTTAAAAGCGTACGCAACGGGAAGGCGACAAGGAAATAGAATCGCAAACAGTGATAGAGAAAGTCTGATAGCATCTTTACAAGTAATTTTATATGCGAAATATAGAAGAACCTAAAATACAACTTTTGTTTTATTTGTTTTTAAAAACAAGTGTGCTTACCATGCATAGTGTAATAAAATTGTAAAATAAAAGGAATTATGTAGCACTTTATCAATAAAATTCCTTAGAAATAGCAAATACTTAAATAGTGATACACGAATCTTGCAATGCCATTTGGTTTCTCACTTTATTCTTATTCTAATTATCCTCTATTATTGTCATAATGGGACAAAGATTGTTGGGTCATCTACTGCTTATCGTTTCCAACAAATTTTAACTCTGAGAAAATAATTTTCAGATATATCGCTTCTTGTATAGTGCCATTACGTTTTAATCGAAACAGGATACTTATTCGTTCTACTGTCGTTTACATACACCTGTGTCCCTGAAGATGTGGTTCTAACGTCATGAAACTAGTTGGATCAGAGATAAATATTTGTCACACACCTGAAGCAGTCTTCTTCATAGTGGCTACAATGTGTTGCGAAAAGGACCCTCAATGGCTGTGGATGATTGCGTGTAATGAACAAACATAGTCAAATAAATCACTTAATGGGCTACATTTAGTCTTTATATATAAACAGAAACCATTGTAGACATATAATGATCACGGATCTCCTTTGACAAAAATTTCCAATATTTGTAGAAAATAAGAAACCTTACCGGTAATTCTTGCAGAATCCGCCATGCATTGCGAAACCTTCTTGGCCTTAATACTCTACCTAGCAGCAATGTTTTGCCATACAGCTGATGCAAAGATCAGTATCAGATTAAATTAAGGTATTAGGTCAACATGAAGATCTTCCTAGTTAAAAAATATTGTTTAAACAGACGTGGTAGATACATCAAATGACAAATTAAGTCATGTAATTCTCCGCCACATGTCTGTGCATTTATTTATAGTTGATAACTTCACGTTTGAAGTGTTTAAACACTTCTGCATGTGATCTGACAGCCTCTGAGGTTCTTTTTTCTTTTCTTTCGTCACCTGTCTTTTGGCTCGTTTGATGTGGCCCGCCACGAATGCTTCTCCTGTGCCAACATTTTCATCTCGGAGTATCGCTTGCAACCTACATCGTCAATTATTTGCTGGATGTATTTCAATTTCTGTCTACTCTATAGTTTTTACCCTTTACAGCTCCCTCTCTCCCTCTAGACATTGGAAGCTACTCCCTCGTGTCTTAAAAGATGTAGTACCATTCTGTCCCTTCTTTTTTTAATGTTTTCCGTATATTTCTTTCCTCGCCGATTCTGAAGAGAACCTCCTCATTCTTTACCTTATCACTCCACCCAATTTTCAACATTGTTCTGTAGTAATACATCTCAAATGCTACGATTCTCTTCGTATCCAGTTTCCTTACTGTCCATGTTTCACTGCCATACAATGCTGTGCTCTACACGTGTTGTCTCCGAAATTTCTTCCTCAAATTAAGGAATATGTTTGATACTAGTAGATTTTTCTTGGCCAGGAATCCCCTTTTACCCAGTGCTAGTCTTCTTTTGATGTCCTCCTTGCTCTGTCCGTCGTCAAACCATAAGTTTGTCGCTGTTCTCATTTCTGCTACATCTGATTACTTTCACTTTTCTTCGGTTTACTATCCACCCATATTTTGTTCTTAATAGAGTGTTCATTCCATTTAGCAAATCCTGTGAATTTTCTTCTCTTTCACTTAGGATAACAATGGCGTCAGCTAATCGTTCAGATGGTTCAAATGGCTCTGAGCACTATGTGACTTAACTTCTGAGGTCATCAGTCCCCTGGAACTTAGAACTACTTAAACCTAACTAACCTGACACACATCCATGCCCGAGGCAGGATTCGAACCCGCGACCGTAGCTGTCGCGCGGTTCCAGACTGTAGCGCCTCTAACCACTCGGCCATCCCAGCTGGCAGCTAATCGTATAATTGATAAAATGTCACCTTAAAATTTAATTCCACTCTTGAACCTTCCTTTTATTTCCGTCATTGCTTCTTCAGTGTATAGACCGAACAGTATGGGTGAAAGATTACATCCCTGCCTTACACCCTTTTCAACTTCATTACTTCGTTCATGATGTTCCAGTCTTATTGTTACTTCTTAGGTCCTGTACATATTGTGTATTAACGTCTTTCACTATTGCGTTTTTTTCTATTTTCCTCAGAATTTCGAACATTTTACAGCATTGGACCTTGTCGAACACTTTTTCCAGTTCTACAAAGCTATGGGAAACTCTTCATTTTTACTTAGTCTTTCTTTCATTATCAACCGCAACGTCAGAACTGCGTCCCTGGTGCCTTTACCTTCTCTCAAGGTAACGTGATCGTCATCTAACACACCCTCCATTCTGTTTTCTATTCTTCTGTAGGTTATTCTCGTTAGTAGCCTGTATGCATGAGTTGTTAAGGTAGGTGTGCGATAATTCTCGCACTTGTCGGGTCTTGGAATCCTGAGAATTGTGCTTATGACGTTTTTCCAGAAGTCAGATGGTAGGTCGCTAGACTCATACATACTGTACGCCAATGTGATTAGTCCTTTTGTTGCCGCTTCCCCCACTGACTTTAAAAATTATGATGGAATGTCATCTATTTCTGCCTAGTTTTAATTTAAGTCCTCCAAAAGTCTTTCAAATTCCAATTATACTAATGTATCCAATATATCTTCCATATTGATTCCTGTTTCTTCTATCGCGCTATCAGACAAGTCCAATGTATTCTTGGACTCTTTCCACATATCCGTTCTCTTGTCTGTACATAGCAGTCGAAATCCGATTACATCCGGCTTCCCTTAGTTTCAACGAAGGTAGTTTTCCCATTTCTGTATGCTGAGTCAGTCCTTCCTACAATTATTCGTTTTCCTCACGTTTTTCATGCAGCCATTCCACCTTAGCTTCCCCGAACTTCCTGGTCACGTCATTCCTGAGCTATTAGCACTACTGTACTCTTGAATTTTCCAAAACACTTATCAACTTCCTTCTTTCGTCGATTAACTGAAACATTTCTCCTGTTACTCATGGTTTCTTCGCAGCTATTTTCTTTGTGCCGACGGTTTTCTTTCCGTCTTTTGTGATTGCTCCTTTTAGAGATTTTCTCTATGGATGATCTGCCTTCTGTGCTGTTCCTCATTGCAATATCTAAAGCCGCCGAGAATTTCAAGCGTACCTCTTCATTCCTTAATACTTCCGTATCCCATTCCTGTGCGCAATGTTTGTTCTTGACTAGTTTCTCAATCTTCAGCCAGTTCGTCATCAATACTAAATTGTTATCTGAATCTGTATTCGCTCCAGAATACGCTTTAGATTCTGGAATCTGATATCCGAATGTCTTCCCATACCTCACGGTCTTTTTAAATATGCCACCTCTATTTGTGATGCTTGAACACAGTATTTGCTATTACTAGCTGACATTTATTGTAGATCTCAGTTTCTCCTCTCTCATTCCTAGTACCAAGCCCATATTCCCCCTTAACCCTTTCTTCTACTCCTTACTTGAAATCACACTCCAATGCCCTATGCCTATTACATTGCCCACAGATTAATCCAGGATTGCTAACGTTAAAGTGGAGTGTATGCGGAAGAAAGAGCAATGACTTTTGAGGTTGATGGAACACAATCGCCTATGACAGTTCAGCAGCAATTCAGAGGTAGCCATACTCGAGATCCGCCAAACGTGAAGGGCATCTAAGGTTGGAGCGACTTGTTTAAAGAGACTGACACTGTTGACGACAACGCAGGTAGAGGTAGAAGTGGAGTGAGGTGCGACATTGTTGATTAAGTACATACCGTACGTCAATGAAGTTCGAGGAAACAGTCGCCGTGTTTCGTGAGAACAGGCATTCCTCACAACACTGTGATTTGTGTGCATCTCCGTGCACACAAACTCCAGACAGATGATAGGCACATACATGCTGATTGTCCTAGTAATATGCTGTAACAAATGCAGTCAAAGACTACGTTAAGAAAGTTTGTTTTTCGATGAAGCGGTACAACAGGTACGGGATAGACCCGAGAGCTGATATGCGGTGAGACTCAATACACAACATAATTACTGGACCGTTCTTCTTAACAGAGCCTACCATTACGATGACACTTTATTTGGTCAATTTGTAACATAATTTTGCTTCTTAGCCACATGACTTAAACCATGTTTTAACAGGATCATAGATAGCCAAGCAGTGGGTTATTTGTTCGCAAGTTCTTGAATGAAACTTTTCCTGAAAAACGGTAGTAACAGTGCAACATCATGACCACCACTTTTAACAGACGGAAACCCTTCCTTAATTTGTTTGCTCTGATGTTATGCATAAAGTGTTTAATTCACCACAGCCAGACTCTACGTTCATCCTGTATGTGTAACTGAAAAAGTAACCAGCCTTCGAAATGATCATTACTGAACGACCAGCAGATTGAAGTACATGAAATATGGCTGTTTTTATCTGGATTCTATACTGCTCTCTCTTACCCGTATTTCCAACTATCTCCCAGTATCTTGTTTGCACCATTACGCAGCATTTCTGTTTGTGAACCCTACTCTAATGTCGTCCAATCCCATAGTGGTCGCGGGACACTCTCTGAAACCGGTTTGGTCATTCATAGATATAACGTCGTGCTCAAAAAATATCACGAAGTTATTCAGCAATGACATAAAGCTATTCTACATTCATATGGTGCATTCCAGACTCTTGACAAGTTCGTGAGTTGTCGGATAACTACATTTTCCGTAACTTACATTTAATAATACTCCAAGGAATTCAGGAGACTGGAGTATTTATTTGCTATTTATTTTATCCGATGTTTGTTAGCTTGGTTGCTGTTTCATGTAAATATAAACTTAACTGTCCCAAATAAAAACGAATTTGGTTAGTAATGAAAACTATCTCACTCACTATAAAAAATATACAGAACACGTTGAGTTAATTCAGAAAGGAAATTATGCCTTTCCTCTTCACATTATCATCTGCTTGGAGCGATTCTCTGTTTAAGTATTACTCTGTCCTAATAATAATGAATTGTATAAGCCTGGAACAACTCTACAGAATACTACCATTCTCCGTATTCCCTTCGCTCTTATTTGTCAATGTCAATATCTAATTTTGGTAGCGGTGTATGCTCTGGAAAACATGTATTGCTACTGTGTCCGCAGCTCGTGGTCTTGCGGTAGCGTTCTGGCTTCCCCAGCACGGGGTCCTGTGTTCGATTCCCGGCTGGGTCAGGGATTTTCTGTGCCTCGAGATGACTGGGTGTTTTGTGTCTTTCATCATCATTGACTCGCAAGTCGCCGAAGAGGCGTCAGCTAAAAAGGACTTGCACTTTCGGCGTGTGTTGGGTGTTGTCTGTCTTTCATCATCATTTCATCATCGTAAGTTACCGAAGTGGCGTCAACTAAAAAGGACTTGCAATATGGCGGCCGAACTTCCCCTCATGGGGCCTCCAGCCTACAATGCCATACGATCATTTGATTTCATTTTCAGAGTAGCATTATAATGAAATGAAATGATCGTACGGCATTGTTGGCCGGGAGACCCCATGCGGGGTGTTCGGCCGCCGAAAGTGCGAGTCCTTTTTAGCTGACGCCACTTCGGCGACTTGCGAGTCAATGATGATGAAAGACAAAAAACACCCAGTCATCACGAGGGAGCGAAAATCCCTGACCACGCCAGGAATCCAACCCGGGACCCCGTGTGCGGGAAGCAAGAACGCTATCGCAAGACCACGAGCTGCAGGCACTACTACCATATTCATAGACGTCTACCCAAAGTACCTTTCTGAGCAAGTTAAGAAATATGAAGCACCAATATAGGTCAATTTGTTATTGAGAAACGAAAGGAGGCTGAGTCTAGAAAATCGCTCGCTCAATATCCACATTCTTTAAAACCGTCACCGTATTACTTCTGTACGTCAACAACGTTTCAAAGAGAAATTTCTATTTTGCTAAACAGTACTGCATCATAGCGACAAATTTTTAGTTGCTTTAAGATCACACATCCTCTACAGCCCAATAAAGTTAAAACTTGTGATATAACTGACACACAAGTAAGACATTGTAACAACCTCCTTTCATCATCATTTTTGTTTTCTTCGTACCGCACACTGTGGAAGAAAATATCGCAGTACGTGATTTTTAAGATATGTAACACCTTTCATATCACATACAGTAACTTAGTTGTAAGGTAGTAAAATGTTTTTTCGTTACAAGTCACGTAAGGACATCATTTAAGTCATTATAAGTCAGCTATACAGCATGTTTCAGCAAAGCTTTCGACGTGAGATACTTCATGAAGCTAGTAAGATACAAAATTTTACATTCACTCGCCTTATTTATGAAAAAGTCCTAACTAAATGACATACTGCGTCATTTCCTAAATACCTTTATTACGCAATTCCTGTTGCATGTGTCGTTGCTATAAAAGAGGCGATGTAACGTCCTATCACACATTAAAATCCGATAAGTAATTTTGGAGAAATAACAATGTTTAGAATTTAGAATTTATTAGTTTCCAACATGAAACAGATTGCTGTCTGATGGGGAAGACACGTCGATGGTCCAGCCTAGCTTGACGCAGCTAAGAGTATTCTCGCAAGATGGGAACAATGGAGAGAAGTTAGTGACAGATCGCTTGTGTCGACTATCATGACCCACTTTAATGTTAGATTACGGGATCTAGTTCTGAGGTGTTTTGAATAAGACCACTGCTGAGAGGCCGATAATTACCAGCGTGGTGGATTTTCTGCGTTGAAGTGGATTAAAACTGTTTCTTGAAACAATATGCTGTCACTGAAGCTACCGGTGAGGTGAAAGTAACTGGTCCTTGGTAGGAAGCAGAACAACAGCAAAGTGATGATGTAGCATTTGTCAGAAAACGCCCGACTACGCCCTTTGATGACCGAAATATTTAATGCTATTTTTACAAGACAGTCTTGAACTGTCTTGTCATGAAAGATGCATTGCATGTACGTGGCGCACCAAACTTGTTTGACTGGAATTGGAATTGAAATAATGTTGATTACTGACAGCCAGTGAATTACGGCGCGATATGTGTATAAGAATAAAGTTATGTCGCCAGTGACTTACTGCATTTCCTGATACGTGATTCGTAGCTCACTTCATACAAGTGAATTTATAAGTCCGATTGCTCGGTTGGCGTTTTATATAGAAAAGGAACAGTCTTTCTTGTGTGTGAAAATTTTTCCTCAAAGCGACAGACATTTTCTCCCCGAAAGGGCTATCGGTTCTGTGGCAGATAATATTTTTAGTATTCGCTGTAGTTCTGTTTTCTCCCCACAGTGAGTACGAAGTCATATAACTACTAAGAGTATCCAAGTTCAGAGCTCGCTAAATGAAATAGATAAATTACTAGTGGATGCATATTTTTACTCCACTGTACGTAGTGTTCACTTAGATTGATTGCTCTTAGAAGGTGCTTCGAAGTACGTAGGGGCTGTTGGTGATCGGAGACCTAACCTGTCAGGATAACACATCAGATGAATTCGCAACTGCGAATGAGGACCACCATCAGCTGATAGTAGTCCTTATTCGCTATAGCCAGTTCATTTGATGTGTTTCGTAGCGGCTGTGGTCGTCGCAGTGACTGTTCCTTTGTACATGTATGCATGTCCAAAAGAACTTTGCAGCGTAATCAGAATAACACAAGGCATTGGAATATTGCAAGCAGGATAAATCAAAGCCATGGATAGAGGGAACTTGGGTTGGTCCAAATGGCTCTGAGCACTATGCGACTTAACTTCTGAGGTCATCAATCGCCTAGAACTTAGAACTAATTAAACCTAACTAACCTAAGGACATCACGCACATCCATGCCCGTAGCGGTCGCTCGGTTCCAGACTGTAGCGCCTAGAACCGCACGGCCACTGCCGCCGGCGAGTGAACTTGTCATGAGACACTTGACACTTGACGAAACGTAAGCCGATAGGGTGTAAATGTGGCGTCCAAGGATGATTCACCAATCAACCACGTTAACCGACCTACTGTTTATGCCAGAGACTTGATAGAAAGTTGCTTCTCATACGTTAAATGAGTTGTGAAATGGAGAGTCGAGGTATAAACATCGTTAAATAATAAGCACTCGTCATGAGTTGAATATCAAGAAAAAGTTATACCAGCAACGGCAAAAAAAGGATAATACAAAAGGATACGGTCATAAGCACTTCCTTAACATTGGAATTATCTCATCGATTTTTCGAAATGCCCCTTGTATACTGCATTATAGGTTCGCGGTCCCCGTTGCAAGAACTTCTGCAGAGATGGAGTGATTTCTTCGTTATCAACTATCAGGGCATTTTCTGGAAATACTTGATGTCTTAAATCCTATTGGGCCACCGTCTCTTGTACTTAGGTTTCTTCTTTAGGTTCATCAAAGGGATAAGAGTCCATCGGTATCAAATGTGGATGACAAGTGTGGTGTGCGTACTGTAAGACCTTCGGTACACACACCATCAGATTATTTGACTTGTCGCTCTAACGAAGTAGGCGAGTGTCAGCAATACGTCTCGTGGTCTTATCGTGGCGTGTTTATCTTCTGCCGTTAGGTCAAACGATAGAAATGCCACTTGCACGCTTAGAGTAGCAGATTGACGGTGATAAACTTTAAACAGAACTTGATTCATTTTCAGACACATTTATTAAAATAATAACAAGCACAAACCTTACTTAACTTGATTCTGGATGCTATTTACAATTGACAATCTGAATTTCCTTTGGTCTTGGTACGTTAATCTTATTCTCACATATCTCTGACACTTGACAATGTGTCTATACATTTATCTTCATGGCTAAGTACAGGAATATGATAATCTTATTAGTCGCAGACTGAAACTTGACTATAGACTGGTACAGACTAATGTAGACTGGTACAGACTGGTGCAGAAAAATGCAGACTCACTGATCGGAGGTCTGTACACTCGTTATAATACCTCGCGCGTTAATGTATCACTGCGCGAGTGTGATCCGTGAGGAGAAAAGGTTCTACGTTAGCAGCAATCTCATTGGCTGCGTTACATATTAATACGCGAATCGGCGGAAGCAGAATTTGGTCCGTCTCTAAGGCAGAGCCATCTCGTAGTGCGGAGATGGACGAGCTCTGCGCCTCCGCTGTTGTGCTTAGCAGGGAGCGCTCTAGTGGGAAAGTTGTGTACGCGCTGACTACGAGGAACTAGCAAGCAATAAGCAAGTCAACAACAAGCAAGTCAATAGAAAACACCTTCTTGATCTGTCTGGTGACCAAGAAGGAGCTGTCGCTTTCTCAGCCACAAACGAATAGTGAGCAAGGTGTCCATCTACGCATTTCATGTGGTACTTTCCTCAAGGAGAGTGCGGTAATGAAGGAAATAATACTTACCTTTTACCTGTTAACGATTCTAAAATAATGACGAATTACGAAGTCTGCAATAAATCTCTCGTGTGACCCGTGTCTCTAGCCGCTGGATATCGATGAGGGCCGCTAGGCGGCACTGCAGCAGTCGCGGTCGCTGCGGTCGCCGATGTAGGCGCTGCTGTAAGCCACGTCTGTCCGACCGGCCAATCATGGCTCGCGGCTGCGCTAATAAATCAAGCCGCGCGGCCGCTCTGTCAATTAGTTCTGATTTCTCTGCATTGCCGAATAACTCACGCTACACATCGTTGTCTTTGTACTGAATTCTTTACGTATTAGTATTCGATTTAGCTTTGCCCTTTGGACATGCGACTCTGCTGTGCAGTCTTCGTTGTCTATCATTCTCTTCGTGTTGTCTACCTTTTGTTCTCTGATCACTCGCTGTGGACACCGCTAGTTCTGAACTAGTTCGCAGACTTGTCTGTTTCCGGTCACCGTAATACCTCCTCCAACGTATACACTCTACTGCATCTGAAATTCAACTTGCCTGTTCCAGTGCGGATTCCGAGAAGCCCAATAATGCATATTCCTGCAATTCAGCTTTTTCTGGTACGATAACATGGCTTCAGAAATAAAGTGAATTATTTGATGAAGAAACCTATTATACTGAAGTCGTATCAGAAACCAGAAGCAGAAGTCCATTCGTCTGGTGCAATCTCGCTGTCAGCCCGCTGGTGACGTGACACACTATAATGTTAGAAGCGGTTTGCATGCAAAGTGCAATATTTCTGGGATGACTTACTCCAAAAACACTCGCAGTTCCTCCGGAGCTCAGATGTGGAGTGTTAGCAATAGCTGCCAAACACATCTATTTCGTTCATTCCGGTTGTTGCAAGTGTACTGTACTTCTTACCCTCTTCGTAGCATTCGAGTGCCCTTCCAACAAGTGCTAAGAGCAGTGTGTGACTAGCAGGCACTAGTAGGTGTTACACAGCAGCTCCGTGAACTGGCTCCTCACGTCATCAGGAGCGACTGGTCTGAAGGTGGACATTTGGGCCTAAAACCAGTTACAAGAACGAAACACAAAACATTTATCACAATCTTGATTGGTTTTTGTGGCAACGTAGGTAGACATCACCCCCCCCCCCCCCCCCGTCCCCACCAGCATCGCAACGGAAGCACATGTTTCCAACACACTGCTACACCTTTCGCTCGGCGATCTGGCGGATCCAGTGAAGTGCACCCACTGGGCCGTGCCTTCACCGGCTCCGACTGTGAACTCCCTCTACCGTAGCTACACGCCCCGTTCTTTGTCGTAGTCTTCACCAGTCTTCAGTCTTAGTCAGCCTCCAACAATTCACTCGTGCGTAAGTAGCGGAAGCCTCAAGCTGCAAGACGATGCCGGCTGGAGTGGCCATGCGGTTCTAGGCGCTACAGTCTGGAGCGGAGCGACTGCTACAGTCACAGGTTCGAATCCTGCCTCGGGCATGGATGTGTGTGATGTCCTTAGGTTAGTTAGGTTTAATTAGTTATGAGTTCTAGGCGACTGGGATCAGAAGTTAAGTCGCATAGCGGTCAAAGCCATTTTTTTGCAAGACGATCTTCAGCTTGTTTCTTGTAATAACTGGACTTTTTTGGTGTCTGTTCTTTTGGAAAGTTTCTTCGCAAAGCTGGGACAAAGCTGTAAGTTAAGTAAAACTTCTAATTATTGCATTTACACAATCACTGATCATTTCTGCTCTTGTCCAGCTTCATTACGAAGACAGCTGCTTCACCACTCTGTGGCCCACCTCTCCTTATCATTGTGTATGAAACAGTACACAACACATTTTATTATTAAAATAGTAAGTAAAATATCTATGGTTACACAATGGGGCGAAAAATCATCGTTTTAACTCATTCTGAACTGTGGAGATTTTGTTGAAATAACTTACCTAACTTTCACATGCAGTGCCGTATCATATTTTGACACGAGCATGCATAAATGACATGTTTTCTCAACATTAGTGTCTAACATGTTACACTTTTGTACAGTCTACATGTATTCCTCTTTCCATTCCTCCACCCACTTCCCCAACCTCCGCACACTGGGAAACATTAATTAAGTAGAATGTAAAGTTAGGAAGGTAGGAAACGAGGTACTGGCAGGAGTAAAACTGTGAGTACCGGGCGTGAGTCGTGCTCCGGTAGCTCAGATGGTAGAGCACTTGCCCGCGAAAGGTAAAGGTCCCGAGTTCGAGTCTCGGTCGGGCACACAGTTTTAATCTGCCAGGAAGTTTCATATCAGCGCACACTCCGCTGCAGAGTGAATATCTCATTCTGGAAACATCCCCCAGGCTGTGGCTAAGCCATGTCTCCGCAATATCCTTTCTTTCAGGAGTGCTAGTTCTGCAAGGATCGCAGGAGAGCTTCTGTAAAGTTTGGAAGGTAGGAGACGAGGTACTGGCACAAGTAAAGCTGTGAGTACCGGCCGTGAGTCGTGCTTCGGTAGCTCAGTTGGTAGAGCACTTGCCCGCGGAAGGCAAAGGTCCCGAGTTCGAGTCTCGGTCGGGCACACAGTTTTAATCTGCCAGGAACTTTCATTAATTAAGTAGTAGCTATATTTTCTGAAGAACGAGAGTTATAACATGGTCCATAGCTAAAGAACTCACAGACCTTCAATATGTCTGCTTATGTATCTAAATTATCCCTTACAATAATAATGAGAACATTGCGGAGAAGTTCATCACATAACGAGCACTGAATGAGGTACTGGATGATTAAATTTCATTCCTTTCGAAACTACGTCATTCAGCATTAGTTTGAGGTGTGAGCCGTATGGACACGAAAGCACTGTAGAATGCGTTGCAGGCTGGAAGCAAGCACGTTGCGAATGCCTCCATTTTTCTAACATTCTGCGTGGTGTCTGTTTGTTCTAAGTCGTGTCTCCCTACCACTTTCGCGCAACGACGCTCTGAGCGTGTTTTTTTAGGGAATTGACTAATTTGAACCTGGGACCTGTTGCTGGTAGCGAGATGCCAGACCACACATGACATGTAGAGTTCAGAAGAGTTCAGTGTAACTAATGATGATATAATCAAATACTTATTGATTTCAGCGTCAGCTCCACTGCACTCCCTGTAAAAGAATCTTAATACTTACTAAATTTAGTGCAAGGGGTTCAAGGCTTTCCTATTTTTAGTTAGCTGGTAAAATAACGGTAAAATAACGTCGAAAAAGCAGTTAAGTTTACCACTGGAATTTTTATTCTAGTCACAAAACATTGTTTATAAATTGCACTATTGATAAAAGAAAAATTTTAATGCAGGATGATAAAAACCAACTGCGTTCAACAAAAATGTGAATGAATATTCCCTGAATGGGTTTCCAAGTTCTACAATGGATCGAAGGCTGACCTAAGCCATATCACATCTATAATCTAGGTTTAAATTTAGTTTCATAAAAGAGAACAGTGTCAAAAATGGTCTACAGTTACTCTATAATTACTTATTTAACTTGTCGTAAATTTCAGTGGCTGATGTGGCTTCTCAGTAATTATATAACAGAAAAATCATCGCGTTTCATATTTTAAATTCAAGTAGCAAATGTGAATACGACGACGTATAATTGACGATCGACGCTATTATTACGTAAAAGGGGATGTAACAGATGAGACTTCTGCAGTTCTGAGTGACGCCTTATGCGCTCTTATGCGGCATCGCGTGCGTTCATTACCTTGTCGTTGGTTAGGCAGCACCAGGGTGGCAGCGGGCGGCGCAGCTCCACACACCTCGCCATCTTGGTAGCAACCCTCTCGAACTTCTCCTTACTATAATTTAATGAAGTTGGTTTCAGAAAAAGGTATCTGGCTGTGTTTTCAACTGATTAATTTGTGTCTCAATGTTAACCTTAAGCTCTGCCTACAAAAATTCTGTTTATCCAATGAGAAACGTTATACATTTCGTGGTGGGGCAATGTTTTTAATATTTGCTACATAACAGAGAGACGTATAGTCTCACGCTAAAACTGGCAGCTGGTGTGGCCCTTTTAGTGTTATCGTAAGATCTATACTGTTCTTCTGGAGGGTTCTATCTTTTAACATGGGCTGGGGGCTGCTCTTGGCGGTCGGCCAGCGATGTGGGTGTTCCTTATCATAGCGCCTTCTAGCCTACACGTCTCTGCTCTCGGCTTCTGTTCTCGTTTCTGCCCTCGGAACTGCGTCTGTTTCACTGTGGGAAGGTCTGACATGCATTTAGTCGTTCTTGTGTTAGTCTGTGGTATTCCATTTGCTCACTCGTTGATCGTATTACTTTGGTTAATTTAATGTCAGGATTTATTCGGAGCTATGTGACACTTTGCCGGATTTGCTATCATGTCAGGGTTTTCATGGAAGGTGTTGGATTTGCCTGACACCTTACAAATAATATATGTATACATAGTGTGATAATAATTAAAGTTAAATTTTCAAGTCGCTGTAGAAATAACACCACTGGTCAGAATGATGTCAAAGTTCAACGGAATATTATTGGGGAAAGGTGGGAGGGGGGGGCGGGTGGGGGGGGGGACGTATGGTGGAAGAAAAATAAATAGTTACAAAACATAACAATAGCTGGTGCTGTAAGCATCGTAATTAATAGTGGTCAACTACAAATGACAAATGAATCATACCACAATGTTTACGGTGTAAGTTTGACATTAAACATACTGCACTACTCAGTGTGCATGGGTGCACAGGTGAGATACTGTTAGTTACTTAAACCCATCAAGCACGGCAAGGTCGGGTCACATCGGATGGGAAATATAGGTTTTTAATTGTCCTGAGGCCAAAAACCGCATAATAAGAATGAGTCACATCAGTTTTTCACTGTTCGGAGGCCAAAAACTACATAACAAGCATCAATCACACTTGTTTTTAACTGTCCTGAGGCCAAAATCTGCATAAGAAGCGTCAGTAAGAATCAAATAGAATTATTAATTTCCTTGTGACTGGCGAAAAACATGTTCAACATGCTGTCCACTGTTTTCCGCAAGAAGTTGAAATCGAGAAACAGCATGTTCCACAACTGATCGAAGTGTTTCCGGGCTCACGTTCAGAATATGTTGCGCAATGCTTGCCTTCAATGCAGCTAAGTTTGGAATCGGAACACGGAACACATCTTTCAGATACTTCCACAGTCAGAAGTCACACGGATTAAGATCGGGTGATTGGAAAAACAAGGCTGTATGAAAATGGTGGCTGATCATTCTAGCATTTCCGAAATGGCCCTTTAACAGCTGCTTAACTGCATTTAAAAAGTGCGGAGGTGCACCATCTTGATAAAAATCTTCTCATTCACACATCCACGCTGTTGGAGAGCTGGAATGACATGGTTGCCCAAAAGAGACTCATAGCGCTTACCAGTGATGGTACAGGTAACAGAGAAAATATGGCCCTATGATAAATGATGCCGTAAACTCGCACCACCAAGGATGAAGTGGTATTGGTTGATTCGACAATTCTGTGAATTCTCTCCACAGAAGCATCCACGGCCAATGATTGTCGACTTCCATGCGAGCAGGAAATTCTAACGCAAAGGTCTATCTTGCTGGCAGGTCAACAGGAAGCAACTCGTGCACATGGGTAATTCTGAATGGATAGAAAAGAAGGAAGTTTCATAGGATTTTACGCACCGTGCTCGCGGTTTTGTCCAATGTTCGGGCAATTCCCCGTGCACTACACATTTGCACAACACCACTCGTGTCCTCCCGCGTTGCTGTGGCCACTGCTTCCACTGACGTCGAATCAATTCGTTTCCTCCCTCTGCCAGGTTGCACACCAAAAGAACCCATCTTTTCGAATTTCCGCATCATTTTCTCCAGACCCACGGCAGCCATCCGACCAATGCCCTTCAAAGTACGTTAGTTCTGCAGAGTGACGTGTGCACATTCATCATTTTTATAATACAGCTTTACTAGCAGAGCGAGATTCTCCATTGAGACAGCCATGGTGAACGTATCAGTCGTGAAAGGTGGAAAAGCCGTGTACCCGGTGTGTTTATACCAACTTCAATGGGTCGTACGGATGACAGTTGTTTTCATTTACGAATTCTGACACATACAGCACCACCTATTGATTAATTTTCACAGTGTTTCTCGAATTTTTTTTATTCTCCCATATGTTTTCCGCCTTCTCCGATAATATTCCGTTGCAATTTGGCATCATACTGACCAGTAGTTTTATTTCATCAGCGTTCTGAAAGATTAACTTTAATTATAATCTCAGGAGCTCAATTACTTCTGCCATGCACTGACTTTTTATCTTCAACTGGTGCTGCTGACCAGACACTTCTTTCACGCCTGACAATATTTTTTTAATTTTTATCCTCAGAATTAGTTATTCTATTTGCGAAACACATACTTTTTGCCTTCCTAATAACATTTTAAGCACTGTAGATTACTGTTCGTAATGGGCTGCAATGGCTCGATTGCAGCTGCTTCTAACATTTTGATATAATTCTCATTTTGTTCTATCGCTCTAGTCAGCCATCCAAGCTGCCTGTTAGTGCAACTACACTGTTTTGAACTTTATAATGGAAACCTCATTATTCAAATAGCTTGAGAAATGTGTTGAGGACAGCATTACATTTATCGTCTATGTTATCAGCACCATAAACATCCTGCCACTCTTGTTCCCGAAAGAGGATGAAGAAGGTGTTTATTGCAACTACAATAGTATTTCTAAACAGCTTCATAATTCTATTTAACATGTGATTGAGCAAAAATATCTGTTAGCGTTAACATTGGTGCATAATGGTCTGAAAGGTCACAAACCTCCTTGTTAACACAATGCCCTTCTACTAATGAAGAATGAACAGGCATTTTGGCCATGCTTGTGCTACTGTTCCACTGCATTCTCGTTGGAAAAAATGCAGTTTGCATCAGATGATATGAATTAAGGAGATCTGGCAGCATTATCTTTGTTGCACACTCGCTCACACAATTAATACTGAAGACTCACAGTTCATTCTTCTTGAACCAAGTACCCTCTCTAGCTTGAGCAGAATAGTTCTGAAGCCAGAAACAGCGGACCTATAACTAACAACAATGCGAAGTTTAGTTCCACTAAATTGAGCCACACCTGAACAACATCCGGATACCCGTCCCGTGCGGTGGTTTCAAACATCAACGAACTCAAATGAAATACCGTTTATAATGCACGTGGCCACACGCCCACACGGCAAAGAACTCCTAGAAAAACAGCCCGCTTACCGGAATACTGCTAGAGGAAGCCCCGAATCATCACATTATTTGAGGAGTGCTCTAAAATACCATCAATGTTGGAATAAACGTTTATAAGCAGCTCACTAACTTTATCTGTGATACCTTGTGGAAACTGTAGAAATATGCTAATTCCTTCGTTACTTGGATATCTAACTGTTATGGAAAACGGTTTCCTTCTTAGAGAGACTTCCCTTAAGCAAGAATACCAATCACTTGACTTCAGTGTAAAACAGGTGCATCTCTGACACCAACTAACACACGAATTTTCGCATGAGTGATCCCACCAGCCTCCACTACGCCGTCATATAGAGGCTTTCCCAACCTCCTCTTAACAAACAAGTGCAAGCCAGGCCTAGTGAAACCCGCACTGCTGATAGAATCAACTGACACTACTGTAATGCGAGCTATTCCCTTCGCAACGAGTTCCTTCTCAAGCCTCAAGTTAAAGCGTCTGCCCTTATGGAATAATTCAAGTTTTGAAACTCTTCGAACTCTTCAAGGTAAAGAAAGGTCTGAGTGAAGTTTGTCAATGTATGAATCTTCATTTCCAGGATTTAGTAAATTAAAATATTTTATTGATTCCTTTCATTGTTTTACACCTCTTAAGGTTTGTTCACTGAACCCCTCCTAATGACTAAATTTCTATATGAAAAACATAGGAGCGGTTTCATGAGTAGTTGTTACTGTGTATTACACTCTGCATGAATCGCAGTATTTCTTTTGAATTATTTTAGCATTCTTTTGGTCACACAGCTGCAGTGGCAAGACAAAGTAAGTTGTTTGTTGTGTACAGAGTAACTGTAGTATAATTGTTAGGAAACGTTAGAGAACATTTTGAAACTCGCATTTAGATGCTAGAAATTCCATTTTCGTGATTTGTTGGAAGAGCAAGTAATTTGTATTTTCGCTCGCTATCGGAATACTGACATGTCCGATAGTGGAAGGTTTCAGAAAATGTTAGAATTCTGAGATGTCAGAATAAGAGTTTTCATAATCCAAATTGTACAGCTACATATCAGATTTTATGATAACAATAATAAAGTTTCACTATAATGTCTAGCAACTTTCAAAGAAAAGTATAGTATTGGCAAAGATAGAGCTCCACACATTTTCGTGTGTCTTTCACGAGGCTAATAACAATAATCAAATTTTTTGATAGTTGGAACCTACAATGTTCACCAATTTTTGATAGTAAAACAAAAAACTTTCAAGTTGTATTATGATGAGCCCGATCATGAGTCTGAAAGAGCTGCACCAAATTCACATTTTTGCTACCAGTTTCAGTAGCTATCTTTTTCCTGATCACCTCTTATGCCATCGAAAATGAAACAAATGAGCCCTAGGTCATAATTTTTAGTCTTATTGACCAGGTTTCAACATTTCTAAGAGTGCCTTCATCAGAATTTAGACATACAAAGTGGTTTATGTCATCATCATCATCATCATCTATATGACATTTATGACATAATTACAAAATTATGGAAGAAAATTTTATATATATATATATATATATATATAAGTGTAAGTGCTGAAATGAATGAAATGATCGTATGACATTGTTGGCCGGGAGGCCCCATGTGGGGAAGTTCGGCCGCCGTATTGCAAGTCCTTTTTAGTTGACGCCACTTCGGCGACTTGCGAGTCAATGAAAATGAAATGATGATGAAAGACACACAACACCCAGTCATCACGAGGCAGAGAAAATACCTGACCCCGCCGGGAATCGAACCCGGGACCCCGTTCGCGGGAAGCGAGAACGCTACCGCAAGACCACGAGCTGCGGACAGTGTAAGTACTAACAGTAACAGACAGTACTTACACATTTTTAATATATATAAAAATATTTCTTGCACAAATTTGTAGTTATGTTACAAACCACTTCGTATGTCTCAATTCAGATAAAGGCACTCTTAGACGTGTTGAAACAAAATTGTGACCGAGGGCTCATTTGTTTCATTTTCAATTTATAAACGGTCACTGAACCAAGCAGCCATGTTTAAAACCTATGACATCCTCCCCATCCCTATGTAGACTATTCCTAGCTCCATCCACAACCACTACCTTAAGCCGTCGGCACACGGACCGTGCATCCGAACGTTGAGCGTTGAGCGTGCCGAGTTTCTGACGTCACAGCATGGAATAGCACGCTCGGGAGTCTTTCCGACCGTGCAGAGCAATATCTGGCATGTCAGATATTCTCAGCGTGCGTCTGAGCGTTGACCAATGACATGGCACAACGCCACCTACGTCACACGCACGCCGTCTCCCTTCAGTACAGAGTTCTGACGCGCCATATTGTCATTCATTTCAAGCCTATACGTATATATGCCGTTCCGAGCACCATCAAATTGAGAATCACTGCAAAACGCATTGTTAACTGTGTGATTCGTTCCAATAAAATAATGAGAAACATCATATTCGCGGCAAAATAATTATTGTAACTTGCGTATAATGAGAGTAGGCTATTTGAAGGCAGCGACACACTGAAGATCCACCCAAAACGCATTGTTCTTGGTACAATGTGTTATAACTAAATTTCAATTAGTAAAATATCTACGATTAAAGTTTCTGGCAAGAGGTAAGGTACTATCATTAGATACAGCAGATGTGATGTTGGTATAGCGTAATGAATAGCATCATTGTATTCTAATGAGGTTTTTTTTGTTGGGGCGGTGGTTCGCGTCCTGTCACGACAATTTTTTTTTCCTAACATTCGCGTTTTTATTAGGTTCTGATACTTTATTATTAGTTTAATATAAGTATAGACTGTAATGTTTGATTTTATGTAAATACAAGTTCACCTTTTTTTGAGGGGTGACTTTGTTCGATTGGCTTAATCTAAAGGACAGCTTACGCTACTTGTATAAAGGTATTTTTTCTCCTTTTTCTTTTACGCTTCGTAATTGACATGTTGCAAAGATTCTGCTACTGGGTACGAACAGTGATCAAGTAAGACTGACCTTGGGGTTTTAAAAAAGGTGGGAATGATGAAATAATGTTTATCTCATGCGGAAAGTATTCCAATTTTGTAACGCACTGCTTGTAATGGAACTTTTATAAGCCTGTGTCCTTATTGATTGGACATGGTACTTTCCTTTTCGTGGACGATGGAAGAAATGTGCATTTTAATAGAGCTAACGTGGGAATTTTACGCGCCCGTTGAGTAAACAGTGTGATTAACGAACTAGAAACATCCCTCAACTGTCGCTTGAGTGCGTTGCGATCGCGTATACCCCGTTGGGGTCCACGTACCGTATGCACAAGTCGCATCGTTCCTGAGCGTTGAGCAGCACGTTGAACTGGGCACGCTCAACGTTAACGTTCGGCAGCACGGTCCGTGTGCCGACGGCTTTAGCCTCTTTTTTAAAACTCCTACATAACTCCCTTATGTTAAGAGGTACCTGAGCGAAACCTACACTAGACTTAACAGTGCTGGTGACCTAGTACTTATTCCCCAACACTTCCAGCAACTGCTGGCTTACACCTCTGTCATGACTGAACTATGACGTAATGTCACGGTTGGTTCTCTACGTTTCCTTCTTGTCTGTAGCTCGCTCCTTTTTAAATTCCCGCTTCGCGCTCTGACAGAGCGTTGCTGCGGCCGGATGCCTGCCGTGTTTGCGGGTGAGCGTCGGTCGGGAGGAGAGCTCTGATTGCGGACGTCTGGGAGTGTACAGGAGGCCACGCCGTTTTGCTGGTGGTGGATCCAAGGGGATGAGGCCTGGTTGTCCAGTGAATCTCCCATCCTACGGATGACATCAGATTTAAAGTAAGACGTTTTGACCTTTATTTGGGTCATTTCCAAGCAAATGGGGGTTCCGGCGTCTGCAGTAATTCGGCGAAGATTATTTTCTTCGTCGGTGTGTAAATGATTGAAAAGGAGCAGTTTATTTAAAGCTCATCTTGTGCTCGTGTTCTGTGAGTGCTGCTAGCGAGTGTGAACTTGACGCTCACCTTTGTCTGTTGATTTTAAGCCCATCGTCAAATACTGAATCCAAGTAGTGACTTTCAATTTATTAGCTTGATTCTTGCTTTCCTCGTCACGACGCTTGTTAAATGGCAAAGTAGAATTTGCTATCTCATTTGCGTGACATAAATAACAGAGCCTAGCCTGTTAAGTAATGAAGGCTTGTGGTAAGCAAAAGTATTTAAGTAAGTCGTTTTAAAATATTTTCCGAAATGTGTCAATGATCTATGTTGCGCTGGTCGATTCTGGGGTATGAATGGAAGTGTTGGCAAGTCCGCCGTGTAAGGGAATACGGCCAGTTTTGATTGTTTTGGAAACTTTAATTGAAAGAGAAACTAATGAGCTTTAGTCCTGCCTTCGGTTAAGGCTATATTCGGGCTCTGGCATTTGTACAGTAAGGTGCAATATCATCCTGTTGTTTCCTGGTTGCTTTGTTCTCAAACTAGGTGTTTGCGCTAAACATGCTTTTGGGCTGGGCGTTTCGCCCTTCAGCATTAAAATTGGGTTTCAGTCTACTGATATCTATCGTACGCCACATCGGTAATGGTCAACCTGCATCAGTTGAATTCAATGCTGTAGTTAGTTGTAAATTAGTACTGGTTCTATTACCTTGTGTCCAGGACTCTTGCTCGACGCTTGTCTTTAAATGCGCCGTATGATGTGGCTAGTTAATCGCTGTTCAATAGCCCAAAACAGTTTGTCGGCCGTCAGAAGCTGTGTATGTGTTATTTATTCATTTATTCTAGTCAACCTATAAGAATGCTATTCTTTATTTTATTACTCTACATAGCAATCAGGTTGCCATTTTTAGATTTGTAGGGTGTTTAGACGTAGTGCGGCTCCTTTGAATAAAGATTGGTCAATTTCCAATTTAGTCTTTTCCCATCAGTTTTTAATCGTGCTTATATGGAGTATGCCTAACTTGATCTTTTAAGTGACTGTTTCATAACCAGTTCTTTAACGCGCTTACACCCATATTTATATTTATGGGAGAACTTAAATTGTGTGCGCCTGTTGAACTTTAAGTAAAGTGCAGAAAACTGAATCAGATGTTTATTATTGTTTTAGTGCTATTATCTGTCAAGTGTAACACATGACATTTTCTTGATCTCTTATCAAGCGTTACAATAAATGCAAATTGCAGTGAAGTGATGCGCTATTTGAGTTGTTCCCGTGATTTACTATCTCCACATACAATATTTAATTGTTTGATATAAAATTGATTAAGCCTTTGTTGAAATATTGGAGGGAGGTGCGCGTGTCTCAATGACAACTAATTAAGAGTAGAATCTTCTTCTTTCTGTTAGAATTAGCAACTGACGGGCTCCATAGCCGCTGAGGTGCTCTGCCTGATTCCTACACCTATAGCTTCAAGTGGTTCCCCTCCACCAGGGTGACAGTTGGTTAAATCTGTTGGTAACATACAAAGTGCAACTGTCCAAATATCTCCTTCTCCTTACGACAAAAACAGCAAGAAACGCCGGTTGAAAACTACTAAATTTAATAACTGACTACAGCTCCCAAATAACTCATCAGTACCTAAATTTTGGAAACCACTACAACCGCAACTGCTCGCCACGGAATGTAAACACACCTAAGAGACTCCGATGCACGACGCACACATACGACCGCTCGCAGCAATAACGACACAAGAAATGCTGGGATGATGAAAGTCCCATAATAAATGATTTATGGAGTAAACATTATCTCAA
The DNA here is from genome assembly GCF_023898315.1 of Schistocerca nitens. Classification (NCBI taxonomy): domain Eukaryota; kingdom Metazoa; phylum Arthropoda; class Insecta; order Orthoptera; family Acrididae; genus Schistocerca; species Schistocerca nitens. The sequence goes on along the minus strand of NC_064617.1, from coordinate 161,746,899 downwards.
ATATTCGTTAAAATAAGTATCTGAAACATAAAGCTGGGGCTGGGCTGGGCTGTTTTGAGGGAAGAGACCTAACTGCGAGGTCATCGGTCTCATCGGTTTAGGGAAGGACGGGGAAGGAACGGGGAAGGAAGTCGGCCGTGCCCTTTCAAAGGAACCATCTCGGCATTTGCCTGGAGCGATTTAGGGAAATCACGGAAAACCTAAATCAGGATGGCCGGACGCGGGATTGAACCGTCGTCCTCCCGAATGCGAGTCCAGTGTGCTAACCACTGCACATAAAGCTATACAAAAAATTGGAGGGCTATTTGGATAGCAGTTCTGCACTTGTGACATCACCCCAAAGATCCCCTTGGCCACACCAAATAGCGTTTCTTAGTCACACTGTACTTGTGTACTGGTAACGTCAACGGGAGGACAAGTGCAGTAATTATATGGTAAGGCTGTACCACAGATTTGTGAGAGTCTCCACTTAGCTAATGTGGCACGAGCAGAACGATTCTGCACTCGGATTGGTTACTGAGATGCTGCATGTGCATTAAAAGCTGAATTGCCTTATTCTTGGTTCAATAAAATCTAAATATGTGTGTGGATAAGTATAGTTGATCTCTCTTCAATGTAGTCATTATACACTATTATTGGAAGTAGCCTGATGGTGACATTTTAGACCTTGGCAAAGTTTTGAGTAGCCCGGATAACTTCGTGCGTTGACCTCTTGTTACAAATGATGTCCTGTGAGAGTGATCGACAATGGCCGTGGATGGAGCCCAAGTTAGCAGGCAGTAGGATTAGTTGAGTACTGTCGGTCGAGACATATTTCATATTCGGTCGCTTAACTGTAGAGAGATGTATTTCGTGGCACACGTCTTCGAGCAGTTTCATAGTAGGAATGTTTTTTTGCATTTTTCAAGAGAGAATGGAATATTTTTTGTGACATCTATAGAATTTGCGTGTGGATTTTGTAGATCGCATGTCGATATGAGCACAGGGCGTGTTATGCTGGTGGTCATTTTATTCTAATCAACGACTGTAATCCGATTTGAAATAGTCAATAAGTCACATAACAGGTCTCCAGAGTCTTAAGATCAGTCATGTATAGTAGCAATCCTTCTCATCCAACAGTAGTTGAACAAGATGACACACGTCGCTTCCACTTTCTGGGACAGCTACTTGAAGACACCGGGTCAGTACAAAGCACACATCTTTGTTGTCTTTTTGGACGTGTTAAGTTCCAACTTTAACTCCTCACGCATTATTGTTTTAGAGGCGTTGGGATTGTCAGTGCGTATGCGCAATCTGGTTTGGGTAGCCACCGTGAACGTTCTGCCTTCTTCTCAGACAGTCACGCCTCTTTTCCATGGTCGGCAGTATGCTTTGATCAGGGGAGGCAATTTTAACTTGTCCAGGCACCCAAAGACCAACTACCACCTCACTTTCAGTACGCGGAGCTGGCGACAATTCAGCTTCTCAGTCTTGAGGATTCTTGGAAATGTGTCCTTGGTGAGCATCCAGATGTGTACGCTTTTGACTAGCCATTCTTCCAGCCTTCTCGATCGTGTCTACATCACCCGCGATATTATCAGTGGGGTTCAGCCTGCTGTAGCCTGACAAGTTACGTTTTCTTACGATTACACACATAACTGCGCCATCAATCTCTATCGCAAAAGGGTGTGCACGGATCAAGCCTGGAAACTGAACACGATCCACGGTACACCCGCCTGCCGGTAGCTCATAGAGACCACGTGGACAGCTTGTCGTCGATAACGTGATGCCTATCGTCTAGCCTGTCATGGTGGATGCCCTGCGGAAAGCCTGCCCTAGGCAAGGCCTTGATAAGTTACGGATGGCAGATATCAGCGTGGCAGGTAAGAACCGGGGATTTCTACTTCACGGTTCTCTGGAAATTTACTATGATTCCGTTTTCTCCAGAGTGCCAGGCGATGCTGAATCTAGGCATTGCTCACATCCCTGTCTCACCTACACCTTGAAGGAGGGAACAGTCAGGGCGCGCAGACACGACAGTTTAGTGCAGGAGCGTCCATCTATGTATCATTTGATAGCGGAATGGCGCCACCGCCGGAGGACATTGATTAAAGATCTTACGGCCGTTGGTGGACGGTGTTTCGACACCCAACAGGATACAGTGCCTGCCCTCCTAGCACATTTTATTACGCTGTACTGTGAACAACGTCACCATTGAACCAAAGTTATGATGGTCTCTCCTTCGGCTCGGTTCCTGGAGATGAAACAATGGATCTGCTTGCTAACGTAACGTAGAACGCAGTCAAAGATTTGGGTTCTACGAACAGACCGCCTGGTCCTGTCGGCTTCCCACTGGAGTTTTATGGAACATTTCGTCCCTTTCTGGCGCCAGCGTGGACACATATTGGTCAGAACCTCATGTTACCTCTCATGCCGATCCCATATGGTTTCCTCAACACTTTCCTCATTCGCATCCACAAGCCTCTGGTTACCTCACGGATATGCGATTACTTCCCCTTGATGTTGCTCAACAGTGACAGGAAGATCTTTACCTGGCTGTTGGCTGCGAGGCTTAAACAGACGGCTCGGTACGTGGTATCGCCTGATTAAACTTCCGCACTGCCCTGTATCGCTATCGGGACTTAATCGCTCTCGCTCACGGTCTTCGTATGCCTGGACTTTTGGCAACTCTTGACTTCAACTATGCGTTCGTTCGGGTCTGTCACGACTATATGATAGGGGTGCTCTGCCATGTGGGACACCGTAATGCGTCTCCTTGTTGGAGCCACGTTCCGTACGCTCTACAATGGCTGTCTCAGTCCTCCCATCTCTATCCGTTAATCAGTGCGTCATGGCTTCCCGCTCTCTGCACTGTTGTATGCTTTTGACATGGAACAGTTGCTCTGCGGCCTCCGTCAACGTCAGTCTAGGATGTCTCTCGGTGAACATGTATTCAGCTGCACTGCTTATGCAGACGACCTCGTCATCTTTCTTCGTAGCGATGATCCGGTCAGGGAGTCACAGGGAGTCACAGGGCTTCTTGTAGTTGCCTTAACGTCCGTAAACAGAGCTCAGTGGCTATCGGTTTGGGGCTTCCTGGGGACACCGCTGCTCCTTTGCGTGTAGCTGATACTATCCGATTATTATGACGCGATTTCAAATGTGATCTGTGGCGCACGATTACCCTCCACTGCATACGCCATCAGTCCCGACTACCTGCTGGGTCCTTATATCACCGTTAACGAGCATTCCATTTCTGCAACGGACTCAATATGTAAAAATATACTAAGTTCCACGCGTCCCCACGAGGAACAGTCAATTCCCGGTCCATGTCCTGCCACGTGCTGGCAGAATTGTGTTCATACGTTTCTCAACACTTGCTGTTCAAGATAAAGTACGATACGCTCACACTCCCGCTGCACAGGGGCTGTTTGGATCTGTATCGTGTTCCTGACAGAGCGATAGCCCTTCTAGTCAGCTGTCACATGATAGTGTTGCGCCATCGTCCTACGTGTCTGAGCAGCGTATTGCTGAAGGCTCTTGCACAACGCACTCTCTCAGCACCTATCCCTTTGTCGAGTGTCCTGTTCTTTTACTTCCGCCACATTTTTCCGGAGCTAAGCTACATCCGTTCTACGATAATGCAACCGCACTTAACATACAGGAAGGCGATCTATGGCTTTCTTCAGCAGCACAATTCACCGAATGTGGTTAACAGCATGATACCTTCCTGTCAATGGAAAGCAACTATGCCGGCTCCACCTTCACTGTATTCACCTCGTAGACATCCAGTTGCGTGTCGCCTGTGATGTTCTGCACACGGACGAGCTTCGTCTGGTGCGCGGATCGGTAATAGGGGTCTGGTTACTGGTGCGAGAGATGCTGGCCCTAATTAGCCGTGTGATACCTACTCAACTGCTTTTCTTTCCATACACGGAATTTTTCCCGCAAGCGAGGATGAACTATGGGGATTTGTGGATAAGCAGTTCACTACTTGTTTGCTCACGCGCATTCAAATCGGGGGGACACGGGCCCTAGTATTACTAGGCCCGTATTGCTGGAAAACTCACTTCCGGTCGCTTGCGCAACCGTCTGATAAGGCGCGCTGGCGCAGACCGGACGTTGACGTCATGATAAGGCCCGCCGCCGGCTGCAGCTGCGCCGCAGCACGGAGCGTCATTCGCTCTGCGAACGTCGAGGAGTGCGGACGCTTAGCTCTGGGTGTCGCGCTGGGCGTTGGCTTGCTATGTTTAGCTGTATTAACGTGCCACAGCAATGCCTGGGCGACGTGGTTACCGTCGTCGCTGGCGGCGCAGCGTTCCTGTTTATCGTTCTTTGAAGGCGATAGACATTGATCTTGCTGGACAGTTTAATAAACAACAACTAATTGGAGGCCCAAACGTATTTCGTGGACTACGTTTGAATTTTACATGTGATGTACAAGCCGTGTTTGGAGGTAGTACATGGCTTACACTTGCAGTTGTGTGGGGCAATCATTGTGATTATGGTGGCCTTGAAGCTTTCCCAGATGCAAATATTCTTACATGGAAGACGTGGAGTATAGCAGAGACAACAGGACTTTTGGCTAAACAGCCGTATGGTACACTTGTTCCATTGATATTTGACTCTTGATGAACGCCGTTGTGCAATTGTCACCAATCCCAATCCCTTAATCCACCCCAGAGCTACCACGGTCCTGCCATGATTAGCTGATCCCCGCCCCTTCAAACTGCTATGTTCTCTGTTCATCAGAATGACCTTCTCCCAAAATAAATGCGTCGATAGTGTCACTGAGTCTGACGTCTTACTGCGCCCTCCTCTTCGCGACGTCGGCTTCCTGCTCTTTTCGGGGTATTAATGTTTCCTAAATAATAACAAATAAAAACGTCACCGATTTTCATTGTACCTACATTCCATGTTCCCCACCCTTTCCTCAGTTCGCAGGGGGGAGAGAAACGGACATGGTGGCCAGGCCTCGGCTTATGACTCCGGCCCACTTTTGCCCCCACCCAGCCTCCCCTTTGGGTCGAGGAAGGTTCCTTTGGAAAAACTTGGGGTAGCCTATTTTTAGTAACGATACCGGTACAAGGTTCTAAACCCACGACGGGTTACTTTTTGATTACAGATCATGAGGAAAGGCGGCCGAAAACTTCTCGCGTAAGAAGTCACCCTCATTCTGCCAACGACCTTCTCGAAGAGGGCGAAGGTGTGAACGGAGGTTAAGGGAATTCTCTGGTCCTTGGTGCGGGAAACTGTCTGTAAAGGTGGAAGAAGCAGCAATGATCAACGGCATGAGGATACAGAAGTCAATGGAAGCCACTGCGATAAAGACACAAACTGTGCTTCCACAGCACATGTAGCCTGGAATTGAAACGTGTAGTGATTTTCTCAGCATTTTCAAAAGATGCCAGACTAGTCACCCATTCGGATTTCTGGGAAGGGACTGCCAAGTGGGAGGTGACTACGAGAAAAAAATTGAATGAACAATGAAAAGCCAAAAGTTCTACGAGTCATGGCATAGAATGTCGGAAGTTTGAACACGGTTGAGAAGGTACAAAATCTGAAAAGGGAAATGCTAGGGCTCAGTCTAGATTTAGTGGGGTTCAGTGAAGTGAAAGAAAGAAGACAAAGGTTTCTGGTCACACGAGTTAAAATAATATTAACAGCATCAGAAAATAGTATAAAGTGAGGAGGATATGTTATGAATACGAAGATAGGGCAGAGAATGACTTATTGACATAATTCACTGATAGGATTCTTCTCGTTACAGTAGACATCAAACTGACGATAATTTAGGTAGACATGCTGACGTAGAAAGCTGACAATGAAGAGATATTTACATCATCCTTGCTCCGTCTCTAATGGGTTATTTTGCTGGATAGATAACAGAATTCCTTAACATTATCTATTTCGTGTTCACCAGTCCTGATGCGAAGTTTCTGGCTGTTCTCATTTTTCCTACTTTTCATTGCTTGCATCTTTCTTCGATTTACTCATAATCAGTATTCTGTAGTCACCTGTTCATTTCTTAAAACAGACCCTGTAGTTCTTCTTCACTTTCAATGAAGAAAGCTAAGTCATCACCTAATCTTATCGTATTCTTTCACCTGAAGCTTCCTTTCATTTCCGTCACGTCACTGCTTCTTCGATGAACAGATTCAACAGTAGGGGCGAAAGGTTACATTCGTGTCTTAGACTCTTCTTAAGCGGAGCACTCCATTCTTTGTCTTTCACTCTTGTTGTTCTCTCTTGGCTCTTGTACATAATGTGTATTGCCCGTCTCTTACTAGCAGTATTTTTCTTAAAATTTTGAACATCTTGCACGTTTCGACATTGTAGAATGCTTTATACAGGTGGACAAATCCTATGAACGAGTCTTGATTTGATTTTTCAAAAAATGGTTCAGATGGCTCTGAGTACTATGGGACTTAACTTTGAGGTCATCAGTCCCCTAGAACTTAGAAGTACTTAAACCTAACTAACCTAAGGACATCACACACATCCATGCCCGAGGCAGGAATCGAACCTGCGACCGTAGCGGTCGCGCGGTTCCAGACTGAAGCACATAGAACCGCTCGGCCACACCGGCCGGCCTATTACCTGAAATCCGCATTAACATGTGAAATAGTCTTAAGCCTCATAGAAATTAAAATAACATCAATATGTTATGTTTTAGGATTCAGCCGGCCGAAGTGGCCGTGCGGTTACAGGCGCTGCAGTCTGGAACCGCAAGACCGCTACGGTCGCAGGTTCGAATCCTGCCTCGGGCATGGATGTTTGTGATGTCCTTAGGTTAGTTAGGTTTAACTAGTTCTAAATTCTAGGGGACTAATGACCTCAGCAGTTGAGTCCCATAGTGCTCAGAGCCAGTCATTTTAGGATTCGTATGAGAGATGCAAGGAGAATGAACAATTCCAGTGTAGCCACTTTTAGGAAAGTATATTTTTTGTGTGAAGGACGCTGTTTATGATTTCGTCATTTGTTGTATAATTTCAACGAGCTTTAGATGTGACTCCATTATCTGAAAATTCATTTCCGAATTTACTTATATACACTTTACCAAACTATATTTTTCCACATTCGGTACGAAGACATAATTTTGAAACAGGGAATGTGTATTAAATAATTTTGCTGATGGGATCAAGAAACACTAAAAGATGATGAAATTCGAATTCATATTTCATTCAATAAGTGAAGATACGATGTTGGGTCTATAAGGGTTAGTTAATAACAATTACGATTCAAATACGTCCACTTTGTTCGTTTTATAATAGCTTAAAGTTGTTTATATTTAATCAAAGTGTCACTAGGAAGACAACACTTATTATCAGCCACTGATTTAACCCGGAGTATCTCAACAGCAATCGGTTCTAGGTGGCCGTTCTGTATTAATTACACATATAGCAACGTGCCTATTGTTCCAGATACATTAATATTATGTTCAAAAACTGGCTATGGACTACAGCTGTCACGTGACGAATACTTCTGTTTGTTCTGTAGAAGCATATGTTTACAAAGGAACAAAGAATGGTGTGCCCTGCTTTTGTCATTCTAGCGAGGGAGAATTCCGTGCATCAACTGGCTTACATTCTATTTGTCGATTTACGATATGGCTACATTGTTTTCTATTGAAACCGAATCCAGGTATGCAGGTAAAATTAGCACACATATGCCCACACTTCTTGTGGCGTTACCGCATCCATCGGTTTCAAATATCGCTCATTGCAGGTGAACGATCAGTTTACGACCAACAGAACGACATTCAAAACTCGTTCTACACTGCCAATTTGGACGAAATTTTACAACCGCCACTAAAACAGCGACCTGAATGACGCTTTTCCGAGGTACAGCCACTGAGTTTCCGAAATGAGACACATAAAATAAAACACGTAGGATTGTCTGTGGTCACGCACTCACCATATGATTAGCTGCAATACAATAAAGGAAAGATGGACAGTTAATGAAAATTTTATTGTTCACACTAAAAGGGATTTTTCAGACCCCTGATTAAAGTTCGGAAAATTGAAGCATTCTTAAATGCCTAGAGTTAAACTTCATTCGATATCGCATATTCATTAATATAGCAACTTCCTTACAGAGATCCACATTATCTGATTTTTGGCTATAACTATTCCACAAAAACATTGTCAGCTAGAATTTTGTGCGCTGCAACTAGCGACTCTACTTACCTCTCTTCTACTATTTAATACTTTGTGCATTTATCGTTATTTATCACGAGTGATTGGTCACGCATGGGTGGCAGTCGTAGCGTCTATAGACTTACAAACAATAATACAGTTTCCACTTCGAGAAAAGTCTTTTCTTAAACTGAACTCTCGTACAAATGATAAACGTGAACCAATGCGTTTGGCTATTTTTAAGCGTATTGCAATTATTTTGGAACATTTAGTGGAAATTTAAGGTGGTCGTTCTCATCAGAAACAACATTTAGCACTTCACTTTTACCATAATTATCAATATGATAACTAGATTATCCCAATAAAATACCGGGCAATAATAGAACGAGGAACCAACAGAAACTCACGTTAAGTATTTTTGTCCTGAAAATAAGGAATTCAGACTTCTAAATTCAGTCACCACTACTAAAGAGCAAATGCTGGAAGGGATAAAACCCTTCAGTCGCGCTATCCTCTGTGCCCTCGGTCGCTCAGATGGATAGAGCGCCAGCCATGTAAGCAGGAGATCCCGGGTTCGAGTCCCGGTCGGGGCACACATTTTCAGCTGTCCCCATTGAGGTATACCAACAACACCTATGGCAGCTGAGGGTTTCGATTATTTATCATTTCTTTCTAGAGAAGCTGCATGGTCATCATTGGCATCTGTTCTTTCGGAACAGTTAGTATCTTCATATAGTTAAAGGCTACCCGGCCATTGACATTCTTCTGTGCGAATGCGCACACTTTGCCCGCACTCTTACGGGAATCGTCACCTTAGTTGTCGCGAGTAATGAGTGATTGGGCAAACATATTTTAGGAAGGTTACGAATGTAAGTTGTGGACAGTTGGGAACGTGTGTCTCAAGGGAAGCGTGCAAGGGGTAAGTCCCCTGCAGTTGCGCTATTCTCTGTGCTTTCGGTGGCTGCGCCGGCACGGTAGCTCAGCGGGTTCGGTCAGAGGGTTAGCAGCCCTCTGTAATAAAAAAACTGAATTAATCGATCAACAATGAACTTATACGGATGTCTTACTACGTCCGCCCCGAGCAGATGCAACGAACGAAAACGGACAAAATGAGATTAAAAAAGAAAAGAAAAAGATGGATAGAGTGTCTGCCATGCAAGCAGATCCCCGGTTCGAGTCCCGATCGGTGCACACATTTTAAGCTGTCCCCATTGAGGTATATCAACAACACCTGTTGGCAGCTGAGGATTTTGATTAATTATCATTTCTTTCTATAGAAGTTGCATGGTCATAATTGGTATCCGTTCTTTATATACAAATAATTCTGTTCAAATGGTTCAAATGGCTGTGAGCACTATGGGACTCAACTGCTGAGGTCATTAGTCCCCTAGAACTTAGAACTAGTTAAACCTAACTAACCTAAGGACATCACAAACATCCATGCCCGAGGCAGGATTCGAACATGCGACCGTAGCGGTCTTGCGGTTCCAGACTGCAGCGCCTTTAACCGCACGGCCACTTCGGCCGGCATAATTCTGTTCATTTACCTCGAAACAGTGAACAAATTAATCATGAATAGATGCAGCTTTCGTGTTTAGTACATGCTGACGTAGAAAGCAAATAAGACGTTTAATACCGATCTTTTTATCGAAGGAACGGTAATTTTTCAGTTGGAAGTGCAGTTACTTATTATTATGTCTTTAAATTTACTTTTGGTTCGACAAGCTAAGAAACTTACGGTAATCAAACACTGTTTCAATGCTATCCATAATATTTACATTTCTCCGCATCCTAATGTAAATGTACCACAGAAGTTTAAAATTAACAGCAGCTTTGTTTCCTATCTACAAGTAAAATATTTCAACACGATTTAAACAAAGTAAATATAAGGTATTTGGAAACAGAGTGTAACAGATTTGCTGCAACCAATTATTGCTGTATTATTCCAAAGAACACAATCATCACACTTGCTTTTTTAAAAAAGAGTTCTATCTCTCATGTGGCAAAACAAAGTGCGAAATAACTTTCAGTGACTTGGCCTTTTAAGTCGCAGTGCAGTGGATAATATGGTGCAAATCTGCTTTCATATCATCCTCAAGCGTCATATTATTTTGATTAACGAGACGCGCAATATTTTCTGTCTTCAGGAACTGTTCTTTATGCAATGTTGGTACAGTTCTTGCAGCACTATAACTTTGGCTGGTAATATTATGCATCCCCGGCAGCAGTTCACATTATTTATTACGGCAACAGTGCTGATGATCGATTTCCTACACAAATTACACCATAATAGCACAAACTATGAAAAACATGTAGGGAAGACTATTACATGAACCATCAAAGAGAAAAGACATGGCCACTTGCTCACCCTACCCAAACGCTATCCGTGGATCTGCCTACTACAAGTTTTTCCTGTAAGAAAATACATTCCAGAAACGTAATTGACAAACAGAATAACTTGGTAGTTAACAAGCGTAATGGCACTAGTGCTTAGGTACCTGAATATCAACCTCTTCACAACAATAAATTATTCCTTCCTCAGAAGGGAAACAGACGTTTGGTTTTTCCAGTACATATTGGTTCTGCAACGCCACAAATTGACAATTTGCTAATTATAACATACAGTCACCTTATGACAACTCTATGCCACTTTTAATAACATTGAAATAATCACTAACACACGGTCCAAAAACACTTATGTTACCACTGCTTATTTCGACTGCAACGTATACTAACGGCTCATAGGCGGCGAGTGGCAGCAGTAGGGTGGAAGGCGTATAAAACACGTCTGGCGATGAAGGGCGGGAAAGAGAGCATTTTTTGTCGTAAGGCAGAATCGGAGTGATTCTTCTAACGTCCAGAAGAGCATGACTATTGGATTTCAGGCCAACAGCCAAAACTTTACTGAAACGGCTAAGTTTGTAAACCGTTCACGTGTCGCCGTGGTTGCTGCGTATGGCCCTCCACAACAGGCACACTCTTCATGCCCCTATTCTGAATGCCGCTCATTGGCGACGAAGGCTAGGATATGGACGCCAACACCACAACTGGAATTTCACTGAGTTGTATTTTAGATAAATCAATATTCGTCGGAAGAGTCCATGGTGGAGGAGGAAGCGTAATGGACAGTGGAAAGCTTTTGCAGCATGCCCTGGGTGATCTCGTCGTTCAGGACGGCACAGAGTGAATCAACACTTTTCCGTCGTCACAGACGCTTCTACCAGCAGGACAATGCTACGTGTCTCACAGCTCGCAGTGTACGTGCGTGGTGTGAAAAGTGCCCAGTATGGTTTACCTTACTCCGGTGGTCACCAGACTCCCCGCCTTTAAACCCAGCCAACAACCCATTGGACCACAGCGATCGTGCTGTTTGCGCATTGCATCTTAAACCGAGACACCTAGCTCAACAGGCCGCGACACTGGTGTTGGCAGGCTCTAGATCCCTGTCGGCTCCTTCCAGAACCCTGTTAACTCAACCTTACTGACTCCCCCTGGACGTCCGCGCTGCAGAAATTATTGATTCAGGCTATTGACAGGTGGTCAAATTAACGTGACTGGACCGTGTAACATATCTACGTTGCTGGCAGCACTCTACGAAACTCTAATGCTAATGCTGTTCTATTATACATTCTACTTTTGCTCATAAAGGCTGTCAGTTTGTTACGAAACTGTCAAAACCCCTGTGAAATCATGTTTGCCGTTCTTATTATGCACACTGTATAATTTTCACTCCAGATAGCTTCAGCTGCCATGGACCTATTTGGCATAATTTTTAAGGATAGAGAGAATATGGTATAAATAATATTCACACTAATACGTGAAGACCGTCTATCTTCTGATAATGCATCGATCTACACATAGCAAAAAATGTTTGGCGCCACCTCGGTTCCGAGAGTTCCGTATACTGTACTGAAAATAGGAATAGAGATCGACATAAACGTCATTTCGGCCCTTTTTATTACTCATGAAAGCCGCACATTTCATGTTGTACCACTATACTGCGAGAACTTCAGAGGTGGTGGTCCAGATTGCTGTTCACGCCGGTACCTCTAATAGAGTGTTAGAGTTACCTGTGTGTACAGCAATCAGGACCACCACAGAACGTCCTCTTGCCTGTATTCGTCGTGGCTTAATATCCAGACATTCATCAAGGCGTTGTTGGTCCAAATTGTCCCACTACTCAACGGCTATTCGGCGTAGATCCCACAGAGTCGTCCATAAACAGCGATTTTCAATCTGTCCCAGGCACGTTCGAAAGAGTTGATGTCTGGAGAACATGTTGGCCACTCTAGTCGAGCGATGTCATTATACTAAAGTAAGTAATTCACAAGATGTGTACGATGGGGGCGCGAATTTTCGTCAATGAAGACGAATGCTTCGCCAATATCCTGCCGATATGGTTTGCTCTATCGGTCTGAGGATGGAATTCACGTACCGTACAGCCGTTACGGCGCCTTCCATGACTACCAGCGGCGTAAGTCGACCCCGCACAATGGCACCACAAAACAGCAGGGAACCTTGCTGCACTCGCTTGACAATGTGTCTAAGGCATTCAGCCTTACCGGGTTGCCTCCCAACAGATCTCCAACGATTGTCTAGTTGAAGGCGTATGCGACACTCATCGGTGAAGAGAAAGTAATGCCAATTCTGAGCAGTCCATTCTGCATGTTGTTGGGCCCATCATTGTCGCGCTGCATGCTGTCGTGCTTGCAAAGGTGGACTCTGCCATGGACGGGGTGTGTGAAGCTGCGCATCATGCAGCCTATTGCTCACAGTTTGTCTCGTAACATGACGTCGTTTGGCTGCACGAAAAGCATTATTCAACATGGTGGCGTTGCTGTGTGGGTTCCTCCGAGCCATAGTCCGTAGATAGCGGTCATCCACTGCAGTAGAAGCCCTTGGGCGGTCATCGACAGTTTCTGTCTTTCTGTAACTCCTCCACGTCGGAAGAAAAATACGATGGTCCACTCCGAGACGCCTGGGTGCTTCCCTTGTTGAGAGCGTTTCCTAGCACAACGTAACAACAGGGACGCGATCGAACCGCGGTACTGGCCGTCTGGGCATGGTTGAAATACAGACAACACGAGTCGTGTACTTCCTTCCTGATGGAATGACTGCAACTGACCTGCTGTGTGACCCCCTCCGTCTAATATGCGCTGCTCTTGCTTGATGTTTTATATCTTTGGGCGTGTTTAGTGACATCTCTGAACAGTCAAGGGCACTGTGTCTGTGAAACAATATCCACAGTCAACATCCATCTTCAGAAGCTCTGAGAACTGGAGTGATGCAAAAAAAATTTTGTATGTGTATATCTACATCCCGTCTACATCAAAAGAGCCATGCTTCTGCAAACCGTCGTAATGCAAATTTTTACTATGCAAGCAACCTTATATCATTCGGAAGAAGACACTGTAACATTCCCCTGTTCCACTGGCGGCTGATGTGTGGGGAGAACGATTGTTTGTTAGCCTCCCTGTGAGCTCAAATTATTGAAATTGTACCTTTATAGTCTGCTCAGACTGACGACGAGATTGAAGAAATATATGATACGACAGAAGAAATTATTCAGAATGTTAAGAGAGACGAAAATTTAATAGCCATGGGGGACTGGAATTCTGTAGTAGCGAAACGAACAGAAGGAAAAGTAGTAGGTCAATCTGGACGAGGGATTAAGGATGAAAGAGGAAGCCTCCTGATAGAATTTCGCGCAGATTATAACTTAGTCATAGCTACCATTTGGTTTAAGAATCACGAAAGAAGGTTGTACACGTGGAAAAGGTCTGGAGACACTGTAATATTTCAGTTAGTTTATATAATGGTAACACTGAGTTAGGAGCCAAGTTTTAAACTGTAAGGCATTTCCACGTGCATATGTGGAGTCTGGCCACAATTTATTGGTTATGAGATGTAGATTAAAACTGATGAAACTCCAAAAAGGTAGGATTTTCACTAGATGGAACCAGGATTAACTGAAAGAACCAGAGGTTGTAGAGAATTCCAGAGAGAGCATTAGGTGAAATAAATACAGTAGACGAAGAATGGGTAGCTTTGAAAGATGAAATAGTGAATGCAGAAGAGGATCAATTAGGTAAAAAGACGTGGGCTAGTAGAAATCCTTGGGTAAAAGAAGAGATACTGAATTTAATTGATGAAACGAGAATATATGAAAATGCAGTCAATGAAGCGGGCGAAAAGGAATATAAACGTCTCAAAAATGAGATCGACAGGAAGTGCAAAATAGCTGAGCGAGGATGGCTAGAGGACAAATGTAAGGATGTGGGGGTAAGATAGATACTGCCTACAGGAAAATGAAGGAGACCTTTGCAGAAAAGGGAACCTTCTGTATGAATATCAAAAGCTCAGATGGCAAACAAATCCTAAGCTAAGAAGGGAAAGCAGAAGAGTGGAATATGTAGAGGGTCTATACAACGGCGACATACTTGACGGCAATAATATGGAAATGGAAGAGGACGTAGATCAAGGTGAAATGGGAAATATGATACTGTGTGAAGAATTTGACAGGCCCCGGGACGGGCAACATACCACTAGAACTACTGACAGCCTTGGGGAAGCCAGCCATCTGGTGAGCAAGATGCATAAGAATGCGAAATTCCAATCCCAAAAGAAAGCTGATGTCGACAGGTATGAAAATTATCGATCTATCAGTTTAACAAGTCATGACTGCAAAATACTAACAGGAATTCTTTAAAGACGAATGGAAATCTGGTGGAAGCTGACCTCGGAGAAGATCAGTTAGGATTCCATAGAAACTTTGGAACACGCGAGGAAATTCTTACCTACGACTTATCTTAGAAGATAGATTAAGGAAAGGTAAATCTGCATTTCTAGCGTTTGTAGACTTAGAGAAATCTCAAAAATTATTAAGGTGGAAGAGGTAAAATACATGGAGCGAAAGGCTATTTACAGTTCTTACAGAAACCAGACTGCAGTTATAAGAGTCGAGCAGCATGAAAGGGAAGCAGTGGTTGAGTAGGGAGTGAGACAGGTTTGTCGCCATCTCCGATGTTATTCAATCTGTACGCTGAGAAAGCAGTAAAGGAAGCAGAAGAAAAGTTGTAAGTAGGGGATGTAACCCATGGAGAAGAAATAAAAACTTCGAGGTTTGCCGATGAGATTTTAATTCCGTCAGTGACGGGAAAGGACCTGGAAGAGCACATGAACAGAATGGAAAGTGTCTTGAAAGGAGGATATAAGATGAACATCGACAAAGGCAAAACGAGGATAATGGAATGTAGCCGAATTACATCAGGTGATGCTGAGCTAACTTGATTAGGAAATGACACACTTTCAGTAGTAGATGAGTTTTGCTACTTGTGCAGCAAAATGACTGTTGAAGGTGGAAGTAGAGAGCATATAAAATGTAGATTTGCTACGGCAGGGAAAAGGTTTCTGAAAAAGAGAAATTTGTTAACATCGAGTATAGATTTAAGTGCCAGGAAGTCTTCTCTGAAATTATTTGTATGGTGTGTAGCCATGTACGGAAGTGAAACATGGACGATAAATAGTTTAGACAAGAAGAGAATAGAAGTTTTCGAAATGCGGTACTACAGAATAATACTGAAGATTAGATGGGTACATGACGTAACTAATGAGGAGGTAATGAATAGAATTAGGGAGAAGAGAAGTTTGTAGCACAACTTGACTAGAAGGAGGGATCTGTTGCTAGGACACGTTCTGAGACATCAAGGGATCACAAATTTAGTACTGGAGGGAAACATACAGGGTAAAAATCGTAGAGCGAGACCAAGAGATGAGTACACTTAGCAGAATCTGAAGGATGTAAGCTCCAGTAGTTACTCGAAGAGACTTGCACAGGATAGAGTAGCGTGGAAAGTTCCATCAAACCAGTCTCTGGACTGAAGACCACAACAACAACAGACTTCTCGAAAATATACGCAGGAGGAAGTAATATTTTCTGAAAATCTGCTAGTAACATACGCTCTTGGAACGTTAACATTAGGAGTGGCTGTAGGACCTGGAGGAAAATGCCGCTAGGTACCCATGATGTGTTTTGGTCGGTAATTCAGTCTAAGGAGTGATTAGACTCACACGAAGGCATGCGCACTACACATCGCTATAAGTAATTTCCACCATTACTTATAGATTTTGTTGTTGTTTGACATAAAATACTGTTTCGCGCCAAATTTGTATATACCTCGCGTACTACATGTTTAAGTATTGAGAAATATATTAAAGCTATTTGGACAATACTGTTAGTACCTGAAGGTACACAACATTATAATTGCGCTTGAAGAGCAAACACATTACCGCTTAGCTAGCACATACCTGTGGCAGTCAGCCCTCTATTGTTGTCCAAATGATGTCTAATGCCGAGAATTCATTGCGATGTAAACGGCGAAGTAAGTAGCAATGCCTGTTACAGCGAGCTTCCTGGACTCGAAAACAGAAGTTGTCTACCTTTGTGTCATCCCTTAAGTGGAAATAATTGAGAAGATTTATCCAAGTGACAAGAAAATATCTAGTGAAAATATCGGGATAATTTCTATCAGATCCAGGATGGAAATCGACGGTCAGATTGTTGCCAAACATATTCTACAAGGTTGAACTAGCGGCAGGCAGTAGAAGTTTCCTCAACCAATGTGTTTCTTGAGGTGGCTGGCTAAGGCGAAGATCTCCCTTCGAAGATGTGGCATCGCCGGCTACCAATGGGTTGACTTCGAGCAGAAATATCTAGTATACGCTAGTGAGTTTTATTCGTGTTTCTGCAACTACATCATAAAACTGAATCTGGGCACGGAGAACAAAAATTCCACGCTACGCTACTGATTGCCTCTATTTAAGTCTATGCGAGCTAATTGATAAAATAGCGTAAAAAATTTGACTGTGATTTTATAGGAAGCTACTGGGTGTCGACAAAATAAGTGTCCATTCACGTTCAGCGCTTTTTCACTAGCCATGTTTCGACTGTGTCAAAGAGCGAAGTATGATGGGTTCCAATTATAAAACATAATTTAGGTAAACTGCTGACGTAGCTCCACTCCTGCGCATGGAGCATGGCGTTCTTTCAGTATTTTCACGCAAGAAACGTAGTTCCTTCCACGCATATGGATCTCAAAGTATTGTGAAACTTGTTGTGTCTATTTCCTACAGCATAGACACAATGAGGTAGCTAGGTGCACGCTAAACTAACGCAGACGGGCTTGAAGTTCTGGAACATGAGACTTATTAATGAATAAGAAGAAAAGTACGTAGATGTTACTTAACTTTTATTCTCTTGTTGGAATACATCTCTTGAATAGTAGTAAGCTATAAGCACTGATACAAATGGCGCCTTGCTAGGTAGTAGCTATGGACTAAGCTGAAGGCTATTCAATCTGTCTCTCGGCAAATGAGAGGAAGACTTGGTACGTCTGGTCGCAAGCTATGTCTTCCGTACAACTGGGCGAGGTCATGTCCGTGTCTTGTGACCTGCCATGTGGTGGCGCAAGGTTTGCGATTACACAGTGGCGACACGCGGGTCCGACATGTACTACAGGACCGCGGCCGATTTAAGTTACCACCTAGCAAGTGTGGTGTCTAGCGGTGACACCACATTCCTCCCCCGCAAATCGGCGAACGGTCGTGAGATAAGGCTTCCGCCCGCCGTGGGGAGGACCCCATGTTGACGTATGTGGTGAGGTGGGGAGCCTAACAACAGGCGAGGCTGTGCCACCCGCACCCGGCCATTCGGTCCGAGGGGAGCTAGGAAACGCCTGCAAACCTAGTCCAGGGTGCACGTCAACATGAGGTGTATGCGCACGTAATGAGACAAGAGGGGCCGAAGGGTCGACCTCCATGTGGTCGGAGCACCCGACGGGCGAAGACGACATCTGGTCTGGAGCGGGCAAGAGGTCCATGGCGGAGGACGGCTGGTCACGGGAAGCGAGCGGCGGCGCGTGACCCAGGGAGGCGCCAGGCGGTTGCAGCGACGCGTCCACTGCGGGCGGCGCCGGCGGCGGCTGCGGCGGCTGCTTCGGCGGCTGCGGCGGCGGCGCGACGCCATGGGGCAAAATGGAAGGCAGCGTCGGTAACACCTGGGGATGAGGCGAGCCAGTAGATGGGTCCCCAGGGCGCTGACCGGCCGGCTCCGTCGCTGAAAGCAGACGGGGAGCGGCAGAACCCAGGCGACGACAGAGGCGCAGCTGATTGAGATGCCGACGCACCTCACCAGAGGCCCCCAAGACCAAATACATCGCGCGGCCGAGGCAGCGAAGAATGCGCCCTGCGAGCCAGCGCTGTGAACCGCGATAGTTGCGATAATAGACAACGTCGCCAGGAGCAAAAGCAGGAGTCTGCCGCTGCACAGGAACCTGATGCGGCGGATGCAGCAAAGACATCAGGGTGCGATGAGATCGACCATGGAGCAATTCAGCCGGCGAGCGACCATCGCGGGGCTGAGAGCGATACGATGACAAAAAGAGTAACAAAGCGTCCTCCCGAGAATGCGATTCTTTCAATTTCAACATCTGTGACTTGAAAGTCCGGACCAATCTTTCAGCGGCACCGTTGGACTGAGGCGAAAACGGCGCGGATGTCAGATGTTGAATACCATTGGCCTTGCAGAATGACTGAAATTCGGCGGACATGAATTGTGGGCCATTGTCGGAAACAATAGTCTGCGGAAGACCCTCAATGCAAAAGATAGCAGACAAGGCTTGGAGTGTGGCAGAAGACGTCGTGGAAGACATCCGGACAACAAAAGGAAAATTACTGAAAGCATCGACCACAACCAACCATCGAGCATTCCAGAATGGACCAGCAAAATCGATGTGCAAGCGTTGCCAAGGGGAAGTGGCTTTCGGCCATGCAAAGAATTTCCGCGGCGGTGCGGATTGTTGTTCGGCACACGCCACGCAAGAGGAGCACATATTCGTAATCGCAGCATCGATTCCGAACCAAGTACAGTGCTGACGAGCAAGTTGTTTCGTACGCACTATACCCCAATGTCCTTGGTGGAGAAGCTTTAAGACAGATGACTGTAACGAACGTGGGACCACGACTCTGGATTGATCATTATCGGAACGCAACAACAAAACACCACGTCGTACAAAAAGTCTCTCCTTGTGAGCAAAAAAACGGCGAACCAAAGGATCTTCGATCCGTGACTTTGACAAGGGCCATTGCGTAGCAACAAAACGCAAGACAGTAGCAAGGACAGGGTCAGCAGCTGTGGCTGTAGCTACACGACGAAAATCAATCGGAAACGATTCGACCACGTCATCGGCTTCCGAATCAATGAACATGCAAGCAAGTTCGGAAGAATCGAATGCTTTATCCTCAGCAACAGGCAAACGGGACAACGCATCAGCGTTTCCGTGCTTAGCAGTGGACCGATACAAGATATCGTAGCGGTACGGCGAGAGAAAAAGTGACCAGCGAATGAATTTCTGCGCTGTACGTGGAGGTACAGGCTTGTTCGGATGAAAAAGCGATGTCAACGGTTTGTGGTCTGTGATGATGGTAAATTGACGACCATACAAGAAGTCATGGAACTTGGTAACACCAAACACGAGAGCTAAAGCTTCTTTCTCTATCTGTGAATAATTTCTTTGCGCAGATGAGAGCAATTTGGACGCAAAGGCAATAGGGCGATCATGCGAGCCATCTTTGTGCGCAAGCACAGCACCGATCCCGAAATCCGATGCATCTACCATCAACAAAAGGGGTTTTCGGGGATCGAATGGCGTAAGGCAAGTATCTGAAAGTAACGCCGATTTCAACTGGCGAAAGGCGCGTTCGCATTCCGTCGTCCAGACGAACGGAACACCTTTACGGCGTAAGCGATGAAGCGGAGCTGAAATGGAAGAAGCACTGCGCAAAAATTTATGATAATAATTTATTTTACCCAACACACTTTGTAGCTGTTTCAAGTTCTGCGGTGCAGGTAAATCCTGTATGGCACGGAGGTGCTCTGGACTCGGATGTATACCTTGGGCATTTATGACATGCCCCAGGTAGGGTAAGTCCCGAGCAAAAAAAACACATTTGTCCTTCCTCAAGCGAAGACCATTTTGACGCAAGACCTGAAATAATGTTCGGAGATTTTGCAAATGTTCGGCTTCTGTCTTTCCTGAGATCACAATATCGTCCAGATAGTTCGCAGCAGTAGGGACCGACGCACAAATAGTTTGTAAATATTGCTGAAACAATGCAGGGGCGGATGCACACCCGAATGGCAGTCGTTTGAAGCGATACAAGCCAAGATGCGTGTTTACCACCAAGACGCGCTGGGATTCTTCGTCCACAGGTATTTGCAAGTACGCATCTGCGAGGTCCAATTTTGAAAAGTATTTTCCCGGGCACAGTTTGTCAAAAAGATCTTCCGGGCGGGGCAAAGGAAAAGTTGCAGTCACAAGTTGTGGATTCACAGTTGCCTTGAAGTCCACACAAAGTCTCAGTTTTCCGGAAGGTTTTGGCAAAATTACTAAGGGTGAGGCCCAGAGAGAAGCCTGCACACGTTCAATTACACCTTGAGATTCTAAATCGTGCAATGTTCTTGCGACCTCATCACGCAATGCGTGGGGAACATTGCGCGCTCTGAAAAATTTCGGTTGCGCGTTGTCTTTCAATTCCAAATGTGCTTCATAGTTCTTAGCGCAACCAAGGCCCGGTGCAAAAATGTCTGCAAATTCTTCACAAAGACTAGAAACACTGGCGGAAGGCACAGTCTGATTCACTGATAGGACCTGATTTACTATAGACAAATTAAACAATTGAAACAAATCTAAACCAAACAAGTTCACTGCAGTAGTAGAACGAAGAACGTAAAATGATACAAGTTTTGTTTGTCCCTTGTATGTGGCAAGAAGGCTGCACTGTCCTAACACAGGGATATGCTGTCCTGAGTAACTAGTTAACTTAACATTTGCGGCACGCAATGGCGGTTTGCCCAGTTGATTGTACGTGTCGTGATTAATCAATGAAACTGCAGCTCCGGTATCGAGCTGGAATGGTATCACTTTGCCTTCAAAGTCTAAGTCCACAAAAAGTTTATTGTCCTGCTGACGACAAGAGCGACTGTCACGTGCAATTTGAACTGATACAGGTACAGAAGCACTTGCGACTTTACGGGAATTCCGGCGACGTCGACGCACACTTTTGGTGGGACGAACACAGTCACTGTTAGCTAAAGTGTCACTGGACGGGTGGGAATGAACTACATGAATGTCCATGGGCGAAGGTCCACGAGCCTGATTGTCCTGGATTCGACTCCGGCGCGAAGCAAAAGGCCTGGAATTTGTGTGATTGTCTGATCGAAGCTTTTTCTGGCAAACACTTTGAACATGTCCTTTCTTTTGACAGTAAAAGCAAATAGCTTGGCGTGACGGGCAATTTTCACGCGAATGTCTAGTTGCACACCTCGGGCATGATTTCACAGCAGTTGCTTGCTTACGCGGCGCACGTGTTTGCGAGCTAGGCTGCCGCTGCTGTGCGGACGGGCGCGAGGGCCGTGTAGCGTCCCGGGCAGCGCGGCCGGCGGGCCGGTGAATGTGACACACTGCTGGCGAAGTTTCAAACGATGCCTGAGCAAAGTCAAGTGTGTCTTGCCTATCCAATATGTCTATTACTTGTTGAAGGGAGGGATTAACTAGTTTCAAAATCTGTTCCCTTATGCGAACATCAGAAACGTTCTGTGCTATTGCATCACGCACCATAGTGCCTGAATAAGGAAGTCCACAGTCACATTCAAAGGCACACTCCCTAGTAAGTCCTTGCAAAGTTGCTACCCACTCCCTATTAGTCTGACCGGCCGTACGTTTTGTACGAAAGAACGTATACCGTTTTGCAACTACATTTACTGTTTCTTTGAAATAGGCATCTAAAGCAGACAAAATTTCTTCGTAGGTCAGAGTTGCTACGTCGCGTCGGGGAAACAATTTCACTATCACACGGTAGGTAGACACACCGACACAAGAAAGCAAAAACGGCTGCCGCTCTTTACCTTGAATTCTGTAGGCTGCTAGGTGAAAGTTGAACTGGCGAGACCACTCATGCCAGGTTTCGCACTTGGCCTCAAAGGGCCTAAATGGCGGTGCGACAGCGTTGTGTGGCTGCGGTAGCGATGAAGCGGCGGCTGCCGCATCGTTTTGCAGCGCACGTTGACCCTGGACGAGCTGTCCAAGGGCTTCCAATAACGCCTGCGTCTGCTGATTCTGCAAGCGAAAAAATTCGGACAGTACATCTGGAGATTGTGGCGAAGCCATGACACAAACGAATTAATACAAACTCTTTTACTCGTCGCCAAATAATGTTGTGTCTATTTCCTACAGCATAGACACAATGAGGTAGCTAGGTGCACGCTAAACTAACGCAGACGGGCTTGAAGTTCTGGAACATGAGACTTATTAATGAATAAGAAGAAAAGTACGTAGATGTTACTTAACTTTTATTCTCTTGTTGGAATACATCTCTTGAATAGTAGTAAGCTATAAGCACTGATACAAATGGCGCCTTGCTAGGTAGTAGCTATGGACTAAGCTGAAGGCTATTCAATCTGTCTCTCGGCAAATGAGAGGAAGACTTGGTACGTCTGGTCGCAAGCTATGTCTTCCGTACAACTGGGCGAGGTCATGTCCGTGTCTTGTGACCTGCCATGTGGTGGCGCAAGGTTTGCGATTACACAGTGGCGTCACGCGGGTCCGACATGTACTACAGGACCGCGGCCGATTTAAGTTACCACCTAGCAAGTGTGGTGTCTAGCGGTGACACCACAAAACTAATATGCTAACGAAATCAATCGCCACGTCCTACACCCCTTAGAACTACTGTGATGATATTACGCTTTGTGAAGTAATATTAAACCGCATTGATTCCATGAAAACTAACTTCTTTCATTTTATATGACTTGAGAACATTTTTTTATCCATTATTGACTCTCTTCCTGAAAGTAAATAAACGCTAAGCTTTTCGATGAAGCTGTGATGCGCTAGCTGTGCACTGCATAACACTGGGGCTAGTATACTGTTAGCAGAGCCTGTTCTGTTGATGGTGCGAATGGAGCGGTCTACTGCCTGTCGAATCTCTGGAATAATTCTGAAGCAAATGCCACGAAGTGGTTCCTTCATCTTCGGAATCAAATCAAAATCACAAGGACTTAAGTTCGTGGAGTATGGTGGATGGCACCGTACTTCCCAGTCCCATCGACCGAACGGAGCAGCCATAGCTTGCGCTGTATGCGCCCGCGCATTGTCGTGCCAAATGATGGGTCGGTTGCGCAGAAAGTGTCGTCGCTTCTTTCGCAAAGCTGGTCGCAGATGATACTCCAAAAATGACCAGTTTTGCGATAGAAGTGGCGACACTTTCTGCGCAGCCCACTCATCATTCGGCACGACAATGCGCCGGCGAATATAGTGCAAGCTGTGGCTGCTCTGTTCGGACGGCTGGACTGGGAAGTATTGTACCATCCACCAAACTCCTCGGACGTAAGTCCTTGTGACTTTGATTTGATTCCGAAGATGAAGGAACCAATTGGTGGCATTCGTTTCAGAACTGTTCCAGAGATTCGACAGGCAGTAGACCGCTCCATCCGCACACGCTGTGCTAAAGGTCTACTACGCCTTCCAAATCGCTGGCAACGGGTTCTACACAACGCTGGTGACTACTTTGAGGACAGTAACAGATGCAAACATGTAACTCTTTTGCATCGGTTGTGAATAAATAGTTGCCTCTATTTAAGTGCCAATCCTTGTACATTGTTATGTCAGAATTGTAGTCATTATTATTGTAATAATAATAAAAATTATTATTATCACTATCAGTGATAGCAGCTGTAGTAGTTCAAGTACTCCCAGCATTAAATTTAGTAGCTCATAGTCAGTATAACTAACTCACACTGCAAGTTGAGACACACAAATTATTTTAAAACCAGTTATCACATGAAAATTGTTATTCTTTAGGTAACTATGATGTAAAAATGGCACAGTATGTGTGCAATCCTGATCCTATATAAGAGGGAGCCTTCTGGCCCTTATCAGATCAGGTTAAAGGAATAAATAAATAAAGAAATAAAACAATGCTTAGGTTGCAGGACATAATAGGCGCCTGTAGCATGTACACAATGCACAAGGACTTCAACAGTTACGTAACACATTATCGGCATACGCTTGATAACTCGCTAGAGCAGTTAATGGTTTTATCTGTTACGTTTTTCGCCAATTAATAACAACTGGCATCCAATTCATTGAGTAGAATAGTGAGATTTAGCCTACTCTCAAAGATCTATGGAGTCTTGACCTGAGGGCTTCTTCTCCACAGGGAGAAAGACATCTGTAAAACTTGACAGATGCACGAACTGTCTCTGAAACTCCGTGTAATTTCTAGACGCAGCGGAGCAAAAATAGTTCCTACACATTCTGCATCCTGAGAACAAATATGGGGAGTTCTGTACTGTGGTAACACCTATGAGAGAATGCGCCGGGTGTGTTGTGCCTCCGACTTTAACATCAATTAAGTATGGAGAAGTCAGTGGGAAGATTCGTTAGTGTTCAACGGTCATCTGGTTGAAAAGCCTTCCATGCGAGTTCCAGGTTTCACACTCCCCAGACGTCAGTGGAGAACCATCTACCGCTTCCGAACAGGACAAGCGAACTGCGGATATCTAAAGCACAAATGGGGCTGGGAAACATCTCCAGATTTTGACAGTGGAGCTGCCCTGCAAACAATAAATCATATAGTTGGTGAACGCCTGAAACGAGCCTTCGGGGGCTCAATAACTGACATCCACAATGCATCAACTGAAGGGATGAACTGGATCAACAGATTGGACTTAGAAATCTAGTAACTTGTGTGATGTGTACATAATTCAGCATAATACTTCGGACATTTTATTCTCTACCTGTATTTTACTTGTCATTTCTTACACTCTATACTCCTAAAATTATGTATTTGATCCAAGCTCTGTATCATCTGACGATAAATAAGTAAAATATGGACTGACATCACATGACGTAGCATAAGGCTCACGAACGGTATTTCTGTAGCTTTTATCGCTGTGCAGTATTCAAAGGCGGATTTCTTAAAATGTTATCGAGAAAGTCCATCAAAAGGTATAACAAACAATATCGAAATGCCGCGCAAGAGTTAAGAATATTTAACATAGTCAAAAAATTCAGGACACGGTGGTACTTGCATCATAAAAAAAGTGCTGTATCACTTTGAAGAAATCCTAAAAATGTCCAGAAGAATAAACATCATGATATAAATTAATAAAAAAGTAAAGAAATTAAAGCTCTATGGGGCAATCTGAAGCTAGAGACAGAACAGCCAATGCAAAAGATAACATACGTAATTAGAATGATAGGTACTTCTGTGACTGATAATTCGCTAGTTTCGTGTATATTTATCTATAACTTTCTAAGTGTGGCAGGAAAAAGAAAGGATTCAATAGTTTCATCGATGAGCAATGGTACATGTTAAAGCGTCATTCCGGAAAACTAGAGGGACCATCAACATCACCCTCTGAAATCGATGGATGTTTTACAGGTTCTCAAAACAAGATGTCATGTTGTGATGATGAAATTTTAAACAGAATTCTGAATAGTTGTGCTAAGTGATCTCTGATCTAGCGTAAAGCATCACGGAATTTTCCTAAACAGATTGTAACGTACCAGTGTTAAGCCAGACTAAAATAACTGTCAACCAGCTTCTTTTTACCGACATCATTTTCTGAAATAATGGAAGAGGTAACGTACTTAAGAATAGCCTCACATTTAGGTAGAAATAATCTACTTAGTTGGTTGGTTTGGAGGAGTAGACCAAACAGTGAGGTCATCGGTCATATCGGATTAGGAAAGGATGTGGATGGAAATCGGCTGTGACCTTTGAAGGGAACCATCCCAGCATTTCCGTAAAACGGGTTTAGAGAAATCACGGAAAACAAATCAGAATGGCCGGACGCGGGTTTGAACCGTCGTCCTCCAGAATTCGAGACGGCTGTTGTGTCCAAGCGGTTCTAGGCGCTTTAGTCCGGAACCGCGCTGCTGCTACGTTCGCAGGTTCGAATCCTGCCTCGGGGATGGATGTGTGTGATGGCCTTAGGTTAGTTAGGTTTAAGTAGTTCTCAGTCTAGGGGACTGATGACCTCAGATCTTAAGTCCCAAACTGCTTAGAACCATTTGAACCTAATGCTAGTTCAGTGTGCTAACCACTGCGCCACTTCGCTCGGTAATCTACTTAGTACATCTCATTTTGGACATGAGACTGTGCGTGCTATTGGTACAGTCACTTCCATAATATTATAAGCTTTAAATAATATGATACGGCCAGTAGATGAATTTTGTGATTATCCAAGGCGTTTGATTGTGTAGATCATGTTTCTCTGCCTCGTGATGACTGGGTGTTGTGTGACGTCCTTAGTTAGGTTTAAGTAGTTCTAAGTTCTAGGGAGCTGATGACCATAGATGTTAAGTCCCATAGTGCTCAGAGCCATTTGAACCATTTTGTGTAGATGATGTTACTCTGTTGGAAGAACTTAATTTTTTTTTGAACTTATCGCTTTACAAAGAACTGATCTCAGTAATACTAAAAAACTGATAGCAACAGGAGAGAAACTGTTGTTAGTGGTTTGGGAACAAACATTATGTACAGAGTTTTAAAATTTTCAGCTTTTTGTTCCCTCATAATCCTTAGATATGTAACATTCATCGCACGGAGCTAACAATTTTGCAGACTTTATTAGTGTTTCAATAAATCCCAACAGATCGGAAGCAACATTATAAGTTGTTGATGATATATTTTTAAGAATTGTTAATTGCTCTTCTGAGAATGCACTCTAGCTGTATTAGAAGAAATCTCACCACATTTGACAGATCAAGCGTTGATGTAACGATGTAACACATCGATAGGTGTCACTAAATTTTAGGGTTTGCATAATGATGAAAACTACAAGCAGAAGAAACGTATCACTGAGCTGCCCAAACAACAAATTGTGTGTGTGTGTGTGTGTGTGTGTGTGTGTGTGTGTGTGTGTGTGTGAATCTCGAGTTTACCGGCGGTCTACGGAATGGTTAAGAGCACTGTTAGAAATATTAAAAGCAGGCCGCTGTGGCCGAGCGGTTCTAGGCGCTTCAGTCTAAAACCGCGCTGCTGCTGCGGTCGTATGATCGAATCCTGCCTCGGGCATGGAGGTGTGTGGTGCCTTATGTTAGTTAGGTTTAAGTATCTCTAAGTTAAGGGGACTGATGACCTCAGATGTTAAGTCCCATAGCGCTTACAGCCATTTGAACAAATATTAAAGGAAACGAATGTGGTGGCTGAAATGATGACACATAGTGATGAATAAAAGTACAAAATGACATTCACTCATATACTCACAACTCACTCACTTTGACTCACACAATCACTGTATCTCACAAGCTTTACACAACAGTAAAAAAAAGGACTTAAAGTTACAGCATAGGGAAATGAGACATGCTGCAAACTTACACAAACGAGGTTGAGCCAGTCTGAAAAATACGCTAAAGGTGCTAAAACTGAAAGAAAAACAGGAAAAACGAGGGAGGAGATATATTAGTAGTTGTAGGGAAATGTGGGTGAGCCATTCACAGTGTGAACACATTAGAAACATATCCTAAAACTTTAGGAAACATATCATTAAACCTTAAACTTCTAACCAAATTCGTTTTGAATGTCACTTATGAGGGCAGTTCAATAAGTAATGCAACACATTTCTTTTCTCGGCCAATTTTGGTTGAAAAAACCGGAAATTTCTTGTGGAATATTTTCAAACATTCCCGCTTCGTCTCGTATAGTTTCATTGACTTCTGACAGGTGGCAGCGCTGTACGGAGCTGTTAAAATGGCGTCTGTAACGGATGTGCGTTGCAAACAACGGGCAGTGATCGAGTTTCTTTTGGCGAAAACCAGGGCACCTCAGATATTCATAGGCGCTTGCAGAATGTCTACGGTGATCTGGCAGTGGACAAAAGCACGGTGAGTCGTTGGGCAAAGCGTGTGTCATCATCGCCGCAAGGTCAAGCAAGACTGTCTGATCTCCCGCGTGCTGGCCGGCCGTGCACAGCTGTGACTCCTGCAATGGCAGAGCGTGCGAACACACTCGTTCGAGATGATCGACAGATCACCATCAAACAACTCAGTGCTCAACTTGACATCTCTGTTGGTAGTGCTGTCACAATTGTTCACCAGTTGGGATATTCAAAGGTTTGTTCCCGCTGGGTCCCTCGTTGTCTAACCGAACACCATAAAAGCAAAGGAGAACCATCTGTGCGGAATTGCTTGCTCGTCATGTGGCTGAGGGTGACAATTTCTTGTCAAAGATTCTTACAGGCGATGAAACATGGGTTCATCACTTCGAACCTGAAACAAAACGGCAATCAATGGAGTGGCGCCACACCCACTCCCCTACCAAGAAAAAGTTTAAAGCCATACCCTCAGCCGGTAAAGTCATGGTTACAGTCTTCTGGGACGCTGAAGGGGTTATTCTGTTCGATGTCCTTCCCCATGGTCAAACGATCAACTCTGAAGTGTATTGTGCTACTCTTCAGAAATTGAAGAAACGACTTCAGCGTGTTCGTAGGCACAAAAATCTGAACGAACTTCTCCTTCTTCATGACAAAGCAAGACCTCACACAAGTCTTCGCACCCGAGAGGAGGTCACAAAACTTCAGTGGACTGTTCTTCCTCATGCACCCTACAGCCCCGATCTCGCACCGTCGGATTTCCATAAGTTTGGCCCAATGAAGGACGCAATCCGTGCGAGGCACTACGCGGATGATGAAGAAGTTATTGATGCAGTACGACGTTGGCTCCGACATCGACCAGTGGAATGGTACCGTGCAGGCATACAGGCCCTCATTTCAAGGTGGCGTAAGGCCGTAGCATTGAATTGAGATTACGTTGAAAAATAGTGTTGTGTAGCTAAAAGATTGGGGAATAACCTGGTGTATTTCAATGCTGAATAAAACAACCCCTGTTTCAGAAAAAAATGTGTTGCATTACTTATTGAACTGCCCTCGTAAAACAGAGAGCGGGTCTGTCAGCAAATGCTGCCGTCTGGTCCACAGCGATCTGTACGCCGTACGCACCACACATGGTAGCGTCCTCTCGCCGGAACAAGAGGACATTAGACAAAACTCTGTGCTCTATACGATGGCGAGTGAGAAGAACCTCATCTCACCTGCGCGGCACACCTGCGTGCGGATCTGGAGGTCTACAACGAGGCAATAGCTTGCAGGAGGGAATGGAAAACTGAACTAAATGAGGATAGTGACGTGTGTTATTATTGGCCACATGCACACTTTCGTACCCCGCAGTACGCACGTATCTTGACATCCAGCAGAACTTCTCCAGTCCCTTAGTTGGAGGAGGACGTTCTGGATATTCTGAACTACTTCACTTGCTGGATACAAGAGTTACAGAGAGTGAAAGGCACTCAGAGAATCGGAATATACAAGAAGTTTAGCACTGGAAACATTTCCGCTTCAGTGCAGTTCGATCGATCATACGTCCATCTCGGAGACAGTAAAGTCTACAGGGTGTCGGACCGTGAAGCCACGATCAGGAAAAAACAACAGCTGTTTTGACCCATTTGTAAATACAGCTCTAGAGTTGAGGTCCTAAGTTAAAATTTTTTAAGAGAATGTATTAAAAACAGCTGCAGGAATGTAACCTCTCCTGTGCTACACTAAATCAGATGTTTTTCTCGACATGTATAGTAACCAGAGTGGCAGGAGGTTAAAATGCAGGACTTGGGTGGCAAGTGATCAGCATGGATCCTAAACAGCCTCGTTGTCTATCGATGATTGGTAAGAAGGCGTTCCATCTCTGCAAGAGCAAAGATGAGGTATACTGGTGTACCGACGAACTTACACGCGTGACGCACAATGAAGAGACGCCGTCGGAATGTAAGCGGCGGATCACCAGCTTCAACACAGAGCTTCTGTATAGAGTTGGTCCTGTAAACATCCATGGCCACCCTGAACCCTCCTGGTGTATGGTGTCAATGATCTGCAGGAATAATGGCCGCACTGCTCTGTAGACTGTGCACCCATAGTCCAGGGGCGATCGCATTAATCCGGAGTAGACGAGCCCTATCCACTCGTCAAGATCTGTGGTTATGACACGTCAAGAAATTCAGTGCCTTCTGGGCCCTTGCCATCAACTCCTTTAGGTGTGATTACAAAGACAATTCGGAGTAAAAAATGAGTTCCAGTAACCTCACACAACTTTTAAGATTGAGAACGGTGTTCTTCTTCTTCTTCTTCTTCTTCTTCTCCTACCAATCCAGGATGAAGCCTTGTGGCCTGTTCCGGCCTCCTCATTTCTTCCTCGTCTCTCCACGCTCTTTCTTCCGATTCGATTTTATTCCATTGCCTGTCCAGCAATACATGCTCTTTCCTAACCTGCTGTCTTTGGATTGATTACTTTTCAGTTAATGCTTGAACTTCCAGATCACTTCCTATGTCTTCATTTCTTGTTCTGTCTTCGCTATCTGTGGAGGGTTGCATGGGCAGCAGCGTCGTGGCTCGACGGTGCTGACGGAACAAGAGCTGTGATAGCAGCTGGTTCTTAACAATAGATACACAGGGTCCCTGTCGGGGAAGTAGATGAACTATGAATCTGCCATACTCGTGCAACGTCCTTTCGTAAACATTTCAAGATTCAACCATGATATTCAGTTCCTGCTTGTGGAACAACAGTCTGAATTACCGAAACGTCGAACGTTCGGGTAGCGCTGTTCAGGCAAGCCTTCAACGTTCGTCACGACAATGTATCAAAAGTTGTCAACAGTGAAACTATAGAATTTACGATAATACACACATCAAAAACAGTTTTACATCACCTCCTTTCCGAGAGTTCCGGAACCTGTACAGAAAATTGGAATACAGATCAACATAAACATCACTGCCGCCCTTTCTATTGCTCATGAAAACCACATGTTGTATGTTGTACCACCATACAGCGAGATCTTCAGAGGTGGTGGTCCAGATTGCTGTGCACACCAGTACCTCTAATACCCAGTTGCCCGTCCTCTTGCATTGATGAATGTCTGTATTCGTCGTGGCATACTATCCATAAGTTCATCAAGGTGCTGTTGATTCAGATTGTCCCAGTCGTCGACGGCGATTCGTTGTAGATCCCTTAGAGTGGTTGGTGGGTCACGTCGTCCGTAAACAGCCCTTTTCAATCCATCCCAGGCATGTTGGATAATGTTCATGTCTGGAGAACATTCTGGCCACTACTCGAGCGATGTCGTGATCTTGAAAGAAGTCATTCACAAGGTGTGTACGACGGGGAGCGCGAATTGTCGTTCATGAAGACGAATGCCTCGCCAATATGCTGCCGATATGGTAGCACTACCGGTTGGAGGATAGCATTCACGTGTAGAATAGCCGTTATGGCGTATTCCACGACGACCAACGGCGTACGTCAGCCCGACATAATGTCACCTAAAAAATCAGGGAACATCCATCTTGGTGCACTCGCTGGACAGTGTGTCTAAGGCGTTCCGTCTGACAGATGATTGTCTGGTTGAAGGAATATGCGACACTCATCGGTGAAAGGAACCAAAGAGGCAATTCCGACGCTGCGGTTGATAATGGAAGCAAAACTAAAGAAAAATCAAGAGTCGATCCTAGGATTTGCCGACCTGGAAAATGCGTTCCACAATGTGAAATGGTGCGAGATTCTCCAAATTCTGTGGAAAATAGTGGTAATCCTTAGTGAAAGACGGGTGATACAATATTTACAATAGACAAGAGGGAATAATAAAATTGGACGATCAAGAACTGAATGCTCGGATTAAAAAACGTGTATAACAGGGATGTAGCCTTCCGCCCTTACTGCTCAATCTATACATGATGGAAATAGAAGAAAGTAGCAGGAGTGGAATTAAAATTTAAACGAAAGGATATCAATGATTTGATTCGCTGATGGCATTGCTGTCCTCAGTGAAAGTGACGAAGAATTACAAGATATGCTGGATGGAGTGAACGGCCTAATGGGTACAGAATATGGATTGAGAGTAAATCGAATAAACACAAAAGTAATGAGGAGCAGCAGAAATGAGAACAATCAGAAACTTAACACCAGGATTAATTATCACGAGGTAGATGAAACTAAGGAATTCTGCTATCTGCGCAGGAAAATAGCCAATGACGGACGGAGCAAGGTGGACATCAAAAGCAGACCACCACTGGCAAACAGGGCGTTCCTGGCCAAGAAAAGTCTACAAGTATCAGACATAGGCCTTAATTTAAGAAAATTCTGCGAATGTACATTTGGAACACAGTGGTAGTAAAACATGGACTGTGGGGAAACCGGAACAAAATAGAGTCGAAGCATTTGAGATATGGTGCTACAAGCGAATGTTGAAAGTTAGGTGCACTGATGAGGTAAGGAATGAGGAGGACCTGCACAGAATCGGAGGTGAAAGGAATATGTGTAAAACACTTACAAGGAGAAGGGACAGGGTGATAGGACATCTCTTAAGACATTTGTGTTCAAATGGTTCAAATGCCTCTGAGCACTATGGGACTTAACTGCAGAGATCATCAGTCCCCTAGAACTTAGAACTACTTAAACGTAACTGACCTAAGGACATCACACACATCCATGCCCGAGGCAGGATTCGAATCTGCGACCGTAGCGGTCGCGCGGTTCCAGACTGATGCGCCTAGAACCGCTCAGCCACCCCGGCTGGCAGACATTTGGGAATGTCGTCCATGATACTAGAGGGAGTTGTAGAGGGCAGAAAATGTAGACGAAGACAGAGATTGGAACACATCCAACAGATAATTGAGTACTTTGGTTGCAAGTGCTACTCTGAAATACAGAGGTTGGCACGGGAGAGGAATATGTGGTGGGCCACATCAAAGCAGTCAGGAAGGAGACTGATAACTCAAAGAAAAGTAGCACCAAAGTCAAAATCGTTAAAAACGTTGTACAGCTCAAACTATGCGTCACTCGTATCGTCGATTTTCGTCTGGACCACAATCGCAACTGAATATAAACATATGTCTTAGGAAACCATCTCAGATTCTGTTTAATTTTTCGGAAGGTGATAATTCAGAAAGTCCACGTACATCTGTTTCACGAGATTTGCGTTTTTCATCTACCACTAATTCATCATCGGGTAATTTTACACAGTTGTTAAGTTTCATTAATATTTGTGATTGTGCATTTGCTTCTGTAATAACTAATGGCACAAGTACTTTGTAATGCACAGGTAAAAAGAATACATGACCGGGGCCCAAAATTGAAGATGATGCTTCAAGGTTTCATACAGTGCTTTACACGAAGCGTAGAACCTGATTTGCATGATTTAACAGGGATAGTTACCATGTGTTATTTTTTTTTCGTTTCTCTATATTGATTCGTCTGTAAAGGAGTGTTAAATGTAAGCCTGATCGATTGATAGTGTAGAGCCTTCTTTACGTAGATCGGCTTGTAATTCGTCGAATGTTAGCAGCACAATTTCAGTGCATCTTCGGTCAGCTACACAGAAACTACAATCTCCTTTTTAGATGGGATGAACCGTATTGATTTTCTTCTACCCTAGGCCGAACAACAGTATTTTGAATTTTACGATCTGCTGCTGATATGGGTTTACTTTCAAAAAATTTATAGATTTTTGTTTTTGGAGTCACTAAGTTTTTTCTGTCGTTTGGCTGCGCTTATCTTTCACTTCAGTACATCTTTCCTGTTGAATAGCTTATCTTAGTACTGTTATCCTTTTAGTTGCTTCATGTGAAAACGGAAACATCACGTGCTAACAGCAAGCTATTGAACCCAGCTTCTAGTAACAGAATTTTGTTCTTAGAAGTGTTTTGCCGAGGCGTTGATTTAGGAACTGTTTGTGAGACAACTGGCTTCCACTTGGTTGCATTGTAATATATTTAGTGTCTTCTGATATATCCTCTTTGGCTTCTTCTGAAATTAGTGGTAAACATGTGAAATATTGAAAATGAGCCTTTCTCACTATATATATATATATATATATATATATATATATATATATATGTGCTAAAGAACGCAGTTATACAAAATGAGAACTGCACTGAAATCAACCCCTGTACCTTCTGAGATTACTGTCAGATAGAAACCTGCTTTATACTACATAGTGAAAGACAGCTGAAGTAAATGACTGAGTCGTTTGTTTTTCCAGTTTGCCACACAACATTAGATGTAGTTTTAGAGGTGGAGAACGATAAGTTATAACAATATAAAACACAAACATACTTTTACGCCCAGGGACGGTGTTATCAACCCAACCGATTTTCGGCTGATTCTGGCATATTTGTATTTTTAAAGCCAGAAAATATTATTCTCACCCGACAGCTGGAAATCTCTCAGATTTCTCTTTTTGCTCTGTATTAATAAATGAAACACAATTAATTACTGTAATTAACTTATTTCACATTGTTACGAAGATACAGTCGAAAAAACAGGTGATTCCATTGAGTTGATAATGTAATTAGCATTCTGTATTTACTTTTAGAATAGAAAGCTCAACACGTTGTTTAACGATCAGTATTCTGTACGTTATTGCCTCTGAGTGACGTCCTACGCAGTAACAGACTGTGGTGGCGCCACAATGGGTTGCTTTAAAACATATTTTCACTAGCTACTGTACAGTCAGCAGCGCCATTATAGCCATTCCCTTTATTAACAATACACTGCTGGCAGACTCTAATCGTTTTCAGTGCCTTTATACACTCCTGGAAATTGAAATAAGAACACCGTGAATTCATTGTCCCAGGAAGGGGAAACTTTATTGACACATTCCTGGGGTCAGATACATCACATGATCACACTGACAGAACCACAGGCACATAGACACAGGCAACAGAGCATGCACAATGTCGGCACTAGTACAGTGTATATCCACCTTTCGCAGCAATGCAGGCTGCTATTCTCCCATGGAGACGATCGTAGAGATGCTGGATGTAGTCCTGTGGAACGGCTTGCCATGCCATTTCCACCTGGCGCCTCAGTTGGACCAGCGTTCGTGCTGGACGTGCAGACCGCGTGAGACGACGCTTCATCCAGTCCCAAACATGCTCAATGGGGGACAGATCCGGAGATCTTGCTGGCCAGGGTAGTTGACTTACACCTTCTAGAGCACGTTGGGTGGCACGGGATACATGGGACGTGCATTGTCCTGTTGGAACAGCAAGTTCCCTCGCCGGTCTAGGAATGGTAGAACGATGGGTTCGATGACGGTTTGGATGTACCGTGCACTATTCAGTGTCCCCTCGACGATCACCAGTGGTGTACGGCCAGTGTAGGAGATCGCTCCCCACACCATGATGCCGGGTGTTGGCCCTGTGTGCCTCGGTCGTATGCAGTCCTGATTGTGGCGCTCACCTGCACGGCGCCAAACACGCATACGACCATCATTGGCACCAAGGCAGAAGCGACTCTCATCGCCGAAGACGACACGTCTCCATTCGTCCCTCCATTCACGCCTGTCGCGACACCACTGGAGGCGGGCTGCACGATGTTGGGGCGTGAGCGGAAGACGGCCTAACGGTGTGCGGGACCATAGCCCAGCTTCATGGAGACGGTTGCGAATGGTCCTCGCCGATACCCCAGGAGCAACAGTGTCCCTAATTTGCTGGGAAGTGGCGGTGCGGTCCCCTACGGCACTGCGTAGGATCCTACGGTCTTGGCGTGCATCCGTGCGTCGCTGCGGTCCGGTCCCAGGTCGACGGGCACGTGAACCTTCCGCCGACCACTGGCGACAACATCGATGTACTGTGGAGACCTCACGCCCCACGTGTTGAGCAATTCGGCGGTACGTCCACCCGGCCTCCCGCATGCCCACTATACGCCCTCGCTCAAAGTCCGTCAACTGCACATACGGTTCACGTCCACGCTGTCGCGGCATGCTACCAGTGTTAAAGACTGCGATGGAGCTCCGTATGCCACGGCAAACTGGCTGACACTGACGGCGGCGGTGCACAAATGCTGCGCAGCTAGCGCCATTCGACGGCCAACACCGCGGTTCCTGGTGTGTCCGCTGTGCCGTGCGTGTGATCATTGCTTGTACAGCCCTCTCGCAGTGTCCGGAGCAAGTATGGTGGGTCTGACACACCGGTGTCAATGTGTTCTTTCTTCCATTTCCAGGAGTGTATAAGAATTTTCGCTTTGAATAAGCACTATGTTTTCTTAGACGTGTGTAGGTGGTTAAAAAATGCCGATAGTACCACTTCACTGCATTTTGGGCTATGTATTTTCAGGTCATTTCCTTAGAAACAGCATTTGTTCAGCTCGCTGAGATAATCAGCACTCTGTATAACGCAATGCGTACTTACAGATGATTTTATTCCCTCCTCGGCCCTATTCTTGTGACTGATAGAATTTTAGTCTGAAAACTCTGTTTAGACTGTCTAGCACAAGAAAATAGTTAAGCAGTTTTCTCATATTTGTCAGATTTGGAATGACCTGTCAGTCACGATTAGTTGAATATGAGAAGTTCGATACAGAAAAAGACAAATTTGCAAAATTCACTTTTCACTTAATTAATGACTAATTTTGGGTTACATGAACTCATTTTGAAATCATCCAAGCAGACAAAATGGTATCCTCCGAAATAGCACGTGAACCACGTCAAGATTGTACGTATACGTGTAAGAAAGTAAAGTGTAACCATGAACATCACTGCAGAACTAACACTGGAGAAGAATGATTAACAGATGAAGTATTAAAAGACTAGATTCAAAGGGTGTCGCGGGAAGAAACAAGATTGTATATATACACATATGAAAGTCAGTTTTAACCATGAACACTGAGATAACAGACATATATTTGTTCTGTCTCTGTTCATGGTTAAACTTGACGTTGTTATATACCTATATGTATAATACAGACATATATTCTGTTTCGGAAAATACCACTTTCTCTGCCATAGGTTCAGGTAACTAGAAACTAGTCATCAGTTAAATGAAAACTGAACCCAACAGCTGTAACTGGTTCTACACTGAACTGGTTACTGTCCTGCAGTTAATCCAGTATGTTAGAAATCCAATACATAGAAGAAGTTAAAAGATTGGATTTAAAAGATGCCGACAGATAAAACAAACGTGCAATATCGTTTTTGGCAATGCCATATCATATTCAACTAACCAGGACTACAGGTCAATCTAAATCCGCCAAGCATGTGAAATCGGCTTAACCATTTTCGTGTGCGAGATATTCTAAGCTCAACTTTCAACCTAAAATTCTATGCGTCAGAATAAACAGAGCCGAATCCGAGATGGCATAATTTGTGAGTACGCATGGTGCTATACAGTGTGCTGATTATCTCAGTAAGCTGAACAAATGTTGTTTCCAAAGAAATGATCTGACAACACATCACACAAAATGCAGCGAATTAGTACAAAATATAATATGTCCTTAAATTAAATTTTTGTTGAAACACGATTTTTGTGATAGTTCGTACAGCATGCATGTAGAGGACAGCACTTCTGTTACTATTACGAAAAAACTACGTGTGTGTGTTTTGTATTTCATGTGTTTGTACTTTGTACTTCAGGTATTTGTATTTCATACTTCACAGAAAATAAAGGGTGTGTAGTTTCAACATTTCTGAAACATTTAGAGACTCACTCAAGTAATGCAAAAACAATTTTTGAAGGTGTGAAAGCTATATTAGATCACATTGAACTCAATTTGAAGAAAATGCGTGCTATTCATGCAGATAACGCATTTTACGGTCGGCAAATACAACAAAGTTTATGCTCTTTGTAAGCGAAAAATTCGACACCTAATCCTCATACCATGTTCTTGTCACTCCATCAATTTTACACTCTCTCATTCTTGTGACTAATTATCAGCCCCTTTGCAGTTCATGTTTTAATAAACACACAACTTCTTTCACCGCTCCTCGATAAGACAAAATACCTACAATTATCAGTATCACTGATGAGAATCTTTTGGCGATACAACAAACCGCTGGAACACGATGGATTTCAATTGAGCCCGTCTGTGGATGCGTACTTAACTAGTGGGAGATCGTAAGAGAGTACCCAGGACAAAATCAGTGAATCAAAAAGACTGTACCGATCGGACTCTACATACAATATATAAAGACACCAAGAACTAACTGCGTATACCTACAATTAGTTCCACAAGAGTGCAACGTAGTTTCGAAGGCACTCCAGTCTAGATCTGCCGACCCCACCAAGTAGCTGCGAGATCTCTCTATTTTATGCAGGAAACTTTCAAAAATGATAGTGTAAGAGGTAAGAGCGTGCCAGGGGGATCTGCTTTTTCTAAAGGTTGAGAATTTTCTTCATACCAAGCCACATTGGTTTCCCACTTTTTAAAAGTAAGTAAGAATTTTGCGTAACAGCGGAAGAATAACTGTGGATACTGAAATGGGAATTCGGAAAATTTGCATGAACTTTATTTCCGTCTTGTCAGTCAGCTCCAATCCCGCCTCCCGAATAATGTTGAAATGCTCCGAACGTTGTCATCCATAACGGCAGGGAACTGTTTTGGAAGTCTAAAGGACGACATCATATCGTTATTCATCCTTCCTAAAAGCAGAACTCCAATGGCAGAAAATCAAGTTTTTGGAGTTGGAGAAGAATGTGTCCAACAAAGTTGGATTTTGGTCTGATTATCAAAATATGCGGATGCAATTAAAGCCTTTTAGTGATCTCTGAAATTTGAACAAAAATGCTTCTAGTGCTGCCTTGGTCAAATGCAGAGGTAGAGATATACTGAAATAAATATTGCGGAAAATTCGTATACGGATGGGAAGCGCCATCCTAAATTGCATTTTGAAAGTTCGTACTGGCCTTCGGTACTTCCAAATGTGCTGTCACAATTTCCAGTTTCAACATGTGGTTCTGGAAAAAACAGGTAAGTCTCGATATAAATGAGCAACCGGCTACATTTATATTAGTAAATTCTGCAAGTTTTTTACATTACCATACTTCACAAAATTAAAATTGTTTGTTTCATAGGTACCACTCAAGCCTAAGGCAAGAGTAGTGGTGGTAACACTGACAACTCAGGACTCCCAACAATAACACAGTTCGTGAAAGAAGAAGTGAATGACCATGAAATACCTGTTTTTTATGATGGGGTGAAGGACTCCATTAAAAATTCACGTGTTATAATTATGAAAAATATTATCGTGACGTGGAACTTTTAAGTTTTTGTAGTCTAGGAGAAAGAAATATTATACAAATACACGAACAGGTGTGCATTTAAGAAACAGGTATTTCTTCGTTGTCAAACCACCATAACAGTCGAGCCCATGAGGAATGTTGCCAACTCTGTCAAATCGATTTCGGCTTGCTAACTTTCGAAACCTACGAGAAATCGTTCAGAAAAAATATATATGTAAGCAGCAGATTTTGAAAGATGGTTAGCTGAAGTACATAAAGAAAGCGTGTTCTTCATACTATAATTTTATCTGGCTGATTTCTAGCATATTTTTAAATTTAGTTAGTCAAATTACGTGTGACAATGTTGTTAACACTGCCCATGGGCTCTAGTTGGTTTGGTACTTTTGGTGACGACGAAATTTTGGAAAAAATTTTAAATATCGGTTTCTTTTTTGTCAGTTTTATTTGCAGTTCTTTGATTTTCGAATTCACTTCACCTTCAGTTTTTCAAACTTCGCCATAAAGTGTTAAATTCGTCTTGTATATTTTGTTTCTTTTTATCAGCATTTGCTATACTGTATATTTCATACAGTTTGCTGCAAGGAATAACTAAATCAATTTGTTTTATTCATTTTAAATTTGATAGTTAAACTGAAAAATTACGAAATAGTAAAAACAAGGAAAACATATGCATAATTCAACAGAAGTCAAATTTCGACTGAATGATGTAAACAAATCAACACAGAGGAAATTAGAGCGGTGGTGGTTTTGTCAAAGCTTCAAAAGTGGTATTTGGAATTTCGGCGTATGTGAGATGTAGCCGATGTTCGATACTATAGGAACCATGTGCATGAATAACGAGCACATCGCGCAGCGCCACGTGCCCAAATTGGTACAAAGATATTTACACCTTAGTAAGTAATAATGAGACAATTGGTATTGTTTTGCAGTTTGGTTAGAGTTAAAATTTAAAGTTGTAATGCAAACCAAGACAAAACTTTATAAACCTAACGTCAAGAAGCTTATGACTGCGCCCTCCCCCCTTGGCACACATTTCCTCACTTTATTGACCCCCTCCCCCCCTGCCTCCCCCAAACGTATGGTCGGATTTATGAATGGCTCCGAATTTACGAAGAGAAGAACTTGTGGAAACGCTCGAGAAGAAGATAAGAAAGACCGACAGTAGAAAACTTCCATGGTACATTCGTGAGGGTTGGGTTGTGCTGATTTGGGGAGGAGACCAAACTGCGAGCTCATCGGTCTCATCGGATTAGGGAAGGATGGGGAAGGAAGCGATTTGCGGAAATCACGGAAAAGCTAATTCAGAATGGCCGGACGCGGGTATGAACCATCGTCTCCCAAATGCGAGTCCGGTGTGCTAACCACTGCGCCACCTCGTTCAGTATTGTGAAGTGTGGAGAATAAATACTGTACGGGGAAGGCAGCCGTTCGAATATACCCCACATATAATGGAGGAAGTTGTGTAGAAGTGCCACTTTCAGATGAAGAATAGAAAGACAGATTTCTTGGAGGGCTGCATGAAATTGGTTGGAAGACTGGTGACAAAATGAAGATTTGGCCGCCTTACAATCAGGTAGAAGTGCAATAATTCCAAGGGAGTCACGGAAGTTGGCTCAAGTTATGCAGCAGTTTTGTAGCAATGACTCCAATGGTCAAAACGTACTAAAATAAAAATTTTCACGGAAGTGAAGCTAAAACATATTCTACATAGTAGTGAGTAGCAAAGCTAGAAGTAGCG
This sequence comes from Schistocerca nitens, assembly GCF_023898315.1. Classification (NCBI taxonomy): domain Eukaryota; kingdom Metazoa; phylum Arthropoda; class Insecta; order Orthoptera; family Acrididae; genus Schistocerca; species Schistocerca nitens. The sequence continues at coordinate 161,705,924 of NC_064617.1, read as the reverse complement.
GAATAGTTACGAAAATGGCAGCGACAGCATGCAGCAATAGCAGTTAAGTATTTAATTTAAAACAGCATTCCGAGGAAAAACAGGCTGCCTTGCTTTACTTATATCGACCGATGATTGAATACGGAATATCCATTTTCGCCTGGTTTTACGACTCTTTTTAATAACACATCAACAAGTCGAAAAATGAACTTCACGCACACCAGTCCAGCGAGACCATTATTAACATTTTTATTCGACAAATTCAGAGTGCTGTGGAAAAAAGAGTTCATTTTTATGCAATTTTTCTCGATTTCTGTTAAGCCAAAATGTAAGGAGGTGGCACGTGTCTTGTCGGTTTGTGAACTGTCCGAGTAAGACGAAATTGCAGGTTCAAATCCTTATCCAGAACGTACTTTCTAATTATGAGTTTCCAGTAAGCGATTTATTCAGGTCCGCACGTTGTAAATAGTACAAGCTTACATAATACAAAATGAGGTATGTGACAATCTTACGATTTTCGGGAAAGCAAATTCCATTTATTTTTCACAACTATGAGAGTTGGAAGAAATCGAAATACAGTCGGACGCGCTAGCAACAGGTATGATAGAATTCTGTACCTGGGGGAGTCGGTAGCGGCAGAGTTATATACACATAGACGTCATCATTAGAAAATTGGTGCTTGTGTAGGAAATCTCGAAGACAATAAAAGCTATATGTAACTACCGTGCAAAAAGCAAAATGTAATACTGGACTCCACATTACTGCGATGAGATACGTCCACCAGTCTTCTACAGATGTCCCAACTGAATATATTAAGGTAGATTCAGTGGTAGATTAGTAATATATGGCGGTGCATAGCTGAATTAAAAGACGTTGAAGAAAATCTCAAAAAGTAACAGCGCTGTTCCCACTGCTTTGTTTAGTCAGCGTTAGCGTTAGCGCATGACGTACTCTACTATCTGCACTGTAATCAACAAAAAGACCTTCTCTTAATTTCATTAAGATGAGCCAAGCAACATTAAGACGTTTTTTATCGTATTCCGTAGAGTAAACGCGGCACATACACCTTAAGATATAAGAAACAACGCACTACGAAGAAATTGTGAGAGTGGGACGGAAATTGAAAGATGTGACATACGTGTACAGACAAACAATTGATTAGAATTTCAGAACAACAAGAGTTGGAAGAAATCGAAATACAGTCGGACGCGCTAGCAACAGGTATGATAAAATTCTGCACCTGGGGGAGTCGGTAGCGGCAGAGTTACATACACATAGACGTCATCATTAGATAATTGGTGCTTGTGTAGGAAATCTCGAAGACAATAAAAGCTATATGTAACTACCGTGCAAAAAGCAAAATGTAATACTGGACTCCACATTACTGCGATGAGATACGTCCACCAGTCTTCTACAGATGTCCCAACTGAATATATTAAGGTAGATTCAGTGGTAGATTAGTAATATATGGCGGTGCATAGCTGAATTAAAAGACGTTGAAGAAAATCTCAAAAAGTAACAGCGCTGTTCCCACTGCTTTGTTTAGTCAGCGTTAGCGTTAGCGCATGACGTACTCTACTATCTGCACTGTAATCAACAAAAAGGCCTTCTCTTAAAATTCATTAAGATGAGCCCAGCAACATTAAGACGTTTTTATCGTATTCCGTAGAGTAAACGCGGCACATACACCTTAAGATATAAGAAACAACGCACTACGAAGAAATTATGAGAGTGGGACGGAAATAGAAAGATGTGACATATGTGTACAGACAAACAATTGATTAGAATTTCAGAACAACTGGACGATCTATTTAAGAGGAAGAGCTTCACTGTTTGACCAAATCTGTAATGCGTTGTTCCATATGTGGCCCATATGCAAGTAGTTATTCTGCATGGCATTGAATGGTAGAGTCAATGGATGGCCTCCTGTGCTGCCCAATTGTTTGACAAACGCGAACACAAGCAGTAAAAGCTCTCCCGGGTGCGGGCAGACCACAACGGTTTGCCGTGAAGGTCAACAAAACGGGACGTAGAACATCTTCATCTTACTGCTTTGCTGTAAGGGTGTTGGGGATAACAATCAAAGAAGTGCCGCTATGAAATGAAATGGTACCCCAGTCCATAGCTCCTAGCTGTACGTCCATATGTTCTTCGCCAGTCAGTTCGCACTGCTGTACAGGGCATCTCCAAATACGTTTCCTCTTGTCATCGGGGCTCAATTCGAATCGAGACTCACCACTGAAGACAATTGTACTGAAGTGGTATTCCACGCAGAAAAGTGTCTGGGGACGCCCTGGTCGGCAGTGGGATACCACACTGGGTGTAATCCGCTTCCGAATGATGGTCTGTGGTGCTACTTCTGCTCACAGCAGGACCCCTTTGGTTGTCACTCGCAGGAGGCTTACAGTACAGCGGTATGTCGACGACGTTCTACACCCGTTTTTATGTCCTTAATGACAAGCCATCTTGGGCTTACATTTCAGCAAGAGCCCACACACTGTGAGGGTTTCTACTGCTTGCCTTCGTGCTTGCCAAACAGACCAGCTAGGTCGACAGATATCTCCCCACAATTGGGAACGTTGACGGCTTTAAGGCAGGGCCCTCCCACCATCTTCGGGTTTCGACAGTCTACCGCGCTAATTGGACGGAATTTGGCATGATTTTCGTCAGGAGGATGTCCAACAACTCTGTCATTCAATGTCAAGTCGAATAACTGGTTACATATGGGGCCAGAGGAGGACCACCGCATTATTGACTTTCTCAATCACCGAAACATTTTCCCTGGAATAAATCGTTCAGTTCTTCTCAAGCTGTAATCATTTGTTTGCCTGTAAATGTACATTGCGTCTACCGATTTCCGTCCAGCTGGGATAATTAATCCATGCTACATATTTTTTTTTTTTATCTTAAAGTGTATTATGGAACAACCAGTCATCCACTGTACTACTTCATCTCAATGTTTCCGCTATTTTGGACTGAATTCTTCAATGTTACTGTAGCCCATTCTCCCGTATATTCTATCTTTTACATTTCTCTATCACGATAGCACATCTTTCTCTCTTGATAGACTAGCACTCTACCTTCAAATCTAACTGTGTATAAGCTATATCCCGATCGAATTGTAGTTACTAACTTTGTATGATACTTTTACGGCTTGCTCACTGATATGTAATAGAACAGCTAGTAACAACATTTAATTTCGAATTTAGAGATTAATTTTCTAGTTTTATGGAAACAGTTTATATGCTGCCTACGATGTATTTACGAATAATGCATATATATCCAGATTTTAAATGTTCTGATTGGCTGTTCCGTCGGATATTGGTACAGTATTGCATACATTATGAATGAAGACAGACACAACAATGGTGTAAAGTTCTACAGTATTTATTATTTATTTCACAATCTGGTTTTCGGCTGATACGCCATCATCAGGCACGCAGTAAGTATATGGTGCCGTGAAATTTTACTTGCTCAAAGATTTTAAACGAGGGCATCTACGGGGCATCTCCCATTTCCAGAGATGAAAAATACGAGAGGGATTATTTCAGTGTAAATGTGATGTGAAATTATTTATCCAGGATGAAATATGTGATACACAAACCACTGAAATGTATAATAATTACAACAGAGTTCATAGAAGAAATTAAATTCAACAAAATCTTTGGTTACAGGTTCCAATGGTGTGGTTGAACAAAATAATCCTATCTTTAATACGTCCTAAATTACGCTGGAGAAGATTAAGCAAATAGATGAAGCAGCTGTAATTATAGAAAGTAAATTTTTTTTAACGCAACAGCAGAACTTATAGCGTCTAACTGTAATAAAGGAAAATGAGGCATGTGAGTAAGAGGGATAATTTTACATGATCTGTATTGGATTACGAGTAGAATAAGTAGTAGGTGTTAGCGACTAAGGGAATTGCGTCTTGTCATTCAGTACTGTGCTTGGTTGGTGAACAACAGTTTTTAATTTCAATTTTTTCAAGTAAATTATCTTTATTTCCTTATGGATGTGATGTAATACTTCATGTTTCACTTTGTAGCTATGAGCCACTCTAAACAGGCCATAACGTACTACTGAGTGATGAGACATAGTTCCCTCATTCACGAGTTCTTACTTCAGATAGCCTACTATTCATAATCCTATCCAGACCACGTTGTAAATTACCCCTGTCACATAAATGCCCCATTTTCCTTCGTTAATGTTACTACAATTTATCTTGTTCCGTTAAAAAATTTTACTTTATGTAACCTGCTTAGTTCCACTAGTAAATATTATCAGTTTGGTCCTATTGAAGACAAAATTATTTTGTTCAGCCACACCACTGGAACATGTCGCGAAAGTTTACTGTTCAATTTACTTCTTTCTTTAGACAGCTGTTGTAATTTCGATGTAGTTCATTACTTGATGTGACACATATTTTACCTCAGCTAAATAATCCTACATTGCATTTACAAAGAAATTGTCCATTATCGCTTACTCCTAAATCTAGCATTAACGTTCCTCATCTCTAGAAACGGAGGTATTCTTTAGATGCAATAGCTTAAAATCCTTGTTCCAACAAAATTTTACTGCACCACATACTTATTATTTCACCTGACGAAGGCGTGAACCGGTTTGAAATAAATAATAAATGTTGTAGAACACCATACAATGTTGTATGTGTTTTTGTTCATAACAGATTTTAATTGTCGTTGCTAGTTGATCTGTGACTGATCTGTCCTAAGCATATTGCATGCAATTAACGTCATTGTGTACTGGATACGTTACATAGAGCGTTAAATGTTAGCCTGTAGTGATATACGGTTGTAGTTTATCTAGTCTGTATATTAATGCAATAGGAATAAAGTTCTTCAGGTTTTCCACGCTGTTTGTACTTATAAGGGATCCACTGAGATGTATTCCTTTCGTTTCATTGTACAAAATAGGAAAAAAAAGTATTCTTGGGGCTACAAACCTTTTCCAGAGCATCACTGTTTTTGTTAACGCATTTGAGAATGTGTGACATCACAGAAAATCATTGGTTGTATGAGGCGCTTTTCAGCATATGTAATTTGAAACAAAGAGAGTGAATGGCGCTAGAGTAACAAAAATTTGTGTCTGAAAATATGATCGTTACACCAGATGTACGCTATGAGAATAAGTAAAGGGAGGGTGATGTGTTTTAGAAAAATATTTTGTTATATTATTATTAGAGTGCCGTAACGTACTTTATCTTGTTAGCTCAGCACGGAGCAGATTTTCGGAAAGCTGGTCTGCCTAGGCAAGAGACAACGTATTGCGACGTTCATTAGAAGAAGGACGAGTGGGAATGCATCATCAACGGACGACGGGGACGAGATGAGCAAGCTCTCCCTAACCACCACTTAAAACATCGTTCCACATGCGGACTCACATCTTATGTCCACGTTTCTTCCGATTCAATCTACTTCCAGTAAATGAACGGATAGAGGCTCAGTCTTTCAGACTGATCGTACTAATTCTATTAGTAATTAGTTACCGATTTATTTTCTACTGTAGACTGGAGTGACACGGAATACAATGGAAATTCTTCGAAGGCATTAGGCTCGGCCTTTATCTCACAATTTTCTGGTTCCAACTGTACAGACGGGAAAGAGACGATACGTTATGGCACTTAATACGCTTACAGACGTTCGAAATATACAATGCAATCATTATTATTATCGAAATTTATGTTCCATAAAGCAGTTACCATCTTTTGCAATACGTCACTGCATTTTATTCGATATGAAACAATCTATCTAATCTCAAGACCCGTATCACTAGAAGATATCGCAAGATACACTTATCTGAAAGTCATTGTACAAATGCGAGGTGTGACAGATCCCACGTACCAAAGCGAATCTTCTCACGTTCCAATCATATCTGATAAGGAACGTTGACTTAATGGTATTTAGTAGAACATAGAAAACAAGAAACCTATAAAAATAACAAACTATATGTGCGTAAGGTTGGACTCAATATTTCAGTTTCCATGAACTTCAAGTAACCTTATATACCACAGAAAAGAATTCTGCAGCGCTTTGTCCCCCATTTTGGAATGTGCTCGACACATTAACAATCAAATTTGGGAATGAAAACTAGATACATGCCGTTACGAGAGTCATTTCATATTTATTTAGACTATAGTTTTTCCCACAAGTTAACTCCGCATTACAGTTGGCGGGATGCAGTATTTTGGTCTTACTGAGGCAGGGCATCACTACAAGTCTAATCACTTTATAGTACCACCCACTTCTTCAACTATTGTTGTTACGTGAGAGGACAACATGGACTGTGACCATCAAGAATAGTGCTGAGAGACGTAGTTTCTGTGTTGGGGGTGTGTAAACACTTTAGATACTTCTTCAACTATTGTTATTACGTGGACAACATGGACTGTGACCATCAAGAATAGTGCTGAGAGACGTAGTTTCTGTGTTGGAGGTGTGTAAACACTTTAGATACTATAAGGCAATTGGTGGAAGAGTGTACAGCGTGTGCGCGTCACTAAATGTGCTTTTGCTACAGGACAATTCTCGTCCCTTACGAGTCGGAAAACCGCGGCTGCCAACTGCTTAAATGAAATTCCAGGTACTGCAACACCAGTGGCATGCTCCTGACATGATCTCTTTAATTTCTGTAGGTCCTCCTCGAACTCCTGCTCAGAAGTCTATCGCACCCACCATGGAGCAGCTTCCGGCAGTACATGGAAGTCTGTGAAATGATGTGCTCGCAAGGGTTTCGCGTTGTCCCGAATATCTGGTTATCAGAAGGGACGAATTCAGGAGGATACAATTCGTGTGGCAGTATCTGGAACCATATTGCAGCAAAGGTAGCCGTCGTTTTCCCACTAGTATGGGGACCAGAGGCGCCGTGGTTGTTGACATTCTAAACAATCTGCTACCAATTGCCTCTGAATAACCACAGTTTTCACCCCATCCTTTTTACAGAAACCAAGTTATCCAGTGCCGTCCTTCACGATCACACTCCATGTAGTCCGCTCACCTAACGACAGTAGTGCATAAATAGGGCTTCCAGTGATTGTGCTGTCACCTACGGCTAGATCAAAGTGGCTAATAACGCAATTTGAGAATTACAGTGCTGTACACCTACTGGTGTCCAGCTACGATGTCTGTAGATCTACTTCTGAAGAGGAATTAATGCCTGAGTCCTAACAAAAGACATATACTCGAGCAAAGGGCGTTAGGAACTTAATATTTTGCTCTGATGGCTCAAAAACAGTGTTATGCTTTACGGAAACATATCCAAGGGAGAATATACCGCTTCTAGTATGTTTTGTCAATTACTAAGAAGCGAAGAGTAATTCTGAGGAAGATTCTTGGTGGACACAAAAAATTTACGAAAAATGGGTAATGACGAGCAATGAGAAGATCTACCAGTTTATTAAACCAGTATCGATCGCAGTGTAAGAGAAACGACCTTCAGTACTTCACCGCATATTGATACTACACGATCATGCATTCTGCCGATTTCAACAACAAAACTATCCAGCACGCAATTTTTCTTCTGATCCTATGCCCACAATTTTTTTTTTTTACTTTTCGACATCATTCAGAAAAATAGTCAAGAAAATTCGTCTCTGGAGAAAAATCAGGACATCGTTAACTGAGATCCAGTAGATTTATACAGGCGTGGGATGAGTAATCTATTGAGCGTGTCGGACTGAATTTGATAGTGTGAGATAATGTATTGTTGATGATTTATTCTCTCTGATGATTACTGATGTGTTCAATAAAATAATGCACAACACTGTTAAAATATGCACCTTCCTCATTCAAATGAAATTGAGATTAGCACGATATCTTTACGACAAAAGTTTTTTTTTAAAAACACATAAAGTATCTGCAGCAGGTGCGTGCCTATTCCAGCATGATACAGTAAGGTATTACGCATTCAGAACTTCGAATTAATCTGTGTTTACTTGCTGTCCTGTGCCCCAATCAAGTGGTAGGAAATGTGGCATTTCATGAATAAAATAAATAAAACATGACTATTGATATTCGACCTAACAGCTAGTAGCTCTGTCACGAAACTGCAAAAAATGTACCCTTGAACGACGCTGGAACCGAAGTCAAAGCGGCCCTCACTTTAGGAGTCACCACATTACCTCACAGCTAGCAGAGTATGGCAGCAGTGGGCTGTCCCTTATTGCTGGAGTGCTGCCTACGACAGATAAACTTGCAATGTAAATGACGAGATTAAGTGCTATTTCGACGTCGAATGACCTTCCTGGATTCAAAACCAAAAATTGGCAAATTTATTTCATACCTTATGTGAAAATCATTGAGATTACTTAACAGAAATGATACGAAAATAACAAGTGATTTTTGTAAACTAATTATGTTTGTACTGAAGAAAATCGAATCATTTGACATGTGGTTCTACGGACGGATGTTGACAATGAGATGGACTGAAAAGGTGGCGAATGAGCAGTTTCTGTGCAGAATCTGAGAGGAAAGGAATTTGTGGAAAACACTGACAAGGACAAGAGGTATTATGATAGGACATCTGTTAAGATGTTAAGGAATGGCTTCCATAGTTCTAGAGGGACATATGGAGGGCTAAGACCTAAGACTGTATAGAAGGTCAGAGTCTGGAGTACGTCCAGCAAGTAACTGAGTACGTAGGTTGCAAGTGCTACTCTGAGATGAAGAGGTCTGCACAGGAGAAGAATTAGTGGCTGGCCGCATCAAACCAGTCAGAAGCCTGATGAGTCAAAAAAAAAAACTGTGTCATTCAGGAAGAACGTGTCGGTCACAGGGTTGCCAAACATATCCACAATATCGTCAGGCTTCAATTATACTTCCAGCAGGAAGAAAATCAGAGTATAAGAGGTTTAGAAAGTGACTAGAATTCAAGTCTCAAAGATGGTACCAGTAAAGCGGAGTTACTAAAAAAAGTTTTCGGTAATTTCTTCACGAAAGAATACGAAGTAAATATTCCAGAATTCGAAACCAGAACAGCTGTTAGCATGAGTGACATAATATTAGATATCTTAGGTGTTGCGGAACAACTAAAATGACTTAAGTAAGGCTAGTCTTCCGGTCCAGATTTTATACCAAGCAGATTCTTTTCAGAGTATGCACACACAATAGCACCTTTCTTAGCAATTTTATAAATCGCTCACTAGACGAAAGGCCTGTTCCTAAAGACTGGAAAGTAGCACCGGTCACATCAATATTCAAGAAAGGAAATAGGAGCAACCCACTGAATTACAGACCCATATCACTGACCTCAATTTGCAGTAGGATTTTGGAGCATATTCTGTACTCGAACATTATGAATCACCTTGAAGAAAAGACTTATTGATACATAACCAAAACGGATTCAGAAAATATCGTTACTGTGAAACACAGCTAGCTCTTTATTCCAATGAATTAATGACTGCTGTCGACGAGGGATCTCAGATCTGTTCCATATTCCTTGATTTCCAGAAGGCTTTTGATACCTTTCCTCACGAGCGACTATTAATCAAATTGCGTGCATATGGAGTATAGTCTCAGTTGTGTGACTGGATTCGTGATTTCCTCTCAGAGAGGTCACAGTTCCTAGTGATAGACGGTAAATCATCGAGTAGAACAGAAGTGATATCTGGCGTTCCACAAAGCAGTGTCATAGGCCCTCTGCTGTTCCTGGTTTACATAAATGATCTAGGTAATAATCCTGGCAGACCCCCTTAGAGTTTTTGCAGATGACACTGTAATTTACCGTTTAGTAAAATCATCAGACGATCAATTCCAATTACAAAATGATCTAGAGAGAATTTCTGTATGGTGCGAAAAGTGGCAACTGGCACTAAACAAAGAAAAGAGCGAGGTCATCCACATGGGTACTAAAAGAAATCCTATAAATTTTGGGTATACGATAAATCGCACAAATCTAGCGGCTGTCAATTCGACTTAATACTTAGGAATTAAAATAACGACCAACTTCAATTGGAAAGACCACATAGATAATATTGTGGGGAAGGCGAAACAGAGACTGCGTTTTGTAGGCCGAACACTTAGAAGATGCGACAAACCCACTGAAGAGACAGCCTACATTAGACTTGTCCGTCCTCTGCTGGAATATTGCTGCGCTGTATGGGATCCTTACCAGGTAGGATTGACGGAGGACATCGAAAGACTGCAATGAAGGGCAGCTAGTTTCCTGTTACCGCGCAATAGTGGTGAGACATTCACTGACATGATACGCGAGTTGAGGTGGCAGTCACTAAAGCGGTTTTTTTTTTGCGGCGAGATCTATTCACGAAATTTCAATCACCAACTTTCTCTTCCGAATGCGAAAATATTTTGTTGAACCCACCTACGCAGGGAGAAACGATCATCATAAGACAAATCAGAGGTCGAACGGAAAGATTTCGGTTTTCCTTTTCTCCCACGCGCCAGTCGAGGGTGGAATGGTAAAGAAGTAGTATGAAAATGGTTCGATGAACCATTTGCCAGACACTTAAGTGTGAATTGCAGAGTAACCATGCAGATCTAGATGAAGATGTAGACGTGGCGGCTGACCGTCGAAATAGCCAATATATATCTCAGTGAATTTCTTTCTCTTCTGTAACTGGATTTAGGGACTAGAGCGTCGTCGCTAATAACACTGAGATGTAACGACTGCAAACTGAACGACACAGATCATTAACTGTTACATGATTTGCGTTTTTCTGCCTTAAGTGTACTGAAAGTAAAGAGCTCAACGCCAACCATCGCTCACGTCTCCAGTAGTTATGGTATAAACTTTATGAGTAGGCAACACATTTTTTATAATAATATAACTGGAAAATATTTTTCTTGGGAATGATGTCTTTGGCACTACCCATGAAAGACAGGTGTACAAAAAAGAGACCATAGAACAGCATGGAATGCAAAACGTAACATCCACAGAGGGACTTCTTAAGCTACGAATAACATGAAGTCCCTAATCAAGAAAGACTACTATCCCGGAAAACACAAGAAATGACAGAAAATGCAAGCTGAAAGCTCCGTTGTAAAATAAACTGGCAACAATATGCCGCGTAACTTCGATTCCAGCTTCTGCTGACGGTAAAGGAGAAAGCAGATGTTATCAGAAAGTGGAACAAGGAACACGAAACATTGACAGTAATATCCTTGAGTAAAACTGTTCAAATTCAAATGGCTCTGAGCACTATGGGACTTAAGATCACAGGTCATCAGTCGCCTAAAACTTAGAACTACTTAATGCTAACTAACCTAAGGACATCACACACCATCCATGCCCAAGTCAGGATTCGAACCTAAGACCGTAGCGGTCACGCGGTTCCAGACTCTAACGCCTAGAACCGTTCGGTCACATCGGCCGGCAGTAAAACTGTCATTCAGTCCACAAATACTAAACGATAGATAATTATCAACTATTTGCTATGATTAAAAAGTATCGGTTGCTGACACTTTGTCAATAACAGCTAAAGACGCTTATGTTGAAGAGCTATTCAACGTGCAGTATGCTGAAGACAGAGAGAACCCGAAATGACGGCAGGTTCATTTAGTTGAGCGTGGTGATTTATAATTATTCTACACTTATTCTATACCTTGCTTGTGTAGAGCGTTGTTAACTTACCCCCTTACGTTTTAATATTAATGATGCCTCTAGGCTGCCACAGTAGTCATAGGAGAATTATCCAGTTGTATCGCTGCAGCACTGGTGCTCTGATGGTTCTAGAATTTGTGGAGAGTATCCGTATACTGCTGACTCATAAAACCAAACTTCCTCTACAAAAGGTAGTAGGTCACACTTTAATTTCTATACATAAGATGATGGGCCTTACTGAATTTCTACCTGTCAGAGAATTGCTCAACAGCGGGTGAATATTATCAAGCCCACTAACCCCTCATCCTACACACAACACAGTCCCTGTATACGCCAGTTAATCACTGCAAAATACCTTGAGCTCGCATGTTGCTGTCAACGACTTAATTTATATGGCAGGACTGTCACCTGTCACCCTATTATCGTGGCGATAAACATGTGTTATGGTCCACCACACAATCGTTCACGCTCAGTTCCTCCCCCCACCCGACACACACACACTGTTATATCCTAGCCAGTAATGCCAACCGAGCCCGCTGCCAAAAAGGTTGGCAGCATCAAAGTCCGGACGCCGTCCGCATAAGCAGCGCCAGCGATACAGGAAATCGCCGCAAGTCTGCGCGCGCCACCGCTGGCTTCTGGCTTCTTAAGCGCTGGAGTCGCGAGCGCTAGGACAGTTCTGGATTCGCCGCTCAGTTGTATACTCGCCACCGAATTGTGTACCTGCTAGTCAGTTGTGTGTTCATCGCAGCAGAGTTGTTGTTTGTCGTCAGCCGACGCTGACCTAGCCGCACCGACTCGAACTAGACAGATTTCTGTAGACACGGAGTTCACTACTGTGTTCCTGTATCTTCGTTAATAAAGATAAGTACCGACTTTTATTTAATCAGACTGTTTGGGTTTTCATCTTTCTGTTCACTGTTCCAGCGGACCGGCGGCCCGCTATTGAAAGTGTGGCGGTGACTTCGTAGGCCGTTTCTACAGCGAAGTGTTGTCGCTACGAAGGTCGTCACAAAACACACACACACACATACACACCCACACACACAATGGATGATTCATAAATTATGATACCGAAGGAATATTTAATCCTAAATTAACCACCTTCCTATTATCTTTTATGACTGGATACTCTGCCTTTGCTCTGAAGAGAAATACTTGAGATAGATACGGATATTCAGTATGGTGATCATGCAATCTTTCCATTCTTCCAGGTCCATTATTCGAAAAGTTGTGAAAATAAGCGACAGAGAATCATCTATTAATTAACGTATCTGAATTTTTGAAGTTCTCCACATGCCAATAGTCAACTGACGACTATGTAAAACTGCTTTATGACCTACGCACCACTGCAGTACAGGCTTATTCGTTTCGTAGGAATCGGTTACTTAAATTCGTTTCGTTCTGTATGGATTAAGGATGAGAAAAAGTCTGATTTTAGATATACTATTCCTGCGAGATTTGAGGGTATGGCTACGTTATTACTGTCACTCAGACACTAAGGAATCGAAATAGTGAATGTTATCTCATTGGTGATGTGAAAATGCAGAGAGAAGATATTTACTTTACTTTTAATTTCACATAATGTATCGCATTTGAAGCACGGTTTGCACATCATCGCAATAACACAACACACGGGGAATACAGGCAACAAGTTTCCGGATGAATCTTTTGTTGTGTGGCAACTCTTCCCACGTGTAATGAACTACTTCGAACACCAATGGCATAGTTGTCAGTATAATAATTTGTTAGATTTCTATGGTACTGCAGTCAGCACCTTTGGGAGGGCAGCACACCACCTCAAAGCCTTCCTTCATCTGAAGCCAGTGTTTTACACAGTTCTCTGTACAGAGAGGAGAATGGCCATGTAGGAACATTAGTCTACCTCCTCAAAATCTCAGAAGGAAGCATTATATTTACACTAATATGAAGTATAATGACTAGAAAACGGAAAGTCCAGTTGCCACAGACCGCTGCAACCACTTGCCGATATCCATCCCCAAACGGTGACAGCACCTATGCATCTGATAGACATATTTGCAATCGTATCTCGCTCTACTTTGTTGATGTCGATGAGCTGATGTATTTAGTGAAGTAGAAAACACCTATTCGACCGTAAATATACCTTGTTCCCACTAAATAAACGTTTCCCTTTGTCGCATCAATGGGAAGTTTAATTGGGCACCTTTATCTTGCCTTTTTAAGATTTCTTTAACCGTTGATTTTCGTCCATACCTTCCTTTCTCGTTGAAACGACGATGAATGGTCGACCTGTTCACATTAACTTGTGGGATGTTCATTTCTGTGATAGCCCTGAAAGGGTCTTCATCACTGCAATAGAGTATACTACTCTCTGTATACTCCGTGGTAGCCCGTGGACGTCCAGGGCGACGACAACGGTTGATGGGGCTTTCGTCCACCATCCTCTTCAGCTAGAGATGAGTCGTAGAATTCATCTATCCTAAGACACGCGAAACGATGCTGATACAGTATTCATTTTCATAAAGAACATGAATGCGATCTTAATGAAATTCCTTGAGCTGTGACGTTTCTCAAGTGAGGACATAGGAAACGAATTGGGCTGCAAGGTGGAGAGCACTTCCTTTGCCTCAGAAGTCAAAGTCATTCCAATTACATACTTTGAAAACAGATTTAATAAATTAGTTCCTTGTGAGTATTGCTTACGGTGATGATTAAATGTATTTTGCCTACCCAATAATAATAATGAAACCTTGTTAGACATTAAACGAAAAATTTATGTTCACATTGTGATGCAAGTCGTGTTGCTCTAGCTATAGTATATTAGTTAACTGTGTCGCCTCACACTTTACACCACACAAACCTGTAACAGCATTTCATACAAGTGGGAAGATAGTGGAATAGATACTACAGTGATTTAGTAATCGATGGTTATCTGGTTCGAATTCTGCCGCCTCTCTGTTTTTAACTCATTCTGAACAAATAAACTTGTTAGTTTAGTATGACAACGTCAGTTGAAATGTTGAAAATACTCACAGTATGTCCTTTTATGGCTGCCAGTGCTTATGGAGGAAAACGAGGACAAATGGTTTCTCGTCGTTTCCCTGTTATAAACTTACCTCAGATTGAGGAAGAATTCATCTCTAGGCATTTAATCGTTTTCTATTTTTAGCAGTCTTATACCAATAGATATTAAATGATATATTTTGTAAATATTTTGTACAACACATCCGCCGGTAAAGCATGAAGAGTCACAACAAGTAAATATTTGTTTTTGAAAATAAACATGTGTGTCCTTACAGGTGCATGAAGTCTATTTAAAAATTACATTGTGTATATATATGCTTATTGAGTGATGATATGGTGTAGAAACATTTAAAGTCGCGTTATCGTCTGTGCAACAAAAAAGTAAGTTTAAAAAGATTGACGTCCTCTTATAAACTGTACCACCACCATTCTTATAGGTTGTAGTCGTAGCTTTTAAAGTAATTTTCATTCTGCATGTTCTAACAATTGGTTCGTTCTAATGATTGTAAAGCTACATGTATTGTCAATTGTAATAAAGTAAATACATATGGCATATTTATGGGATATGTTTGGAAGTATTAACTTCTTCAATTTTATTATTTTCCTTTATTTAACAACGTAATGAAATAGGTTATCTTAAATATATAACTGAAATAATGTACTACACACTTCATATGCTGCATGGTTTTACTAACGCACGTTATGACAAGACATGCTAGTTGGCACTGCAGAGGATATTGATCGTTTTTAGCAGGAGTAAAAATGTGACCTTTACTTACCAGAGCCTCGGGGGCGAAGTGGTGGACCACAATCTGCTAGATAAATGTCACATGCCTGGATTTCATTGAGCTGACTTGCAAATGCTAGCTTTTAATTTGTCTGAACAAACTGATATACTCAGTAATTTAAAAATGGGATGGCAGACAAATGTGGTATTACAGCTTGATAACTCTGCATACTGCATTTTCTCTGCACCAGCCAGAAGCTGCTTCGGAAGGTACAGCATTTGGATTCAGAAAAAAGCGTTATCATATTTTTATAGTTGTTTCTGATTTAATGAACAAACATGGTTTTCAAGTTTTGCAGGTATTCAGTAGGAACGAGAGTAGCCTATCTAGACTGCATAAACATCAAAAAGAACATGGAGGTTATAAGTAGTCCATAAAGGGCGGCAGATACCATATGAACTTGTTACTTCAGTGTTACTGGCCCGTATGTGGGTTCATTGCAACAATTTTGCGACGATTAAAATACTGGAGCTCCATGTGGCACCATACATTCTGTATCAGACAGTGTCTGGCTGACTAGTGAATTATTTGCTCATTTCACGGAAACTAAAAGATGTGGGTCAAACAGAAAGGTGTCCGTAATATTAGACGCACATGCCACACATATAAAAATGTACATTTTATACCTTAAGCTAGAGGTGACGTTTTAATCATTCATTGACTGTCTCCACACGACACTCACAGACTACAGCCACAAGAAGTTCCATTATTTTACTACTAAATGTCATAAAAATTAAAGTAAATATTAGTCATACTCACCAAACATCTATATTTCTACCTATAGTTGAGATAATATTTTTTTACACAATTTATAATACGAACGGTGCTATTTAGAAGACCAGCTTATAAACAGTACCACTTTGCACCTCTCCACCTATTGTGTTGTATCTTTCTAAGTGCACAAAATGTATTATCGAAATATTTGGTGAGTGTATATGAGAGTATGAACTACGCATTAGTACTATATTTACATATTATGTATTAGATTTCAATCAAATTACGACGGGGTCGAAAAGTTTATAGCCCGAGATAGTTACCGTAATGTCTCGAACAAACAACACCACATATTTTTACTGTGACCCATAGTGTGTACGCAAGTCAAATTTCGCTGCTCCGCTCGTTAGTTTTGCCGCTAGTGTAAGCAAAATGGCGAATATCGAGAAATATCTTCATTTGAAGGGAATGACGCCGAAGGAAATTGCGGAGGACATCCGGAAAACACTTAAGGACAGTGCTCCGTGTTATACAACATTGAATACTGGGTGAGGGTCTACAAACATGGAAGAACGAGTGTGGAACATGCGTCAAGGAGCGGAAGACCTGTCACTGTTGCCACTCATGAAACATTGACCGCAATTCAAGATAAGATTTCGCAGGATCGTTGAACAACGATGCAGCACATTGAAACCACATTTGGAATCTCCCATAGGCTTGCTCATGACATTGTTGTTGATATTTTTGGAATGCGGAGAGTTTCATCTCGGTGGGTCCTGAAAGGTTTGATTGCAGATCAGAGACGGGAGCGTGTGCATTGTTGTGAAGAAATCGTCCGCCATTTGATGCGGATAAGGACGGCTTTCTTGCAAGATCAATGACAATGGACTAAACGTGTGTTTACGACTTTGATCCTGAGAAAAAACAACAGTCACAACAATGGAAACATACTGCATCCGCTACCCCAAAAAAATTCCGGGTGCAAAAATCCGCCTGCAAGGTGATGGCATCGGTATTCTGGCATGCAGAAGGGGTAATTATGGTAGATTACTATCACAAGGGCGTAACTAACAATGCATCATACTATTGCACCATCCTGTGCCATTTGAGAGAGCAGATAAAGAAGAAAAGGAGCGGAAAATTGGCGCGCGGAGTTCTGTTGCACTAGGACAACGCGACGGCGCACAAAGCCCTCGCATCACTGGAAACTGTGTGTGACTGCGAGTCCAAATTGTTATGCATCCAGATTTGGCTCCATCAGATTTCTTCTGTACCCAAACCTAAAAAAAGACCTCAAAGGACGACGATTTGACGAGGATGACGTAGTGATTAGTGCTGTGAACGCTTGGTAGGGCTCGAAGTCGGAGACCTTTGATTTAAATGGTTTGCCAGAAGTTATCTCAGCATGCCCGCTCTGTCATTCTTAATCTGTTGGGTTAGAAACTTTTCGACGCTCACTCGTAGAAAAATGCTGAAAGTGGTCTAACGTTGAGTACTTACCCTATACATAGAACATATATGTTGAGTATGATCATATTCAGCTTAGTATGTGATCTTTGGTGTAGCAAAATTTATATTTTGATATTGTGATTCACAGGACGGTTGCCTTTTTGACTGCGTAGCCGCCCGCTACGCGATGCGTCCATTATGGTGCAATTGGTGACACCCGAGTGCTGAGTCTTCCCCTGCCAGTGGCGTCCTTGAGAAGTTGTGTGGAGGAGCACATGGTCAGCATGCTCCCCAGTGCCCTCAGACTTTGTCGGCTCTACTTCTCGCTTCAGCAGCTCCTGAATTGGCGTCATTAAGGTAAGTGATTCCCTCCTAAGCCCTTCCTCCAAGGAACTGTTCTTGGCACTATCGGCTGTTGAACTCGGATATAGACGCAGAACTTATTTCCAAGACAGACTTTGACTACAAATAACTACATATTTTAATCAATTTTGAGATAAGGAATGTATCTGCGGTGCAGAGATGTTTGTAAAAGTAGTAATTACAATCGCAAATCAGATACGCCTGATTCCGACATCAGCGTCATCTCTCGTAGCATGACTCTGAACATAACATTAGGCAATCTGAAGATTACGTGACGTTAGAAATATGTCATAGCCAATAACGTTTTTCTTTAGATTATGACTACAAATAAAGCTTGCAAATATTTACACAGTACACGATAACCAACGTCTGGAGCAATAATATTGATAATGAACGTAAAATGTCAATTATCTGTCGACTAGTGATAAAAACGGCCTGAAACAAAAGGAGAGTGAAAAATACGTATTAAAACCATATTTCGAGTAGCACGACAAAGAACTTGAATGGTTGGAGGTTGTATGTGGCGTGTTAGAAGCTTCACTCCTGTGTTTTTGTTCAACTTTTCAGACGTATGTTTTCGTTTGTATTAGTAAGAGAACACTTGTCGGAGTTGCGTAGTGCACCGGAAACAGTACGGAGAGAAAATTTGGAGATATAAGCAAATGCCTGATCGGCCTTTCTGTAGGGCTTCATTCTGGCAGTGGTAATAAAATAATAAAATGTTTTATTTCCTTTCCATGTTATTGAAAAACCAAGTACTATGTAGAATCATTTTCGAAGATATAAGTCTTATTATACTTTAATACGTATCACATTGTCATAAAAATACTTTCTTTCCATTCCCTGAAACATGTTTTACAATTTAAATTATATTTAACTGTAAATTTCCACGTCATTTTTACGTTTCTATGACACGGTAAACACCCTTATCATATTCTATAAACCTGTTATGATTTCGGGCACGTATAAAAAGAGTAGCCTAGCCTTCTTTAGTCAGGCGTATGGAATTGTTTCTTTCGCAGTAATGAGTTTGACACCAAGTCCAAGGCATGTAGCCAGTAAGCTGCCAGATTACTAACACAAAAAATAAACGATTTTCACGAAGTCACAATGATACATATGTGTCTATAGCAGTCTTGTGATTACACATTCAAAAGTATTTTCATCTGAAAGTTCTGTAAATGATTTAATTATTTGCAAACTTCCGTTGAAATAAAGCTAATTATCAATAGTTAATTTTACCTTTAATAATTTTTGAAACTGTCTCTCTTTTCAATATGTACGTTGCTCGCTTGTAATATTGCCCATTTGCAGTGTATTAGTGCTGACATGTGATTTTGGTTGAATTTAGGGAAGTTCTTGTCATGATTTCAATCCGTCAGATTATTATCAGTAGTAATATAAGGAATGTTCAAAAAGAAACGAGACGGAGATATAATTACAGAAACCAGTACCTATCTGTTAGAAGTATTGTCCCTGGCTGTCGAGACACTTGTCCCACTGTGACACAAGGCGGTCAATGGTTGTCTCATAAAATTCCTGGGGCTGCGATGATAACCAGTTCCGCGCGTACAGCTGGACGTCGTCGTCCGAGGCGAATCGTTTGCCCCTCATAGCCTTTTTAAGCCTGGTTTTTTGCTCGAAAATGGAGTAACCACAGGAAGGGAGATCCAGAATGTGTGGAGGGTTGATGTTCTGCAGAAGTGTCGCAACTGTGTTGACCGTATGAGGCTTTGAGCTGTCGTGGAGTGGAATGACCCTTGGGTGAGATTGCCTGCTCGTTTTGATTTGTTCGCTTTGCGAACGGTGGTCAAGGTTTGAGAGTGACGCTGGGCATTCACTGTTGTCCCATGCTGCAGGAAGTGAATCAGGAGGGTGCCATATTGGTCAAAGAGAAACGTCAGCATAACCTTTCCTGCCCTCGTGTGGATGGCCTTGGCTCTTTTTTTTTTCATTTGTGGTATTGACCCTGGATGTTTCCACGGAGACTTTGTCGTTTTGATTCTGGTTCGAAGTAATGACACCATGACTCATCTCCAGCCACCACTCGTGCCAGTAACGCATTCCCTTCCCGAGCATAGTGCTGCAGATGAGCAAGACAGTAGGCCATTCGGCATGCTTCCTGGTGTGGTTGAATACTGTGGGGCATCCATTGGGCACACACTTTGCGCATGTGCAATCGTTCCTTCACGATGGTGTGAACACTACTGACCCTCAATCCTACCTCAGCGGCTATGGCTTCCACACGCCACGATATTACCCTCCTGTCACCGGTTTGCGCATTCTAGACTCCACCTCGTTTCTTTTTGAACGCCCCTTATATATTTAATCATAACACTGACACAACGAACTTCCATTGTTAACATGCAAGCCTGTGTTTAAGTACTCTTTGTATACAAAGAGTATAGCTTATTATAATTGTTTTACATTGAGTTTAAGTCTTTTGAGAAACAGTTATCAACTTTTGGTCGTTACCTAAAATAAATTCGCTTTCTAAGTAGTAGACAATTGTATCGAGTGGTGTTTAATTACATTAAAGGTCAGCTGTTACTAATAATAGCTTATTTCTTATGTTCTCGTACTGGACTGATGATTCTGTATTTAAAAAATTACAAATTTATTGGAGAAATTCACACATATAAAATTTACTGTATGACACACAATAATTCTGATTAAATTTTCAGCATCAGTCACTGACTTATGTACAATCCATAAACACATTCCATAACTTGCTCAAATCTTGGCAATAACACTGTGGCAGTTAAACCATTACTAGTTTCAGCTGGCGAAGTAAAGCTGCTCATCAGTTCTAGATGGCAGAACAATGCAGTGGGGACGATCCCAAAGTACAAGTTCGTATTCGTTTCAGCGGCTTGAAGGAATAGGTGTCAGCACTATGGGTAACTTCCCCATTGTTTTCAGCATGCACGAGGACAAAGGGAAGGTGTGTGATGCAACTGTTTTGACCTAAGGTTTGGTAATATTTTTGAGTAAATTGCCGTCAGTTTTCTGGGAGAATATTTTTCGTAAGACATGCGATGGATGGTACTTTGGCCATGGGCCTACAATGTGGCTTCAGTGTTTGAAGGAAAAATCATAGTGTTGTATAGGAAATTTGATGAGCATTGATGATGATAAGCCAGATGTGTTTGACGAAAGGAGCAAGTCAGATTGGGTACGTTGGCTTTGTTGACATGTGTGGGCCATGGTACGAGCAGCTGAGGATCCGCTGGCCGGTGCACATTCTACTGGAAGGCGACTGTGCGCCATGGATTCAGTATTATTGCTTACGGACTGCCACTAGATGTGATGGCAAGCAGGACACTTGGCGTGTGCAGTAACCAAGTGGCTTTGATGTAAAAGGCCGAGGCGTTGGAGGAACCACAACACAAACAACGCCCAATTCGTATGATAAAAAGGACAACGATTTAAAACGTGTATAAATGATTTCGGTTCATGAAGACGGGATGTATTGGCGACACCGATGAAATGTTACAGCCAGAAGTTAGAACTGTCGGTAGAAGACAGTCAGCAAACTGTCGGTAGCTGCTGTTAGCAGAAAACAGTCAACGGTTTGTGAAAACGTGTAACAAAACACGTTGATCTATTGAATGATGAGGTGGGATTACATGAAAGATTAAATGATGCATCAGGGTTTTCGTGCGGTGCGCAACTGCGATAGTGAAACGTTTTGAGATACGTAAATAAAGTCCAGAGTTGTAACCTCTAAGACGTGGCTTCAGATAGGTGCTAGTGAGAGTTTACCGCAAGATGCTTGAGGTCTGGGATGATTTATAAACAGATACCATAACATTACTTCTGAACCTAGTGATTTTATAGCTACTGCCCCTTTCTCGATCTTATTTGGGAACATCATGACCCCAGTTTCCTGTAAGAGCACGATGTACTTCTCAAAATAATGTAAAAATCAGCGTTTGAAGAATGGAACGATTCCTAGCACTGCTGTGTACACATCCCTCTAAGTCTATTATGTTAAACGACAAAAGCTGGGTCTATGGTCAGTTAAGAGCCCATTAGGGAGAAACTTTTATATGAAACAATAGTTTTTTATGCATAAGTAGACAGAAGAGAAAAAAAGCTTTGAAATATGCTTCTTATTGATTTACAGAGTTAAATTAATTTGGTGTCATTTTAGTATGGAAATGAAACTTTACTCTTAATCTATTGTTCTGAATAAAATTAAGTAACAATATATGATAATGTGAAAAAATGTGCTTAGAGCAAAAATCTTGTATAGTGAACCATAATTTGAAAAAAATACGTGTTCCTTCAATTACTAAACGTATTAACAATAAATTAAAAGATAAAAAATGGGAAACAGTAAACAGATGGCCAAACGTGTTCTTAATTCTGTAGGTGCACACAAATATGTCATTTAACAAGAAATCATTTTGTATGTCCATACGAAATGTAATTTACTTTGATACATTCATTACTTAAATATACGTAGATTTTTCTTATGTTGAACGTTATGATTCAATATTTGTTAATTAAAGCTACAATTGTTAATTCATACGCAGTTTCCAAAAAGTTGTTTACTCTCTGAGATCTTACTTCCAAACTGCATAGAACTCAAAAGAGGTACTTTCTTAATGACTGGCCTTGATACCACACTGGATGGAAGGGAGTAATGCTGATTTAGTCGAAAACTAGTACTCATAAAACAATTCTTTGGAATTCTAAGAGCAACAGGGATCGCAGGGTGCCAAGTTATGCCAAGTTAGAATAAAAAACATTGTCCCAAATTCCGATTTAGACTGCATTTGCTTAGGCCACTGGCTTTTGACACGAAAAGAGAAAGGTTTGGGTATTAATTATGGCTTTAATCCCTACCTGATAAAACAATTCTTTCCAGCCGAACAATGAAATCCCAATCGCTACAAACAGTTTGGCTACAACAGACATGCTCACTACACCTGACACTGACAGCATGGTGAGAGACATCTTGTGTACTTTACAGTTTCTTACTAAAACATTTGTTTAGCCTGATCACAATGTTCAAATCAGTGATTTCTATTTTCAACCTCTTAATCGGTCATCTTCAGATTAGAAAACAGACAGGCGATGTCTACACGAAAAGAACACGTACAATAGTTGCGCCGCCGCCCCGCTTACGTCACACACCCTCCATACATTCCATGGACATAGTCTTCTGTAAATACCGAAGTACTTAATTCAATTTCGTTTTTAATCATATAAAATAATTCAATTTACAATGTCATATACGTATGTAAAGGTGTTCAACTACCCAATTTCAACTACTTTTTGAGGACCAGACAGCCACCTCTTCCTAGGAACCAGCGCCGAGTTTGAATTATGGCAGTAAAGAAAGGTCACTTCCGCTATCTCTACCAACCTAACAAAATTGTTGGAAAAAAAGTGCACTTGTACTAACCTAAGCCACCTGACCGCCACTTCCTCCTAGGAACCAGCGCCAAGTTTGAAATCTGCCAGTAAACAAAGCTCACTTGCGCTCCAGCCGCCAACCTAAGAAAATTGTTGGAAACGAAGCTCATCACCACTAAACTAAGCCACCAGCACTCAACCTCTTCCTACACGTTTAGGGTAAAAGGACTTACCCCGCACTAGGCCGTGGATGTAGGAACCAATTTACTTTATTTAGGAATGGAGTGTATGTATCTCACAGACATGTTCCACACCAGCCAGACCTGCAAAACATTCCTACATAACTCATTTACAGTGCTCTAGACACACGCTTGCTAATTGTAAACAGTTAAAAATAACCCATAGCACAGCCTACAGACATGTGAACCGCTCGTAAATAATGCAAAACATTTACGTCCAAATAGTCAAACAACTCCTAATTTTCGGAAATAATTTCAGTCCATAGGCTAATGGAAGGTGGAAAGAGTCTACTTTATTTATTTGGGACATATCTTTTTAACCTTTTGCATCTCATAGGTTTCGATATGTAAGGCTGACATAAGGCAGTTTCTGAACTCCAGTAGTGCTCTACACCTGGCAACACAACTGCACCCACCAAGATATTCATTCCAATCCAGACCTCTAACTCCTCTATAGAAAAATTTGTCAAGTTATTTTTTGACTCACTCACAGTCTGACCAGATTGCAGTTTTTGCGCAAAAACCACTCAGACTGCGCTGTGCTGCTCAGGGAAGTAAGGAAGGGGTGCACTCTATTTATTTGGAGCCCTGTTATTTAGTCGTGGAGTATATTCGTCACAAAACACCTGCACTGATCCGACTGTGGTCATCTGACACAGGCCACAAATACGTTAACAACTAATTTCACCACACAATAGCAAACAGTTCTTAAATAATTCAGGAAACAATATCAGCAGATGAGCTCTGTACTCTTAAACTCTCCAAATAAAGCACCGCACAGTGCACAGGCATGCTCGCAAAATAGTGCAACAGACGAGCCCAAACACCTCCAGCTGCCGAACCGACCAAAAGTCTCTGCTCGGCCAGCCCCAAACATGACCTCAACACAGTCGCATTCGCACCTAACACCAGAGAAATTGATATCGCCTATGCGCCATAGACTACGATCCAAGGCAGGCCGCGTGCGCGCGTGCGGTCGGCGGGGAAAAGGGTTCCAGTGTCTCCAGCCAAGTTCAGCTTCCGAGCGCTCGTGACAGATGACCGGGAAGGGCACTCTCGACTGACACATGTGAAAGCTGCTATGTTCTTCTCATGTATACCGCCGGCGTCTCAGGTCTGCACCGGCCTTCTCGTCTATTGTTAGAATAGCTCATAGCTCTTTGACACACACGACTAACGCAGCCGGAAAAACATTTACTACTCGCATGCAAGCGAGATGGTGACGGAAAACCAATCAATTTTTTCTGTGCTGCAGGTGCCTGCAATCATTGAGAACAATCTATTTATTTTTTCGAACAACTTATTTGACCATACAGTATACATACCTTACTATCATAAAACACCCACCCAGATGTGCCCTGGGCCGTTTTGCACAGCCCACAGACACGTACCCTATCATAATTTCAGTACACAATACAGCAAACTGCTACTAAATAATACCTCACACAGATGTTTAAATACGTTCAGTACTCGTAAACTATCCTAATAACGCATAGCAGAGCCTGCAGATCGGCTCGCAAAATAACTCAGCAGACGTGCGCAGGTACCCCCTACTCCGCACCCTGTCCACAGGATCGTGAAGTCACCCATCCGTCTGATATCAGACCTCTCACAGCCCCTGTTTGGCTTCCGTAAGCGTGAGTTTTCGCGGTCAACGCGCTCGTCAGCGGTCAAAGCACACACATACGTCCATCCAGTACCGCGATCCGTCACAATCCCGAGCCGCCACCACCGAACGCGGGTGAAAGTCAACTTTATATAAACGTAGCATAATGCCAAAGTGCAGCCTCCATACGCTAGACACATCATAGCAGCACATGTATTTACCTCCTATGACACTGTAGCACACTGCACATTGCTCCTCACACGACATTACATGGCCCTTTAACAAAAAATAACTACACATCCCTGCTCTTACCTCGTCACGTGACCAGACATCTAAAAACCTTCTCAATATTATTCTTACTTTACAACATTTAAAAAAAA
This sequence comes from Schistocerca nitens, assembly GCF_023898315.1. Lineage (NCBI taxonomy): Eukaryota > Metazoa > Arthropoda > Insecta > Orthoptera > Acrididae > Schistocerca > Schistocerca nitens. The sequence continues at coordinate 161,680,462 of NC_064617.1, read as the reverse complement.
AAATAAGACCTAATTTACACCTCCCATCGCACGTAACCTCACACCCGTCCCGCCATCAACATACGCAAACGTCCTCAACCCTATCTTGACACTCATACATCACCCCACAAACCATGCCCATCAATCAATTTACCATTCTCATCCCCTCTTTTCTCGCACTTTCAACAGTAAAATTAATTTTAATACACGCACCCAGAAATACCAAACGCAATTAAAGAGTCAAACTTCAATACAGAGCGTCAAGCACATACGACATTCACACCAATATTGAAAGCGTGGTCCATATTTACCACCTCCACCTTGAATTAAATATTATTACCCTTGCCGCAACATTCTGCCAGCGCTCGATTTGTACCTATTTTTCCGCTCTTAACTGTTGTCACTAGCGGTCGAATATCACTATCTATAAATAGCATAAATGTCCACACAAAAGAAAATCTCGCCTCGCCGTTTAGAGACTCCTATACCTGAACACATAGCATCATTCAACTTGCTCTTATCTAATAACTCATCCATCAGGTCTGGGGGCAAAGTCACCCCTTTCTCTCTTTCTTTCTTTGTTTCAGCAGCAGACAGCTATTTTTTTACAGTAGTAGCTAAATTGCGCCATCAACTTAACATCACCATTCGCAAAACATATGTTCAAATACGTAAACAAACTTACTAAATTACACAGCGCTCCCGCAAAGGACATGACCTTCAATATTACAGTTCTTAATCCAATAACCACCGAAACAAGTACCAAATGCTCAAACTAATCCAATAGCGCCATACAAAGCGAGTGTCCGACCGCCGCCGGCGGCATGTCAAAGCCACATAGCTGTCCATCAAAACAGCCATCCACTCAGCCCCAGAACGAGAATGCTGAAGTGGGCTTTTGCATCTCCTACAGGACATGTAAACTGTGTCTCACCCTTCGCTGACAATTTCCACTCACAAATCTTAAACACTCACAGATATAAAACCATATTCACTCCTGCCAAAATTCACTTAATAATAAAAAAGCATTCTCCCTTTCTAAGCATATATGAGTATGCATTTATCTTCACCCATCTGATCTCTGCAATTTAAGTCGGAGAAAGACATATCTGTTACCTCCTGCAACCTGTCTATAAACAGGCCGAAAATGCGCGCAATCTTGTACGCCTCAAATTAGGTACAAGTACAACAGATCCTCAACACCCTATCATCTTTATCCTCTACCATCAAATAGTTAAAAAGGCACGAAGGGACCAATGCAATCCACCTCCAGCGCGGACAAACAGAATTTACAATACTCCCCCCGAATAACTCAAAGTGCGACCATCCAAGAATTCCTAACAGACCGATATCTCAAACTACAGATGCCTATATGAACAAGATCATGTTAAATATACACACGCTGCAGAGACCCTTTTAAAGTTTGATCACCCATTCTCAAAGCGAATGAGAAGCTGCCTCTGGCCCTTCTTCAAACAGTGTTTTCTAACACGCTTTTGCACACTGCCGAGCATTTCATCTTTCTGCCGCGACTTCGAAGTCAGTGTCTGATTCTAAACAGACATTAACACGGACTGATGCACGGCCTCTCACAGGAAACTATACCTTGCACCTTGTAAATCATATTCTTACAGTCGATAGCATAGCATTGAATGATTTTAAATAAAGGACAGCCACAACACAAGGAAACTAGAAGAGCCTTGTGGCGTTGTAGCGACTTCCATCGAAAGTGATTGACCACCTCTACATTTAAACTCATGTCTCAGTGACCCAATAGTTTATAACTCTGCATTCCACTTTTAGTGATTGGTCATTTTTGCTCATAAGTACGGGATCACCGTTTTCGGTCTAGCAACCCCGGAAGTTGCGGTCCATCAACCAAAATTTGTCACCCAACTCAAGCAAGCATTGTCAGTCATTCATTATGTCATACCCAATGCACAGATGCGATGGATAAGACACCACCGATCTACTGTTAAATTATCCATCACAGCTGATATCGCGAAAAGTTTTACAGTAAGTCCAACACTGGCCAATCATGTGACAGCTTGTTTTCTTAATTTCAGTATCATAGCTAAACCATACATCCTCTACTTTGCAAGTATCGTTGCGACCATTCATAGATGACTGCTCAGCACGCCCATTCACACTTTATTCTCCAACACATAAAGACGATCAAATTATACCAGACAACGCTATACATATTTCTAAGACCTCGCGCATAGTACTCGATCAATCTCTCTGCGTATGGCGGTCACAGAGATATCTAGTCCTCTTACGTTAAAAGACCATCCTCACCTCGGCATTGACTTTCCTACCCCGCAACATCGCTACCCAATTATTCCTCAACCGAGCAGACGAATACAGCTACACTCCACCTCTCTTGACTGAATAGAGCTTTCCTAGTCATAACGCCTCCAAGTGCACCACATTTCTCGAAATGTAACCAAGTCTTTGGGCTTAGCACACCATATAGATCTATAGTACAGATCTCAAAGTGCCTTAATTTAATAGCATACAGTTAAAAAGAACAATAACGGAGTGATATTTATAGACAGCGTAGTTTGATACATTTTTAAGTAAATCATCCAATCTATCATGTGTAAAGTATTGTTCTAGAGTCCATGATCGGTGCATCGAAGGTTCCGGTAGGGGAGAGGAGAGAGAGAGAGAGAGAGAGAGGAGAGAGAGAGAGAACATAAACACACACTCCTAAGACTAGAACGTTCAACACTTAAAAACGGGCAATAACCTTAGATCGCTTACTTTTCCGTCCTGTCAGAAATACATCCTTCTCCCCGGTCACCCTACACTGAGCTGTCTCTACCCCAATCGTAAAACTTTTCCTTTCTATGATACGAGCCCAATATAGCCCTGTGGACACGTCTAGTGCCCAACGATCACACCAGATCACGAGTCACAAATAATACTATTACTCCATCAGGTCTATATAAAAATGATAGTTATTAGCAGCCGGTACATCCTACAAGCAAACAGATACGCATAACAGCATCGTCCAACATGTGAAAATTGCCGGTCGGAGTGGCCGAGCGGTTCTAGGCGCTACAGTCCGGAACCGCGCGACCGCTACGGTCGCAGGCTCGAATCCTGCCTCGGGCATGGATGTGTGTAGTTTCCTTAGGTTAGTTAGGTTTAAGTAGTTCTAAGGTCTAGGGGACTGATGACCTCAGAAGTTAAGTCCCATAGTGCTCAGAGCCATTTGAACCATTTTTTCGAACCATGTGAAAATTGCAAGTCATCCCGTCACCAACTCTGTAAACACCCGTCTATCGGGTAAGTGTGTACACAATGATTACAGCCCCTCACAAATACCCACAGCTAACTTAGTTATGACGCTTAAGTCTCGATTTTACACCAGGCATGCGACAGGGTGGGGATCGTGTAAATCAAAGTGCGTTTAGACGAATGTGTCAACTTTCATCACACATGAGATGGAAGTCCTCTGATGACCGACAGGTTCACCGTTAACGATCGCTAGTAGACAGTGCTTTAAACCACATACCGAACACGTAGCCGCATACGACTAGAACGCTGGCTACAATACGTGACTAAAGCATCCAAATAGAATACTGAAAAAAAAATCTACCTTCAGCAACTTATCCTTCTCTAGAATAAATGAGTCAACTTTTGAATCGTACCTAGTTGCAGCTCTGTCTCAAACGATCATCCCGTACATCCCCTGTTATCATTTAACACAGGCCCGCATCTCGTGGTCGTGTGGTAGCGTTCTCGCTTCCCACGCCCGGGTTCCCGGGTTCGATTCCCGGCGGGGTCAGGGATTTTCTCTGCCTCGTGATGGCTGGGTGTTGTGTGATGTCCTTAGGTTAGTTAGGTTTAAGTAGTTCTAAGTTCTAGGGGACTGATGACCATAGATGTTAAGTCCCATAGTGCTCAGAGCCATTTGAACCATTTAACACAGATGTGAGTAAGTTTAGACGTGAATGATTCTCTGTCCACCTAAAAAGCATCAAATACAGTATTCAGCTCGAGGGTGTATCACTGCTACCTCAGTAGACATACACTATAATACGAACTCAATGAGAATAATTGACTGCCTTCCTTATTCCGCTCGCTTCGATGCCATCGTTTTCCTGAATTCCTCTTGTTGCCGCATACTTGACTCCATGTTCAAATCCCCCCTGCGAACTAGAAGATAGGCAAGTAAGTTCTCATTTTCACCGCATTTCGGTGTATATTAGCTTAGTTTATATCTATGCGCTTATGTTTTCGCATTTCTTTCGATCTTATGTCAGATCCATCCAAGCGACCGCGACATAAGTTATCGTTCTGTGTTCTAAAATTGCCTCTAAATGGACCAAGGCGTATCCAGTCACCTCCACATTTGTAGAGCGCTTGCTCTCTTTTCTGTATCTCTATGTACATGCACGCCTCGCAGACGGTTCCCAGAACCGTTGGTAGAGTAGGGTTAACCATCTAATGTGGATCCGCTACGAGTTATCGAAAGCGGTGTTCAGATGCGGATCCACAATACGCCGCGCACGGGGTAGTGTTTGAAGGTGGATCCACCTCTCGCAAGATAGGAAGCTGTATTCGAATGCAGATCCACAGTATACAAAACCCGAGTTAGCATTCGAGTGTGGATCTGCTACGTACTATATATACGGAGCTGTGTCCAAGAGGCACATCCACCATATGCAGCATCCGTGATAGGGTTCGCGGATGGACCAACCACGCGTTACATCCGGAGAAGTATTCTATGCTAGATATTTGGTCTACCAGCTGATGGGACCGAGTCCTGGGAGCCGTCCGCGAGGTGTGCATATGAGTAGTAAATGTTTTCTCGGCCGCGTTAATCATGTGTGTCTACAAGCTATGCGCTATTCTGACAATAGACGTAAAGGCAGGTCCAGACCCGAGACGCCGGCGGTATACATGAGAAGAACAATGCAGATTTCACACGTGTCAGACGAGAGTGCCCTTTCTGGTGATCTGTCACGAGCGCTCGGAAGCTGAACTTGGCTGGAGACTCAGGAACCCCCTTCCCCGCCGACCGGACGCGTGTGTGCGGCCTGCCTTGGACCATAATCTAAGGCGCATAGGCGATATCAATTTCTCTGGTGGCAGGTGCGAATGCTACTGTGTTGAGGTCATGTTTGGGGGAGGCCGAGCCGAGACTTTGGGTCGGTTTGGCAGCTGGGGGTATTTGGGCGCATCTCTTGGACTGCTTTTGGAGCACTATGCGGTGCTTTATTTGGAAAGTTTAAGAGTACAGAGCTCGTCTGCTGATATTGTCTACTGCATTATTTGAGAGCTGTTTGCAATTGTGTGGTGAAATTAGGAATTGTTTACTTGTTTGTGGCCTGTGTCAGGTGACCACAGTCGGATCAGTGTGGGTGTTTTGTGACGAATAAACTCCACGACTAAATAACAGGGCTCCAAATAAATAGAGTGCAGCCCTTCCTTACTTTTCCGAGCAGCACAGCGCAGTCTGAGTGGTTTTTGCGCCAAAATTGCAATCTGGCCAGACTGTGAGTGAGTCAACAAGTAACTGGAGAAATTTATCTGCAGAGGAGTTAGAGGTCTGGATTGGAATGAATATCTTGGTGGGTGCAGTTGTGTTGCCACGTGTAGTGCACTACTGGGGTTCCGAAACTTCCTTATGTCAGCCTTACATATCGAAACATATGAGATACAAAAGGTTCAAAAAGATATGTCCCAAATAAATAAAGTACACTCTTTCCACCTTCCATCAGCCTATGGACTGAAATTATTTCCGAAAATTATGTGTTGTTTGGCTATTTGGACATAAAGGTTTTGCATTATTTACGAGCGGTTCGCATGTCTGTAGGCTGTGCTCTGAGTCATTTTTAACTGTTTACAATTAGCAAGCGTGTGTCTAGAGCTTTATAAATAGTTATGTAGAATTGATTTGCAGGTCTGTATGGAGTGGAAAATGTCGGTGTGATAGATACACTCCATTCCTAAATAAAGTAAATTGGTTCCTCCAGCTATGGGCCTAGTGCAGTGTGAGCCCTTTTCCCCGAAAGGTGTAGGAAGAGGTTGAGTGCTGGTGGCTTAGTTTAGTGGTGATGAGCTTCATTTGCAACAATTTTCTTAGGTTGGTGGTAGGAGTGCAAGTGAGCTTTGTTTACTGGCAGATTTCAAACTCGGCGCTGGTTCATAGGAGGAAGTGGCGGTCGGATGGCTGAAGTTAGTACAAGTGCCCTTTCTTTCCAATAATTTTGTTAGTTTGGTAGAGAAAGCGGAAGTGACCTTTCTTTACTGCCAGAATTCAAACTCGGCGCTTGTTCCTAGGAAGAGTTGGCTGTCTGGTCCTCAAAAAGTAGTTGAAATTAGGCAGTTGAACACCTTTACATACGTATATGAAATTGTAAATTGAATTATTTAATATGATTAAAACGAAATTGAATTAAGTACTTAGGTATTTACAGGAGACAATGACTGTCGTGTGTATGGAGGGTGTGCGACGTAAGCAAGGCGGCAGGGTACAGTTATTACGTACGCGTAAGAGAGAGTCAATTAGCGAGCGTTCTAGTGCGGACCAAACGTGCTGTTATATAGTCATGGCGGATTCCACTGTCGAGCAAACTTTGCCGCACTGTGTTCTTGCTCACACAAGGACACGTGGTGGAGGGTGAGCCGTCGGCATCGACAGGTTTGAAGGTGCACAGGAAAACAACTATGGCGCCAAAAGTGTGGCAGGGAACGGCCGACAGTTGTGTGGTTCAGCTCCGAGGCAAACATTTTTGACGGGAAACGTGCGAAGGCGACAAATACACGTGGTGAGCCGACGAGGGACCGCTGTGACGTCAAACTCGGTAAGTTCCAGCGTGTCCAGCGAAAACATGTTTATGACGTGGGAGCGATCGCTGGGCTCGCCCCCAGCATACTGGCAGTCAAGCGTGAGTGGCTGGCTGCCTCACGTGACAGGCGTTGGCAGTGTCTCCGCGTGCTGGCCAGGGGGTGGCGAGGATTTGAACTAATTCAGTTGGAGCGCGGATGTCGTGGCGACTACACTACGATATCAAAGATGTGTGTGCTGGCTGTGTTGGAGAACAAGTGATGACTGTACTGCTTGAAATAAAGTCTTTAGTACCTTCCCCCCTACAAAATCAAAGGACGTGACTTACGTTACTATAAGTGCAGTTTATTATTTGACGTGATTATGATAGGCTACCAGTGAAAAAAGATAAGTGACGGAGAAAGTTCGTATGTGTGATCAATTATGGTGTTGGAATTTGAACTTGTGATAGATTTTTGTTATGGTTGTAAGGAAAATAGCTCTCGCCGAGAAAATCGGACATCTTGAATAAATAATAAATGATAATAATAAATAGATTTACAGTTTTCGAGACATTATCGTGTTGGAATTTGAATTTGGCGCAATTTTCTAGTGGAGGCAGGCCTATAATAATAAATAATAATAATAATAATAATTAATGATAATGAATGATAATAAATGATAATGAATGATCATAAATGACAATGAATGATAATGAATGTTAATAAATGATAATGAATAATAATGAATAATAATAAACAAAAGTAAGGTTTCGCAGCCATTATCGTGTTGGAATTTGAGTGTAGAGGGAATTTTCTATTGGAGGCAGGTCAATAATAATAAATGATAATAAATAATAATAAATGATAATAAATTATAATAAATGATAATGAATGTTAGTAATTGATAATCAATAATAATAATGATAAGTGCGGTTTGTGCATGCATTATCCTGTTGGAATTCAAACTTCCTGCCATTTTCTCTTGTTGAGGCTTAGGTTCTTGGACATCGCACAATTGGTCTGTTTTCCCGCCAAAATTCAAAATTCACGCCATTTTTTCTCGAGGTTAGGTTAGTGGACGTTGCACTATTGACCTATTTTCCTGCCAAAAGCAGCCATCTTTGATGAAGTCATCCGCTTTTGCCAACTCTACATGCCGCCATATTGGATGATGTCAACCACCTTGACTCACTACTTACACAACCCCTGATGTCTCAAAATGCGCCTTATCAACCGCCCCTTCTTCCAGTCATGTTGTACCCCGAATGACTTGTCCCCCCTATTCAGTACCTTCTCTTTAGCTACTTGATCTGCCAATCTAGTCTTCAGCATTCATCTCTAGCACCATTTTTCAAAAAGTTTCTATTCTCTTCTTGTCTAAACTCTTTATCGTCCACCCTCGACTTTCATACAAGGTTACACTCCAGATAAATACTCCCAGGAAGGACATCCTAATACTTAAGCCAGTATTAACAGATTTCTCTTCTTGAGAAACAATTTTCTTGCTAGTGCCAACAAATACGTTGTATCCTCTCTACTTCAGCGATAATCAGTTATTTTGATGCCCAACTGCAAAAATCATCAGCTACTTTAAATGTCTCTTTTCCAATTCCACTTTTCCTTCGTATCACTAGATTTCGTTCGATTACATTCCATTATCCTTGATTTGCTTTTGATGATGTTTCTCTTGTACCCCCTTTTTAAGATGCCATCCAGTCCGTTGATATGCGCTTTCAAATATTTTTGTTGTCTCTGACAAAATTGCTATGACATCGGAAAACATGAAAGTTTTTATTTCTCTGTCTGAAATGTAATTCCTCCTACATATTTTTGTATTTCCTTCTTCCCATAATCAGATTTTATATCTCCCATGCTATGCAAGAACGTCTGCTTAGGCCTTGCCTTTACCTCTGTTGTCTTCACTATTTCATCTCTTAACGCTACTCTTCTAGTCAACCGTTGCCTAATGATCTTTCTTCGACTCTCAGCAACTTCTGGCGCTTTTAAATTACCTAGGCTCCATATCCTTAATTTCCTACCTTCTTGCTAATTCTTCAGTTTTAATCTACATTTTGTAAGCAGCAAATAGTGGGTGGAGTCCACATCTGCCCATGGTAATGTCTTAAAATTTATAATATGGTTCCGAAATCCATGTCTTTTCATTATATAAGCAGTCTGAAGCAATCCACTTTAATCAGGTCTCCTCCACGCATACAACCTACTTTCATATTCCTTTAAACCTACTGTTAACAATAATTTGATTATGCCCTGTGCAAAACTCTATCAGACGACTTCCTCTCTCATTCCTTTCTCATTCTCCAACTCCAGATTCAACTACCACTTTTCCTCCTTTTTCCTTCCATACTATCGAATTCTAGTCCCACACCTGATTTAATTTTTCGCCTCATTTAACTATTTGAACATTTTATATTTCTTCAATCTCTTCGTCAACTGCAGAGGCAATTGGCATGTTTTGTGGGTATAGAACATACGGGCAAAGTGGAATAACTGAATCATAGTCACTGATTCCTGTTGGGCTGTCTTGGTGACGAACGCGGCTTGTAGATTTTAAGAAAATTCTGAGCTAGCCACTGTGAACTGTGTTGGCTATTGATGTACTGTTGTTTGGAATACACGCTCGAAATATTTTCGGAGGCTTATCGATTGTCAACATATCAACGCTGCAGCTCTCCAATATTGCATTTTCCCATACAGCGGCAAGGGTGCCCTGACTTCTGTGGGTCAAAGACGGTACTTTGACCACTTCTCAGACTCATTTGCATGTGGGGGACTGCCAGTTTTCTGTGTGTTCTAGTAAGGGATTAATTATTGTTGGAATTAAGTTGACAGATAAACGAAGCAATGCCACGTTTTGAAACATCAGTGAAACTTGTTTTACTTTTCAGTATTAATGATTGATTGATAATTTTCTTTCATTTACTTGAATTCGTCCATTTTCACGTCTCATAAGAATTTCATAAGAACTGTGCAGAAAATTTTTGATTAATTATCGTTTCAGGGTAAATTGATTCGCTATTATAGCCAGGCGCTGTATTACTCTGAGCTCCTCGCTAGCTGTATTATTTCAATTACGTTACTGAATTACTTAGAGTGTGGAGAGTCATCCAGTACCTTTCGAAATAAGTAATGTTAGCAAACAGTCACAGTTCACTTATAGCTTACTTTTTGAAATCTAAATCGCGAACTTCACTTGTGCTAGCCCTATGGCTAGCATGTACGTCCGTTTGTCAGATCGATCTCTGATATTTCTTCCATTTTCCTTCAACAACGATGAATATTTACTATTGGCACGATATACGAGAGAGAATTGTCAGAGAATGTGTTTCGGTAAGTACCAGTTTGATAAGGAATACCATTCACTCCATGATAAGAAGATTGCAGCACTGCATTGATACTAATTGTCATCACTTCGAACACCCTCTGAAACTAGACGTTCATGCCACCTTTTCGACCTTCTTTGACATCCAGAGACCTTATTGTTACACATGATTGGATTTGTCTCGATAGCCGCTATCAGAAAATAAGGACCGACTTACAGCATCCTAATAAAAAAAACAATGTTAAACACCATATCTCTGAAGCGACCCCACCTAGCAACAAAAAACCGACGTTATATTATGGACATCGTTGTCTCATGCAACTGTGTCGCACAAACGTTTCAGCTCATATCATACTTTCGGAGTTACTCTTGGTGGCAATCGTTAATGACTCATCCTATATAACAGGACAATCCACAATACAGTATCTAGTATAGTTTCTCATCTATCACTGAGAGAACATAAGGCTAACATATTTGGAAGGTACTTTCATATATCAACATCAGACAATAACCACTATCATTATCAGTTTCGGTAGCTACCAGAAACCTTCAGTTTTACAGCAGTAGCATCTCATTTACAACAAAAATGGTTCAAATGGCTCTGAGCACTATGCGACTTAACTTCTGAGGTCATCAGTCACCTAGAACTTAGAACTAATTAAACCTAACTAACATAAGGACATCACACACATCCATGCCCGAGGCAGGATTCGAACCTGCGGCCGTAGCGGTCGCTCGGCTCCAGACTGTAGCGCCTAGAACCGCACGGCCACTGCGGCCGGCCATTTACCACAGCTTACATCATTTGATTAGATCCTAACTCGAGATGTAGGATACCAAATCAATTTAAGTAAGTACGTTGATTTTATTCTATATCACTTACAGATAACGATAATATTATTGTTGTGTTCTTATCAGTAGAAGCGTGATCCGATAATTTACAAAAACGTGAATGGATGTCTTAGTTGATGGAGTAGATGTGTCATAGACAAATAGCGTAATTTAATATCAAAGATAGACAGCGTAATATTACGTACATTAACTTCTATGGAAATTAACTTGTCGTGTATCATATTAAGTCACTTGTGTCATCTTGCTTAGAACTTACATTCACAGCCTGTATTTAGCCTATGACTTTTAAAATACGGTTCACTAAACGTTTGTTCCTTATTTCGCTTTGCATATTGAGCAATTACAGAAATTTAGTCCTTCCCATGTACATAGTTCCCCCACGTTCAGCTTTAAGTCCTAGACCTCTACGCGGCTTGATGCAAACCAAGAACCACGATAACATTGTAAATGAAGTCATATACACAACAGACAGTATGTTTTCTTTATCATTTATTCATTGGTATCATGAATCGAATCTTAAGCAACTTCCCTCATCTCTCGAATTTTCTTTTATTGAATGCAGATGTAATCACATACATATTAGCCAGCACAATGTTGTATTCTTTATCTGTTACCTGTTCCAGCGTTGTAGCATACGTTTCTTCGCAGATACAGGCGACAATTGAAGTATCCGAAATTTCCTTATAGAATTGTGGCTTAATGATCTAGCTTTAAAATATCATAACATCGTCAACAAATAAAATAGACATTTAATTACGTGTTTCAGGTTTTTATCTCTTACAGCAGCTTAAAGAACTTTATAGAATATGTACTATTTATTACTAAATGGTGTTGCACGAAGGTAATTATTGGCTGATGACGAAGTTTCCATACGTGCCGTAAGACAGTCGTCGTGGATATCGACTCTTGGTCCAGTCTCACTAGTGTAAAGTACACAAAACAGGCGTTCTCCTGATCGTTTACAATACTAATCACTGAAATTTCGGGAATAAATAGAGAATTTTCAAGCAAATTAATCTCTTGTAAATCTAAGAACAAAGGTGGTGGCACATTGGATTCAAAATTGAACTAACTCTCGAAAGAAACATACCACCCAGCAATTGCGAAGTAGTTCTTTTTTTCTCCTTTTTTCAGTTAAGACGACTGCCTCGACAATTCCAATTGAAAACTCAAGTTAGATATTGTTACTCCTACCTACCTGTGTAAGAATGTGCTCCATGTCTGACTATCCTGTGGTCTACAGAATCTTTTTCAGTGACACTAAGCATCGAAATCCCATGAAGCTGTTACGCTGTTGTAACGGGCGGAGAGGTGCAACAATGACGTGGCCAATGGGGTGGGGATGTGTGTGTGTGTTGGGGGGGGGGGGGAGGGAGGGGTTGGCCCTCACTGGTCTGCCAGCGGAGTTGAGCGAAATAATAATAGCTGTCGCGGACCAAACAAAAACCCTTTGGACTAAGACTCCAGTTGTATCTCGAGCAATCTACGGAAAACTCCATCACTCCAACCTTACAAAATTTAATCGATTATAAGTGGAAAACAAATTACCGAGGGAGTAAATTCTCTCAACCTCAGGTCGCAAGCAGGCATTTCGGATTCTGGGGAGGCTGCACTTTCCGCTCTTGTTTTATCGAAAGAATCTGAAAAACTGAAATTCAAGGAGAAATATAATATAGGAACACTGAACATTAATTCACTGATCAAAATAGGAAAACATCAAGAACTGACTCAAGCACTTGACCGCCACAATATCCAACTTCTGGCACTATAAGGAACTCGCTGTACTCATGAAAATTCTTTTCAAACGGGCAATTACAGAATTTGTACAGGAAAACCAGCAGAGTATATCTTTGGAAAAGAAGAAATATAACGGAGCCCATAACAAACTTCAGCTCTACGTCCAACAGGCTCTCAAAATTGAAGATCAAGTGTAAAAACCAAATGTATACGCTAATGAATGCCCATGCTCCAACAAATATTGATAGCAAAAAAATCCTAACAATGTACAGACTTTCTGGGAAGAACTAGACCACACGATTCAGAAGATTTCAAAGGAATATGTCATTATTCTGCACGGGTATTTTAATGCACAGCTCGCAAGGAAAAGGAATACAAAAACGTCATAGGAGAATACCCAGTGCATAAGGGATCAAACAGGAATGAAATAAAACTTGTGGACCTCTGCCAAATCTTCAAAGTCAAAATTATGACTACACACTTCAAGAATCATCCTAAGAAGATGACGACTTGGAAAGCAACAAATCAACTCCTTGGAGAGTTCCAAATTGACCACATAGCCATTTATAGAAGAGAATTTAAGACAATTCAAAATATTAAGGTACAAAAAATACATACGGATTACTATCTTGTTAAGTAAAAAATTAAATTCACCCAAATTCTGGAAGAAATAATAATAATCATATGAGAAAGCATTTTGAAACCAGGAATCTTGCGGCAGATAGTAAAAATTATTTCAAATCGAAATAGTGAGGTGAGACATGGGAAGAAATGGAGTCTCAAATAATGAACGCTGCAGAAAAATCTCTTCCAACCAAAACCAAACAGAAGAATGAAAAGTGCAATGAAGCTTTGCAAAAACAGACAAATGGTTTGGAAAAAATTTAAATCAAATGCAAGACAAAACAGCATCAAAAGGTTCACAGAAGGTAGAAAAATAGCCTTCTACACAATCAGAAACGACAAGAGAGTGTATTAAAGACTATCCCTTCAACAAATACATGTGTACTTCACTCAAAACAAATCCAGAGACTATTACGAATCTTTCAGAAGATACCTGAAATGTTACACACCACCAATGTGAAATTTTCGTGACAAATCAGGGAAATTAATTACTAATGAACAAGAAAACTGCAACATTTTAGCATATTATTTCGAAGACCTTCTCATCTGTGAAGCGCCTCCCGAGAAACCGGAATTCAAAACTCCAGAAGAAATCCCTGCAGAATCACATCTAAATTAAGTCCGGCAAGCTATAAAATCCCTCAAGAATAACAAATCATCTGGTGTAGATGGAATCACAGCTGAATTTTTTAGACTAGCTGAGCGAAACGTAGCACTGCAGCTCGGTACAATCATTAAGGAAGTTTGGAGAACCGAGAAGATCAAGAAGATTGGAGGATGGCAGTTATACCTACACTTCACAAAAGGGTGACAGATCAGAAGTGAACAAATACAGGGGAATTTTCCTTCTATCCGTTCCATACAATGTCCTTTCCACGATATTACTAAATAGTATTGAACCAGTTCTCGATGCACAGGTAGGAGAATACCAAGGTCGGTTTACAAAAGGGAGGAGCTGTTCGGAGCAAATTATTAAACTTAAAAAATATAATTAGAACACGTGCCGATCAACCACATGTTACGACGTTTATTGATTTTAGAAAAGCGCATGACTCCATAGACAGAGAAAGCCTCATTAGAACTCTGGCGGAATTTGCAATTGACAGTAAAACTAAAGGGTACTAAAGTGAACACTGACAGATACCAAGTCCAAAGTCAATTTTCGAGGCAAGATTTCTGAACCTTTTAAAATCCAAACGGGTTTGAGACAAGGGGATGCACTCTCCCCAATTATATTCAACATATTTGGAAAAGATTATGAGGGAGACGTTGGAGTAATACACACAACAAAAACTAAGGGATTCTTTGGAGGATCAGTCAAAAACCTTACTATACATGCACTAGTTTTTGCAGATGACATTGTTCATCTATCCACAAAATTTAGCAGATTCAAGTAAGCAAATAGAAATCTTGGCAAAGCGTGCAGTCAAATTTGGTTTACAGATGTCACAAGAAAAAACTAAATTCATGTCTTACAAACATAAGTAAATCAAAGAATTGCACACAATTTCTGGATATATAGAAAGGTCTAATACTTTAAATATGTGGGAGAAACAACAACCGATAGTGGCATAGAAAAGGTGTCAAACTTTGAGTACCTAAACTTAGGAGGGCATACATTTTAACACAGAAGCTGTACAACAGAAAATGCCTGTCCCGAAATGCAAAGTTATTACACTGCAATACAGTGACGAGAACACAAGTTCAAAATGCTGAAGAAACACTCTCCCTCAAGAACAAAGGACTAATAGATGAGCTCAAGAAGAAGGTAAGATTAATTATGAGGAAGATTGTTGGTGGACACAAAGAATTGTTGAAGAATGGGTAAAGATGAGCCATGAAAACCAATCTATTAAATCAGTCACAACGGAAATTAGAAAGAGAAGGCTGATGTTCTTTCGTCATCTGGTGAGAATGGATGATGGCAAATTAACGAAGAAAATCTTTAGTATAATTCAACAGAGGAAAACAGCCTACTCTTGGTTGCAAAGAATAAAGAAAGACATCGGAGAACTTGGACTTACAGAAATGGACGCAATGAACAGGGACAAGTAAAGAAAGGCAACAACTGAATTCGAGGTTTTGCTGGAGGCTCCAAAACCGAAGACCAACAGGAAACTAACAGCAGAACATCTATAAAAAATGGCAGCAGGCAGAACAGCAGCCCGAGAGAAGAGAAAGAAAAAAGTAGAAATGAAGTAGAATTTTTAACGCTGTCCTTAGTTGGCCAATTCGTGTAAATAATAAAATAAATAATAAATACCAAAATAAGGAGACACAAAACCTGGACCATCGATATCATGTCTTCAAATTTAAAGTGTTGTGTAGACTAAATATATTTGGCAGGGAATTTTAACATAACACTTGAGGGGAGTGACGTTGGATCTCAAATAGTTTTGTACATAATGAACGACATTCTTTCGTAATCGTATATTATGTGACATATTCACCAATAATCTTGAATGAAAACGTTTCAATAAATACGTTATATCACTCTGTTTCCTCCCAAGTATTATAAATAAACTTTACTTCCTAAGACAACACGTGGTTCTGCATTTCAGAACACAGGGGACACTTCGAGCTATTCAAAATTTCGCAAAACAATTGCAATATTCTCAACTGGAACTGTTCTTGACTGACACTACGTATTTGCTAAAACTAGTAACTATTTTTCTCAGTAACACCTTATACGTGAAATTTTGAAGCATGGTTGCAGTCTAAAGAACAACTGTCTTCCCACATTCTTCCACTATGTTGGCGTAGTCTTCAGCTATGCTAACAAACAGGGTAAAAATTTGCACTTTTCTTCAGAAAAAGTATATAAACGACAGATTCGTTTAACGAACTCCCTAAATGGGTTTACTCCATGGCATACTGTGGAGCTGGTTTTGGCTTCCAGCTCCAATACTTCTGGTCTTTTCCGAAGACGGCAGCATCCTGTAATGACTCTGGTAGCCTCTGCAACGCCGATTCTGGAAGGAACGATACTGCAAACGCTGTCCCCAAGTTTAGAGCTGCGAGAATGGCGTAGGGTGTGCGTCTATCACTCTGAAAAAGAGGAAGAGCGTTAGCGAAGCAAATCATAGTTTCGAGTCAAGACAATACTCATAACAAGGACAGAAAAAGAAAAAAAACTTGTTTACTTGGACAAGATCAGACTCTGAAACATTTCCAATTTCGTAACATTAACTATCAGTTCTGTCACGAATGTCTACAGTGCTGTGCTCTAATATTAATTGTCTTTACTGTTTTTCTATATTAAAAAGTGACAATTCTGAAATTCTGTAACTGATCTTCCACTCTGCAGGGGGATGTAAGCAGTTAAAAACTTTTCGACTGACAAAGAACGACAGTCGGACCATGATTTGAAATTTGTCACTTGTCTTCCAAAAGGTAATATACCCGGTTATGTCTCTGCATAGGTGAAGTTTTAAATCCTGTCAGAATAAGTTTTTGATGTTGGATGCACGAAAGGAAACGGAGGTAGGTTTTATGTTCATACAAATCGTTTTACGAATTCTATGGAATAATCATTGACCTCTCACTATATAAAACTAATCATGGTACGAACAGACCTGGAAGACCCAACGGTACCGACCGATCGCTGTGTCACCGCCGTCGACACTCGATGCGAATATGGTAGAGCATGTGGTCAGCACACCGCAGTTGTCAGTTTCCGTGAGTGGAGCCTCTACTTCCTCACCAGGTAGCTTCTCATTTGACCTCACAAGGGCTCAGTGCACGCCGCTAGCCAACGGCGCTCGGGGGACCGGATGGTCACCCATCCAACTGCCAGACAAGCCTACAGGGCTTGACTTCTGTGATGAGACCGGAATGGGGGTTGCAACTGCCGCAAGGCCGTTGGCGGTTTCTCAGTACATGTTATGAGATTACCATGAACCATTCTTGGTCTCTCAAAAATATTGCTAGATTTACTTCTTACATACTGTCTCAATGAATGAACACATATGTTTTAAACTTGATGTTTATACACGTGTCTGTAAATCACATGTGAAATGTATGAACATTCAAGAAGATATTACGAAAACATTCGCATTTATTTAATATGTCGAAATCAAAATTATCGTATTTTTGGCTATAGACTATATACAGATAACATTCTATCCTATACTTTTTTCAAAAATGGCTCTGAGCACTATGGGACTCAACTTCTGAGGTCATTAGTCCCACAGAACTTAGAACTACTTAAACGTAACGAACCTAAGGATATCTCACACATCCATGCCCGAGGCAGGATTCGAACCTTCGACCGTAGCGGTCGCGCAATTCCAGACTGAAGCGCCTAGAACCGCTCGCCCACATAGGCCGGCAGTAGACAACATTCCATTAGAATTACTGACAGCCTTGGGAGAGCCAGTCCTGACCAAACTCTACTATCTGGTGAGCAAGTTGTATGAGACAGGCAAAACACCCTCAGACATCAAGAAGAATATAATAATTCCAATCCCAAGGAAAGCAGGTGTTGACAGATAAAATTACCGAACTATCAGTTTAATAATTCGCAGCTGGAAAATATTAACACGTTTTTTTTACAGACGAATGGAAAAACTGGTGGAAGCCGACGTCGGCGAAGATCAGTTTGGATTCCGTAGAAATATTGGAACACGTAAGACAGAACTGACCCTGCTACTTATCTCAGAAAATAGATTAAGGAAACGCAAAACTACGTTTCTAGCAATTGTAGCCTTAGAGAAAGCTTCTGATAATGGTGACTAAAATATTCTGTTTCAAATTCTTAAGTTGGAAAGGGTAAAATACAGGGAGCGAAAGGCCATTTACAATTTGTACCGAAACCAGACGGCAGTTATAAGAGTCGAGGGTCATGATAAGGGAAGCAGTGGTTGGGAAGGGAGTGAGACAGTGATGTAGCCTCTCCCCCCGATGTTATTCAATCTGTATAATTGAGCAAGCAGTAAAGGTAACAAAAGAAAAATACAGAGTAAGTATTAAAATACATGGGGAAGAAATTAAAACTTTGAGGTTCGCTGAGGAGATTGTAATTCTGTCAGAGACAGCAAAGGACTTGCAAGAGCAGTTGAAGGCAACGTTCAGTGCTTGAAAGGAGGATATAAGATGAAAATCAACAAAATCGAAACTAGGAGAATGGAATGTAGTCGAATTAAGTCGGGTGATGCTGAGGGAAATAGATTAGAAAATGAGACACTTAAAGTAGTAAAGAAGTTTTGCTATTTGTGGAGCAAAATAACTGATGATGGTCGAAGTAGAGAGGATATATAATGTAGACTGGCAAAGGCAAGGAAAGCATATCTGCAGAAGAGAAATTTGTTAACATAGAGTATAGATTTAAGTGTCAGGGAGTCGTTTCTGAAAGTATTTGTATGGAGTGTAGCCATGTATGGAAGTGAAACATGGACGATAACTAGTTTGGACAAGTAGAGAATTGAAGATTTCGAAATGTGGTGCTACAGATGAATGCTGAAGATTATATGGGTAGATCATTTAACTAATGTGGAGGTACTGAGTAGGATTGGGGAGAAGAGAAGTTTGTGGCACAACTTGACTAGAAGAAGGGATCGGTTGGTAGGACATGTTCTGAGGCATCAAGGGATCACCAATGTGGTATTGGAGGGCAGCGTGGCGGGTAAAAATCGTAGAGGGAGATGAAGAGATGAATACACTAAACAGATGCAGAAGGATGTAAGTTGCAGTAGGTACTGGGAGATGAAGAAGCTTGCACAGGATAGAGTAGCTTGGAGAGTTGCATCAAACCAGTCTCAGGGCTGAAGACCACAATAACAACAACTATACAACGTACGCAAGAGTAAAATGACCTAGCTACAGAGCTACTAGTGGATTATTTGTGGTGTAGTGTCAGTGAAAATTTTCCACTCTTATTCATATTCAGGACAGGTGAAACGTACAAACAGAAAACGTGCTTATCACGATTTGCAGCTGCGAATTACCGACTGAGATTAGCAACGAAAACGTAAAATCATATAGTGCACACGTTAATTCCGCCATTTACAATAACTGTAGAGAAATAGCAAAAACTGAATTTTAGTTAGGTAACGTAAAATGAAAATGGTTTTTTTCCCTTTAGACATACACGTGCTATATCTAGACTAATTATAAAACTGTAAAAACAGACATGCGTGTCTTGTCTATTTGAACACGCTAATTCCAGAACCGATAGAGGTAGTTTCATGGGATATTTATAGGTAACTTGAGTGTAGCTTGGGGCAACGTATAGGTCTTATTTCATCAAAGTTGGATCAAGGAGAAGAAAGACACTGAAATGGAAAAATTTGCGTCAATCTATTGTGTCTGTTTGTCTGCCTGAAACCACTAATTACAAAAAAAAAAAAAAAATCGGATCATGGAGGAAAGGTATCTTACTTCGAAGTTTTACCTAAAACACTCCTCTCAGCTTGGTAGTTCAAACGTTTAATCCTTGTGGACAACTTTAAATAACTGATAGATAGCGCTATTAGTTTAATAGCCAACAGATGGGGCTGGTAGCTGTTTCTGACTGAGTGACAAATGTATTTTCGGAAGTTTACGACAGTGACTGTATTAAGCACCCCATTCTTACCTTTATGAATATTAATGAACAGCAAATTTACTTGCATACGACATACAGACTTATTGATTTCGCCTAGCGTGTCAGAAACATAACGACATCGCTTTCTTCTTTCGATAGGTTATAAACTACTGGCTATTAAAATTGCTACACCATGAGGATGACGTGCCGACGGCCCCTCCGTCTGTGTCATCCGCTGCTCAGGGTGGTCCTGCCCCCCGCGATCTCCCCCTGAAACCCGTCCCCCAGCCCCCTCTCCACCCGGTCGTGACCACAAAACCTTCAAAGTGCCCGAATGTGGACCCTTCCCCCGAAATCACCTCCAAAAAAACCTCCAATCCCCGTGACCCACCCACCCCCATTGACGTGACCCCGACCCCAACCCCCGCCACGCCAGCCACCCACACCTTTGTTCTCTCCAATCCTGACCCTCAATTCCTTGATGCTCGCTCCCTCAACCTCGCCATCCGGAAATACTACCCCAATGCCCCCATCTCCATTCTCATTCCTCGCAAGGACTCGGTCCTCATTAAATCCCATAATGCTTCCTTCCACACCGATTTCCTCTCCCGCATCCCCCGTATCCAATTTGGCCAATGGGCAACCCTCACCCCCTACCACACCCCGTCCTCTCCTCGTCAGCCTCAACCTCCCCGACGTCCGCCAATCTTCACCGCTGTGATCACGAAGCTTAGCCCCGTGATCACGGAGGCTGAGGTGTTGGCGGAACTCAACTACTGGCCCGACATTGAAATCCACTTCCCGTCTCATCTTGAATGATGCTGGGCTGACTTTTCTCATGCGCATATTCACCAAATCCTCCTCCTCCATTGACCGCCTCCTCACCGAGGGAGCCCTCATCTACAATTGCCGTCATAAGGTGGACCCCTCCCGTTCCCCAGTCCAATCCTACCGCTGCCAACGCTGTCTCACATACAACGATCACGTTACCTCTGCCTGCAAGAACCCCCCTACTTCTCCCCACTGCAAAGCTTCACACTTCCTCAAGAATTTCCCCAACCTCACCTCTCCACGCTCCTGCAACACTTGCAACGTACCACATCCAACCTACTCCTCAATGTGTAAAGCGAAACTTTGACTAGTCACCCCTGAGCTCACCGTCCCTGTCCGTCTTGTTGATGACCCCATCCACCCCACTGCCGAGGACATCATCCGTTTCATCACAATTGTGCTCCAAAATATCCACCCCTTCCAGCGCTCCCACACTCTTTCCCAAATCGCCCTTGCTGCCCGTTCCATCTTCCATTTTACCACCTATGCCACATACTCCCACAACCAGGCCCACTTCACCTTCACCCCCCTCACCACCCTTATCTAACTCTCCCCTCCCATGGTACAACAACCCTACCCTCTCCTGTACCACATCATTCGCTCCCTGCCCACCCACAAACTCCTCTTCCTCCACACCCTCCGTCAGCACTGCGTGGATGCTTTCTTCCTAAATGAAACCTTCCTTCAACCCCGTATCTCCATCTCCACGGCGCCTTACACCCTTCAATGCACCGATAACCTGTACCCTCTGGTGCGTGGCAGAGTTGCTATAGGCTACATCGAGCACCTCCCTGTCTGGTCCCAGCCTCTCCTTAACAATCCTGCCGAGCATCTCACCCTCAGCCACTTCTTCCCCACCCTTACCAGCACCTGTGGCACCATTTATGTCCGCCCTCACAACCCCATCCCGTACGATTTCCTGGCCCACATTGACCGCACCTTTTCCACCTACGTGATTGCCGCCGACCTCAATATCCACAGCCATGATCCTGCTGACCTCCAGCGGTGGCATCAGTTTCTCACCACCCTCCAGGGAGACCTGGTTCCCCCGCCTCAGCACACCTGACCCAAATCCAACACAACTCCTGATGTGGTCCTTGCCTCTCCCAACCCCTTTGGGCGCATCACCGCAGATGTCCTCGAACTCATTGGCAGTGACCGTGCTCCTGTTCTCCTCACTATCTCTGATGGTCGCCATCCCCGCAACGCTCCTCACCCTAACGTCCCTCCTAAACATGTCCATGATTACTCCCGTGCCAACTGGGATGCCTACTGGGACTCCATTCACACCCAGGTTGACAGCCAAGACCTTACCCTCCAATCTCCTAATGACATCTCTCGCACTGCTGCCTTCCTGCACCAGACCTTGTCTCACGCCGTCGCCACCCATATACCCACCAAAGCCATCCACCCTCACTGCACAGCCCTTCCTCCACAGGCCATCCTCCTCCTTCGAGAGTCCTGCCGCCTCTACCACTCTTTTCTCCGCACTCGTGACCGGGATACACTTACCCGCCACCGGCAATTACAACGACACATCCGCAACCTGCTTACTGCGAAGAAACGCCGTGCCTGACGCCAGACATGTACACAACTCAACACCATGCTCCCCATAAACTCTTCCAAGTATTGGTCTGCTTTCCACCGCCTTATTGGGAACCGCCCCACCCCCAGTACCCTCTCCTCGTTAATGACCGTCCCTTTCCTGACAACCTCAGTAAGGCCAACCACTTTGACTCTCACCTCTCTGATGTTTTTTCCATCCCAAATGATCCCCACTTTGATTATTCCCTCTTCCTGACGTCATGGACCGTACAAATACCTCTGTTCCTCCCCTTGTTCCTAGCTTCCAGTACTTGGGCCCCACACCACCATCTGAACTTAACACTCACATCACTACACAGTACATCAGCCTCACACCCTGCACTAAACCCAACACTGCTCCTGGCCACGACTGTTTTACCTACCACCACCTCAAACACTGCCCTCCCTCCTTCCTTTCAATCCTTGCCACCCTCTACAATGTCATCCTTGCCACTGGCTTCTATCCCGACCTGTGGAAAACCTCCCGTATCCTGATGTTCTCCTAACCCAACAAGCCTCCATCTGATTCCTCTTCCTTTCGTCCTATCTGTCTCACATCAGTGTTCAGCAAGCTCTTGGAATCCATCGTTTCCCGGCGCATCCATCACCAACTCCGCCAAAACCACCTCCTCCCAAACACCCAATGTGGCTTTCAACCTTCCTTCTCTGCGGATGACCAACTCCTCCGACTCACTCATCTCCTCTCCCTCCAGCTTAACTCCAGTTACTCCGCCATTTTTGTCTCCCTTGACCTCGAAAAGGCCTACGACCATATACGGCATCCCGCTCTCCTGTTTAAACTTCAAACCTACGCCCTTCCTATCAACTACATCCGTCTGATGGCCTCCTTCCTCTCCCACTGCCCCTCCTATGTCACCATCCATAATGCCAATTCCCACACCTTCTACCCCCTGCAGGTGTGCCCCAGGGATTTGTCCTCTCCCCTCTCCTTTACCTCCTGTACATGGCAGATATGCCCCAACCCCCCCCCCCCCTTCCAGTACACCTCTTGCAATATGCTGATGACACCGCATTCCTCGCCCTCGCTCCTACCCTCCAACGGTCCCAACGCCTTCTCTAGAATCACCTTGACCTGTTTGCTGCATGGTGTAACCAATGGCTCCTGAAACTCAATCCTTCGAAGACCCAGGCAATCATCGTAGGTCGTACCACTCGCTCCTTCCGGCTCCTGGATTTCTCCCTTACTGTCTGTGCCCATCCCGTCCGCCTCACCCCCACCCTCACCTACCTTGGCCTCACCATTGACCATCACCTCATCTCGATCCCTCATCTCTGCTCCATCCAATCCAAAGCCCACAACTGCCTCCAACTCCTCAAACTCCTCTCTGGCCGGATATGGGGGTTGCACCCATCTACCATCCTCCACACTTACAAATCCTTAATCCGTCCCAACCTCTGTTATGCCAGTCCTGCATGGATATCTGCATGGATATCTGCATGGATATTGTAAAAGTCCCTCCAGATCCTTGAGTGTCATGCACTCCGCCTCGCCTTCAGTATACGCCTCCCGTCCCCCACGCAGAACCTCTATGATCTCATTCCTTTCCCCCATCTGCTCCTATTCCTCGAAAATCCCCGCCCACTGCCACGTCTTCACAATTGTGTCCTCCCTACCTTCCATCTCTACACCCTACATCTCCTTTCCCAAGGTGGCTTCCATCAACTTCCCCTCCCGGATGATGCCCTCTCTCCCTCCATTTATCCCTCCTCTCAACTCTGATCCTCACTCCCCCTCCTTTCCTCTGTCCTTTTCCCGCCCCCCCTTCCATCCTCTTTCTTCCCCACGTCCCCTCTCTTTGCCCCCTTCTCTCCCCCAAGTCCTTTTACATTTCCCTCCTCTGCCTCCTCTCATTCCCACTCGCGTCTGCCCTTCTCCCCCTTTATTAGTCCTCTCCCTCCTTGGTCCCCCCCTCTTTTTCGTTTTTTTCCTCCCTCCCTCCTTGTTCTTCCCTCTCCTCCAGGTCCCTTCCCCCCATCTGCCTTTGGCTCGGGAGTGTCATCTTTGTGCCGCCACTTTCATGCAGTGTTCTACATTGAGTGTTCTACAGTGAGTGTTATACAGTGAGTGTTTTACAGTGAGTGTTCCGTGTTGTGTTTTTTGGGAAGTGTTGCGAACGGCCATCATACTGTCGCTGCGTGTGCCTTTTATCTCTTGGGAACAGAAACCAGACTGTCGCCGTGTTTCTTTAATCGTGTGTGTACTATGTTACTTGTCTGATGCCTGTGTCTTTTATTAACGTTGCTAACCCATTCTGCTTTCTGTTTTAACTTTCCGCATTTTTCCTCCATTTTACACTTGACGTCATCGTTTTATCGCCTGTTTTTCTTGTTTCTTTTCTTCTTCCGTTTTTTAAATTAAAAGTCTGTAGGCTGTAGAGCAGCGTACTAAGCTGCTGCCAGCCCGCCCCCTTCAGGGGAATTGAAAATCAATTAAGGAAGAAAAAAGGAGGATGACGTGCACAGACGCGAAATTAAACCGACAGGAAGAAGATGCTGTGATATGCTAATGATT
This sequence comes from Schistocerca nitens, assembly GCF_023898315.1. Lineage (NCBI taxonomy): Eukaryota > Metazoa > Arthropoda > Insecta > Orthoptera > Acrididae > Schistocerca > Schistocerca nitens. The sequence continues at coordinate 161,655,673 of NC_064617.1, read as the reverse complement.
AGCTTTTCAGAGCATTCACACAAGGACGGCGCAGGTAGTGACACCTACAACGTGCTGACATGAGGAAAGTTTCCAACCGATTTCTCATACACAAACAGCAGTTGACCGACGTTGCCTGGTGAGATGTTGTTGTGATTCCTCGTGTAAGGAGGAGAAATGTGTACCATCACGTTTCCGACTTTGATAAAGGTCGGATCATAGCCTATCACGATTGCGGGTTATCGTATCGCGACTTTTCTACGCACGTTGGTATAGATCCAATGACTGTTATCTGAATATGGAGTAGGTGGGTTCACGAGGGTAACACGGAACGCCGTGCTGGATGCCAACGGCCTCGTATCACTAGCATTCGAGATGTGACGGATCGTGCAGCCACGTCTCGATCCCTGAGTCAACAGATGGGGACGTTTCTAAGACAACAACCATGTGCACGAACAGTTCACGACGTTTGCAGCAGCATGGACTATCAGGTCGGAGACCATGGCAGCGGTTATCCTTGACGCTGCATCACAGACAGAGCGCCGGCGATGGTGTACTCAACGACGAACCTGGGCGCACGAATGGCAAAACGTAATTTTTTCGGATGAATCCGAGTTCTGTTTACAGCATCATGATGGTCCCATCCGTGCTTTGCGACATGGCAGTGAACGCACATTGGAAGCGTGTATTCGTCATCGCCATACTGGCTTGATGGTATGGGATGCCATTGGTTACACGTCTCAGTCACCTGTTGTTCGCATTGACGGCACTTTGAATAATGGACGTTACGTTTCAGATGAGTTACGACCCGTGGCTCTACCCTTCATTCGATCCCTGCGAAACCCTACATTTCAGCAGGCAAATGCACGACCGCATGTTGCAGGTTCGGTACAGGTCTTTCTGGATACAGAAAATGTTCGACTGCTGCTCTGGCCAGCACATTCCCCAGATCTCTCACCAACTGAAAACGTCTGGTCAATGGTGGCTGAGCAACTGGCTCGTCACAATACGCCAGTTACTACTCTTGATGAACTGTGGTATCGTGTTGAAGCTGCATGGTCAGGTGTACCTGTACACGCCATTCAAGCTCTGTTTGACTCAATGCCTCGGCGTATCAAGGCCGTTATTACGGCCATAGGTGGTTGTTCTGGGTACTGATTTCTCAGGATCTATGAACCCAAATTGCGTGAAAATGAAATCACGTGCCAGTTCTAGTATAATATATCTGTCCAATGAATACCCGTTTATCATCTGCATTTCTTCCAGGTGTAGCAATATTAATGTCCAGTAGTGTAGTAACATTTGACTAACTTTCTACAACAGTTTATTTGTCTCTGGGACAGAGGCATTTTCGTATAAATACAAGAGTGCTAAATTTATTTCTCCATACGGATTTATTGGTTTCGCTTTGTATATAAGTAACTCATAACATTGCTTTTCTTCTTTTGTTAGGTTTTTATTTATTTTCTTTGCTAAGCAAACAGATATATCAAGTTTTCTTTGTTATTTGGGTGCCTACTCATTACATACTGATTTTCTTTTGTTTAGGAGTAAAAGCGCCTTGAAGTTGATTGGGTTTTTGAATAAATCACAACGGCTAAGGTACTGAGAACTCTGCGATCTCTAGAATCCAAGGAAGATCGTGAGGCAGGGTTGCTGCAGCTCCAGAACATCAGGCTTTAACTGGCTCTGTGGAAACTCCTGGCGAAAGCGAGCTGTGCCGTAACTGTAATCGAGAACGTCATCCATTATCTCACAGATGAGAACAATTCACTAACAGAGGATGAAAGTCACTTCCCTCCAACATAACTGCAAAGAAGACGAAATTGCGACGCGATGTGGCCTGGCGGAATACAACGTATTCCTCACAATTTACCATATCGTTTTAAGAGTGTGTAATTGCAGGTGAGCGCATAAGACCGTAAACGAAGCACAGACCAGGTGCTGCATGGACCTCAGTGTCAGTTGCGGTTCGCAGTGCCCAGCTCTGCATGGTTCTCTTCCATGTTAGTGAAGCAGACAAGTGCTTCATCTTTTACTCAGTCACATAAAGCTATACAAGGAAAAAAAAAATCCCACGTATACGACGTCACGGGTACAGCTATAAATAAATATCCTGGAAAGGCCGGATATAATCGATCGTAACAGTGAGGCTGAATTTTTCGAATTTATACCGTTACATTATTTATTCGGGTTATAAGTAATTTCGAGAGTTCATGAGCCCATTATTTACTGTCAAACCATCTCTTGGAAAATCTTTGTGAAAGGATTTAAGCATTTGTTGCAAAGAAACTTCCACAGAAGCATCTTCGCCCACATAAAAGGAACAAAGATTCCGTTTGACATCTCGTCGATACCAGTAATGAGTAATATCTTTAATGCAATTCATGTTCGGTTATTCAGCGCATTTAATATTTGATCAGCGAAAGGATATATAGAATTTCCTGATGAAAAGTCTTTCTGGAAAAATCCAGATGGTCATTTTGTTAGTAAAGCCTACTAATTATTCGATGCTACGCAGTAAGCATTTCATTTCTGTGTTCCGAACACAAAAAACTGAAAATTATATTCATTAACACGGAAACAAAACTGAAGAAATGGGCACCTTCGTACATTTTTAGCCATGAATCAACGGATAATTCTACTAACTCACGCAACTCACATTTGACAATTACTTCTTTTTTGTTTCTGCTTTAGCAGTCATACATCCAATTTGTTCCTTAGGATCCAAAATCTCATTTACTACTCTCTGACGTCGATATTAGTTTATTAACCATAATATCTCCACATGTCGGCGGTATTCCTGATATTCCATTGTGTGATACATGAGGTAAATGCGGTCCATTTGACGTCACTGGTGTTGTTTGTATATTTGCTACTTCTTTAGTCCCCTATCTACATAAAACAAGGGACCTAACCTTGACATGAATTTCCATGACTAAATCAGATAATATTTTAACACACTTTCGAATGTGTTAGCAGTGAATAAGAATTATGCTATTTAAGGCGGAAAACCTACATAAAATAACTTAATTTAAATAAAATAATAAAAACTTGAAAAAAAGTCAGCGTACTACCATTTCTCCATCCGTCACAAACGTATCAGAAGGCACACGTCACTGGCCATTTACAGTATACAGCATTGGTAGATCACAAATTTCGTATTTCTCTGCCTCGTGATGACTGGGTGTTATGTGATGTCCTTAGGTTAGTTAGGTTTAAGTAGTTCTAAGTTCTAGGGGACATGCCCGCAGATGTTAAGTCCCATAGTGCTCAGAGCCATTTGAAACATTTTTTAACAAATTTCGTAATTTATAATTCTGGACTACACTTCGTCAACGCTGTACTACACAACACAACTCTACACCACACTCGGTATTAGAACCAAACTGGATCTCTCATTTGTCAGGATGGTTAGTACCTGCGTGCTGAAGTGCAATTCAGAACTTGCAGGGTCTGCGCTGCTGTGTCACCCAGGGCTTAGAGACTGGGACATAGCTGTTAGGATCTCAGGAAGTCCTCCCTGGCACTCCCCAAGGCACATTAGCTCCCTGTTTCCTGAAGGTCGTTGCAGGTGAGTATTTCGCGTTGTCATGATGTAAGGCCTCTTTCTGTTTGTCTCTCTGGCATGTAAGCTTTCAGTTCTTAAGATGATACAATAGTTGCGAGAGAGTTCGGTTTGCTCTGCAGTTCCTCGTTCCTTATTATACGGGTGTACATTAAGTCTGGGAACACATTCAATTATTTATTGCACAAGGATGAAACATCGTACAGATATCGTACATATGTCATTTTGAAGAGAAGCTCTGGAAGTTTTTTTTTTTCACCTATACTGCCTCAGCGTAGTTTGGTAATTTGCCGATAGTCAGCGCTAGTCTCAAACATGACGAGTTAAGGTGAGGAACGAGCTTTCTGTATGTTGGAGTTCGACAGAAACCAGTGTGCTACTGCTGGTAACGGATATTTAGAACCAAGTACGGTAAGAAGCCACTAACAAGGAAGGCCATTTACCACCGGCACAAGAAAAAATTCCTTACGACGGGTTGCTTGTGCCCGGCAAAGAGAAGCGGACGTAACAGTATGAGTGAAGTGAATTTGGAGCCTGTACGAGAGACATTCATAAGGAGTCCAAATAATTCAGTGCGTCCTGCATCCGTGAACTAGAAATGGCTTCAATGACACTACGGAAAGTTCTGCGACAGAATATGTCTATGAAACCATTCAAGTTGGAGCTAGTACAGAAGCTCAGTGATGACGACAAAGAAAAGCGTTTTGAACAAGTAACACGTCGGCCTCAGTTGCAAATAGAAACCAACCTTTACCCAGGGTTTAGCCAAAATAATTTGGCCTTCTTCAGAAGCGAATGACACTACACTACTGCATGCCAAAGTTTGGCCATGTCAAGTATAAAACTGTTGCACCGTGGTTACCAGCCATAATCTTCATTACTTGGGCTGGAGAAAAACAGCAGGCCCCACTACGCGGACGAGGTGTCACTTTGTTGTTATGAATTTATTTAAAGGATACCACAAGCATCTTGAAATAGCCTCCGGCATTTTAAACTTTTTGTCAGAAACAGTTATCGAGCTTGAGTAGCAACTTTGAATTGATGATATTATTGCTTTGGGCTCAAAGACAGTGTTTTCTCATAATAGTTGAGTAAGATTTGAAATATAAGTACGAGAAGAGTGCAGTCGCTAACCCACCTGATTTAACATATACATGGAAGACACTATGGAAACAAGAATGTATGCGAGAAATAAAATTAATTACACACACTCAAATACTGTACTCTTTGCTAGACCAAATAATCTCGAAAAAGTTTGGGGATGGTTCACAAAAAATAAGTGCAAATTTGTAGATTTTACAGGAAAATGTCCAGTACTTTCTAACACAATAATATATGGAAAATAAGCTGAACAGGTGTCTCAATTTTAGGTATTAGGCTATTATATAATTGCGAATATGGTATCGGTATCGACAATAAGTTAAAGAAAACTGAAATGATATGTTGCACTATACACAGCACATAAGCCAATAAATCCAGGAAACATAGAAAGACCAAAGTCTACAAAGTATTAGCAACACCTGTGCTCACATCCGGAAGTGAGAGCTGGACAATAACTAAGAAAGAACAAATAAGGATACAGTCAGCTTAAGTGAAATTTTCAAGGAACGCAAAAAAATGTTCTGTGAGAGATCAAGAAAAAGATTTTGAAATAAGGAAAGAATGACTTATATTTTTCATGAATGCAAGAATAGAATACGAGATAACAAAATGGAAGAAGCGTATTGATAGCAAATTAAGCAGAGAGCGTAAACAGACATGTCATAGACGACTAACATTATGGAAAGAGTAATACGGAAAGATATAGGCTAAGGTGGTTTTTGTGAAGACGGAACAGGCTATAAGTGAACTCTTTGATATGAAGAAGGAGAAGAAGAAGAAAAGAAGAAAAAAGAAGACAGTTTTAGCTCTATGTAATGCTGTAACGAACTGAACGGGGTAGGGCGGTGGTTAGCACACTGGACTCGCTTTCGGGATGACAACGGTGCAAACCCACGTCCGGCCATACAGGTTTAGGTCTTCCGTTATTTTCCTAAATCCCTTAAGGCGAGTGCTAGGATGCTTCCTTCTAAAGGGCAAGACCTTCACCATTCCTTCCTAATCAAAGCTTGTTCTCGGTGTCTAATGACCTCGTTGTCGCAGGGACGTTAAACATTAATCTCCTCCTCCTCCTCCGTTGAAAGGAACATAATGGTATACCAAAAATAGAAATACGTTCTGTTCCAAACTAAAAACATACGAATAAGCACAAGATCATACCAGAGCTGACACGGATTGTATACCGTGGTTAGAACTGCTGGGATTATACGAGTATAGTCAATGAATCTTTGGGAATTGAATGTGTATCAACAACATGAATAGAGATGTAGGGAACGCATTCAGATACGCGTGGAAACGGGTACTTAGTACAAAGAGACCCCAAGTCACACTGCCAAAATTTCTCGCGTTGTTCAGGGATATTGTTCAGTATTATGGTGTATGGGTTCTGAAGTCACCGGTGGCTGGTTCCAGAGTGATAATGATGCAATGATTTCATCAATTTGTTAACCTACTTTCCTTTGTTTCTGTGAAACTACCCGCACAACAGAGAGTAAGCCTATTGCAACCAGTCGGTAATACGTACAACACAGTGTGACACTCTTGGACTGACGCGAGAGTACTGTGATGTGACCCCGTAACTTTTGGGAACGTTCCGCATAGTGTCATGGTTGGCTCGTCCATTGTGTTGTTTGACGTCATACTCTAAGTGCGTACTCGCCAAGTCGTAATCAGTAAATCTATCCACACTCCTGTGTATCGCTGTTAATGGGAAAGTAATCCCACCAGAAAAACAAACCCGTGATTGAACTGGAGAGTACTGAATGAGAGCTTAAGAACGAAATGTAAAGTGGGCGTTCCTGGTTTCAACATCATCTACTATGGGTGAAGGGAACAAGTTTGTTTCCAAACTAGACACGCAACGCTTATCTCCGATATTTGCAGATCTCACCAGTGCGACCCACATACAGAGATCAAGGGCATTTTGCGACGGTGACAACCTTATACCGAAATGCTCAGACAGTATCCCAGTATACACATTTATGGAAACTAAGCACTAGAGACTTACTTCGCTGGTTCAGATGTAATCGTTGTTCGTAGTGAACACTAACACATCGTTAACGTCATAATGGTTAAGGTACTTCTCAGTCAGTCATTGCTTTTTCTGACGAACTCATCGAAACAGCAGATTATTTCATAGAATTAACTCTGCGAGCTTATAGAGAACATTTATTGCAGCCTTAGAGACGTTTCGATGTCTTCTTTCTCTAATGTAAGTTCCTTCCAGGTTGGGGCAGTGGGTTCGATCGTATGCATTGTGGTTTTTATTATCAACTCGTCACTGGTTCCAGAGTGAGATTTTCACTCTGCAGCGGAGTGTGCGCTGATATGAAACTTTCTGGAAGATTAAAACGGCGTGCCGGAGCGAGACTCGAACTCGGGAACTTTGCCTTCCGCGGGCAAGTGCTCTACCAACTGAGCTACCCAAGCACGACTCACGCCCCGTCCTCACAGATTTACTTCTGCCAGTACCTCGTCTCCTACCTTTCAAACTTTACAGAAGTCGTGCTTGGGTAGCTCAGTTTGTAGAGCACTTCCCCGCGAAAGGCTAAGGTCGGGAGTTCGAGTCTCGGTCCGGCACACAGTTTTAATCTGCCAGGAAGTTTCATCGTCACTGGTTCTCTACGAAGCCACGAAATAAGGAAGAGGTTTCCCTAAAGAACTGTGACAGTGGCAAGGAGGGGGAATGATAAGAGGGAATATCTGGCATCACTTGTATGTATGATACTTTACATTTAATTTACGTAAAATGACTCTGTCTTCAGTGTTAGCTGATATGGGACTTTCACTTCAGTATTACTCCTGACCTATTACTGGAGGAACGCACGTGTTTTCTGATATCTCTAGAAAACAACGCCCGATTTATTGGGAGTAAGTAATGCAGAGGACATAGAGGGTTGATGAGCATAAGAATGTAAGCTTTTGTGGCTGAGATGTTTCCGTCGGATACCCGTAGCGTCTTATGAACCACTGTTTCTTCATTCTTGCTGATACATTCCTATGGCAACTGACTACCACCGTAGCAGGAAGGTCGAAACAGAAGCGCAAAAATGCAACAAGTATGACACGATATCAGTATAAAAGACTTTAAATAACAGAGAGGTACGCAGTAAGTACGGTTTTCGTGAAATATTTGCTCAGGAAAACCTGGTAAATCGTTCTAGGTTGTGTTGTTCTTACTCTCGTTTCCCTTCTTTTCCTGTACGCCTCACTCTTCTCCTACTGTGTCTTTCGATAGCATATTGATAACTGACATCATTTGGGAGTCACTCATGTAACAGACAATGAAAATAGGCGTATAGATTCCACGGTCATTTCCCTTTGCTTACCATGAGGGCCACGTATGGCAGAGCAGACATGACGATGGCAGCTGCGGTCCACTCGACGCAGGCCGCGATCTGGCGCAGACATGTGGGGTGCACCTCCACACTCTGCAGGTTGGCCATGGAGATTGTGCCCGTCGAAAAGAACTGCGTTATCACAGCCGCCACCGGGATAGGCAGTCCGATGATGCCAGCTGAATCAAAACATGTATCACAGCAGTTACGAGAAATAGTTAGATAATGACAGTAGGACACACGCACACTATAACCCATATGTTATCGTTCATTATGTCAGCTGAGCGGCCAAAAGTGATATGAATGGCTGTCCCATTTTTTTATTTACCGTTTATGACAGCCAAGTGTCGCGTTTGGTGTGACCATGGGATCAGCGTCTGAAGAGCCTGTTACGGGAGGGGGTGCAGTGATCACGATATTTGCCGGCCGGCGTGGCCGTGCGGTTATAGGCGCTACAGTCTGGAACCGCGCGACCGCTACGGTCGCAGGTTCGAATCCTGCCTCGGGCATGGATGTGTGTGATGTCCTTAGGTTAGTTAGGTTTAAGTAGTTCTCAGTTCTAGGGGACTGATGACCACAGTAGTTAAGTCCCATAGTGCTCAGAGCCATTTGAACCATTTGATCACGATGTTTAAACTACTTTTTACTATGGGATGACCATCGCTGCGAGACGAGTTGTTTATACTATATGAGATATTGGACATGAATTAAAGCCTCATGAGATCGACATGTTATTCCTGTATCTCCAGAATCGCACAGACAATGTTCCCATACGCGCTGACCGCCGCACAGGATCACCGCAAGTGATCATGTTGGATAAGAACACAGAGTCCCGCTGAGATAACGCTTTTTAAAATATTCTCCGCCTTACAACCGCGTTGACATGCCACGAACTTTTGACCAAGTGCCCCTTGGCCACTGACAAGTGAAATGACTGCCAATGGGATCTTACACTATGACGTCACTGGTGCCCACTTTATCTTTGTATATTGCAACAGGTTGACTCCTCGATCGATGCACCCCTTTTCAAGATGGATGGATGCCACGCAGCACAGAGTTGTAGGCATCTGCCCTGCTGAGGGCGTCCTTCCGTTACTACTGAACCAGTTGGTAATGATATTTTATTTCTATGGCTTTCTTATTTACACTCTCCAAGCGGCTTTTAGTGTAATCCGCAATAGAAGATTCATCATGTTCGGTTCGCTGACCACTTACAAGATCATGCCCAATGAAATAGAATATTCCGGTGTACCGTTTGCGATAGAACCTATAACGTATTGTTCTACAGTACGAAATGTTTGTAGAACGTAAGTCTGGCAACCCTCATAAGACGTTTTGTATAACTTAGGTGCTCTAAGAACTGCCGCATCTTTCTTGGGTCTCATTTATTGTGAAATTTTTGACGGAAGTCTGAAGATCGATTTTACTTCCCATCTTTCCAGCAGGCCGCTTATCTTATTCATCTCGGAGCAGCAGAACGCCCAAAAATCAAAGTAATTTTCGTTGTTATCTTCTGTGGTGTTATTAAGATTCTCACTCGACATCATTTAATTTATTTGGTGACTTTTATACCCATTGTACCTGAAGACCTTGCGTCGGTGACTCAGCTGGTCAGGTACACCTTCTACAATGATTACCAAGAGGCAACACAAAAAGCATTATCCTACATACCGAAGAAACCGCTATGCAATAACAGGTGTTGGTAAAATGTATTCAGATAAGAAACGTATTCACAACTGTTATAGATAGTAAGGAATGTTGAAACTTAACATATGTTTCCAGGCAAAGAATATCGTAATTTCGTCCTTATGAAGATACCTCGTGTAAGAGAGCCAAAAAAATAAAAGTAAAAAAGTTCAGCCTTGCCTCACTCGGCGGTCGTAGAAATCAAGGTGGTGTCGATCTGCCCTTGTAGATGTCAGCACTGCAGCATCAGTAGTGATGAATACTTATTGATTCGCGCAAGTACGTAGCAAAGTGTGGTGTACAGGCGGTCGGTAACATAGCCCCGCAACATAGGTCTACCAGCTTGTAATGAGGCCATGAAGACCCAGCCTCTTCGGTGTAAATGTCATTCGGCACATACCGCGGTGGAACTGAATGTACTCCATCGTGTTGTCAGATGATGGGCGAATGTAGCCTCTCAATCTGTGGCAGGAGTAACTGTTCAAACCATTATGCTTCCTTTCACAATGTCCTCCCAGACTGGTATCTATAGTTCCGCAGTATGTTGTTAATGATTTGGATTATGTATACCCTGTCACAGTGCATCTTGTTCTGGTCTGTCACCACTCCGTTGTTACCCAAGTCATGCAGCAAAGGATGAAGGTGAAAAACGTTGAGATCTGTTATACGTTTTGCAAAGAACGACGATCCTCTAATAATTTCCAAGTTATGCTATTTTAGAGTGACAGCGAGGCTTTATGGACATAGTTTCTCAGTGATCAGTGTAGATTCATTTTACTATGTACGTTGAATCTTTATAGGTGACTCATGTAACGAAGAAGTATGGAGCACGAAACGTTAATTATAATTAGATCTACAGAATTAATTATAATAATATTACTGATAACCGAAACTGGGCAACCTAGTAGACCAATAGCGTTAGCAACAGTATATCGTTTTTATACAGGATTCAATTTAGTTTTTGCTCTCAGGGCCTCCTGTCAAATACTGACTTACTTATGTGTATTTCACTCTGTTACTCATGTGTGCTACCTTACTGTCAGTTTTTCCGTAAAATTTGCTACTCTTTCATTGTTTGAATTAAGTGAAGAGAGAATTCGAAACAACTCTTCTACTGAGTCCAGAGACTATTTAGGTCACCGTTATACTCCTTTTGGTTTGAATGATCATTGATTTCACAGCACCTGTTGTGTACAAACTGAGGGGAACCTTGGCCACTGCCTCTGAACAGTAGCAATCTGTGATTACAACAGACGGCGTTCTTCAGCCTTTGGGGCACCTGAGACCTGAGACCAGTGCCTAAACTGTCGAGTGGGTTGTCTGATGTCGCAGTGCCTGCATATTTGCTCGTCCTTGCCAATCGACACACACCTGACGGTTTGTAGCGATGAGTGGCGTATGCCCGTTTTTGGGCGAAAGGTAAAACTGGGTACTACTTTTTGGGTCATCCACTTACGCATTAAAAGCAGGTTGCAGGAATCAGTAGCAGCTGAAGGTCCATCTGTGCCAGCACAGGTTGCATATTCAGCAGGCAATGGTTCCGATCATCCTGGCAGGTCTAATAAAGTGCAGAGAGTAGAATTAGCTGTAATTATGAATTCCATCGTTAGGAGTGTAATGGAACCCATTAGGTAACGGAAGTGCAATGTCTACTCTGTTTGCTTGAAGGTGGTCGCGTGCGAGGCTGTGTTGGCAGCAGTTGAGCGCACTGGGTACATCGGGCTGCTAATCGTGGCTCATGAAGGCACGTAAACATTATGAAACCAAGATACATGCATATCTGTAGAAATTGTTAATTCAGGAAATCTATGTCAAATGGGACTAATTGTGGATGGCCATGCCTGTTACTTTTTGCATTTAGAATAGCAGAACTTTCTAAATGAATCTCTGAAATCTCACCATCAAGCAGATCGTATAGACGATTGAGGTAACTGTAAATGTCAGTTTCTTCAAGAAAGTTCTTAATCCTACTTTCACGCAATAAGTGCAGAAGTTTAAGTGTTGAATCAGTATCATTGACTTGTTTCTTCTCAGAAGCTTCTTCTTACATCTAACATCAAATTCATGAAAGAAATATCAGTTACATAAATATCCCACACCTCTACCTACTTCATAATCCGACTACTACAGACTGTACAATCACTAATGATTCCTGCTGTCCAAGTGCCACAAGCGAGCCTATGTGATACGAAACCATAAGGACATGTCACTACAAGACGATGAAATTTAGAAAGAATTAGAGATCTTACTAGAAGCGGCTGCCACAAACGGTTTCATAGCGGAACCGTCATAAAAATAACTGGTCACACAGGTAAAACACTCATAGGAGTTATAACTGATGAAGTTACATTAAAAAGAGAAAGTTTGAAGTACAATGAGTCTAAGATCGCCAATTTATCCTACTCGGGGGCAGTCCCAGTCAAAACCGTAGAATTGTTCAAGAAATATACCGTACGTATCAGTGTTAAAACACACAACACGTTCCGAAGGAGAATCCGACACAACACCGGTACAACCAACCAGTTAACAGGTTATGTTGTCTGCAGAATTCAATATGTCACTTCACGTTGTATTGAGCGAACTGGGCGACCGTTCAGTGATGGATGAAAAGAACGTATCAGGCAGACACAAAGAAGTACCGCTACCTTCAGTACACAATTAACTGAGGACAATATGAATTCAATGATACAGATGGTCGAACGATCGTAGTTCCTCACATTTGACAGCTCTCGAGTACACTGACACGGATCGTTGTGGATTAATGCATTCAAACGTTCCTTACCGAACCCTGAAGGTGGTTCTGAACATGGAGAGTCACGAAAACCAAAACGATCCTCCTTAAAAATGGGGTAACATTTTCATGTCATGCTCTGCCCAATGGCATTATAATCATACACGGCGCAAATGTCGGTGACTATCTGCACTGCTGTCACTCATCTATTGATGCCAAACAGAAAAGTACAGAAATCTATCGATTTCTCAACCCGGCACGCTAATTTGTAGCCCTCACTGCTGCACTCATCACTTCTAAATGGTAATATGTAAATTTAAATAGCAAAAGTGAACTTCAAACACAAATGTGACAACTGATAAATAAACCAATAGGAAACAGAATGCCAACATGAGGAAAGAAAACACAATAAAATGGAAATATTACGGATTGTGGTTTACACAGCCGCATACTCAGCGTATGTTCTTAGGTGCAGGGTTCTACGGTATGTGGTAACGCTCGCCTATTACGTTACTCTGTTTAGACGCACACGTTGCTCTAGGTTCCTGATATGCTGTGTTGTAGCAGACAAGGTGGCGGAAACCATAGACTGCCATTCTGGTGATGAGGTGTCTCATCGTTAAGTTTTCCTTCGTCATTGATCGGTCAACCATCGCCCCTGTGCCATAATGTTCTCTTGGACTATCTTCCCTTTTTTCCTTAATTATTTTTGAAAATGTTTCCGAATTGTTGGTATTGGATAGTATTATGTTTGTCCGTAGGTCTTCAAAGAAGAATTATATGAGACTGGAATGCATGGTTTTGGACACGTGATTGCTTCCATTATATGGGTCGTCTTTCTCTTGTGATGTTAGTTTTTTGACTGTGAGAAGTGGTCCGCCAATTTGAATACCGTACAACAGCACTGCAAGATTTTGGCTCTTGGCAAAGGAATCTGATATGCTGAATTCCGTGAACGATCATTACTGCTTGCAGTGCTTTCCCTTTTAAATATTTCGTGAAACATTTGGCACTTCTTTTGTATCGTGACACCAACGTTTGCTCCCTCCCGTACGAAGATCATTGCCGCTGCAAGTGTTTCTCCTACATTTATGAGCCCAATCGGTTCTGTTGTTAGCCGGCCGAAGTGGCCGTGCGGTTAAAGGCGCTGCAGTCTGGAACCGCAAGACCGCTACGGTCGCAGGTTCGAATCCTGCCTCGGGCATGGATGTTTGTGATGTCCTTAGGTTAGTTAGGTTTAACTAGTTCTAAGTTCTAGGGGACTAATGACCTCAGCAGTTGAGTCCCATAGTGCTCAGAGCCATTTGAACCATTTGGTTCTGTTGTTACTGTGCTTATTTCGAAGTCACATTCAACGCATAGACTTTCCGTATCGTTTATTACTTCTTGTAGCCTTGTAATATCTTTTGAGCGTATCACAATATCGCCTGAAAATCCGTGCGAGATTACGCCCATCCTTTTGGATTATACAATTTATTCCTCTGGCTCCGTTTGATTACTTTTCTTAGCTTCGTATTTCCTTTCATCATTGTACTGCACTTATGATTCGTGTTTTATCTTGATTTTGTATAGGGCTTCCTTTAATTTTTTATCACTAGCTTTATGTATATAAGCTCAAAGGCTTCTGAAGTCTATAAATACTAAGTGAAATTTTCTCTCTCTTCAGGAAATTCCCATATACACTTTAGCAGGAATTCTACTGCGATCAGACAAGATCTACTAGTCCTGAATCCAGTTTGGTTTCTGGGGAGGCGTTCGTTGATTATTTCCTTCATTTTTTACGCTATTACTCACAGTTGTGGAGTATTTTTAAAGGCAAGTATTCCATTGCTATGCCTCTGTATTTTGTGAGGTCTCTGGGGTCTCCTTTCCCTTCATATAGCACGTTTATTATTGTCTCCAGTGTCCTGAATTGGAGGCTATTTCTGTGCACTTACTCTACAGTTCTGTTCACGATGGTGACATTATTCGTGCGTCTCTAATACGCTCGCTATACAAGCTTTCAAGGCCTACGGCTGTCATGTTCTTGGTGCTGTTAATGGGATACTTGACGTCCTCTATAGCAAATGTTGCCTTCTTTTTTCCCTACTGGTAGCCTTTTAGTGCCACTTTTTTAAGTATATTTTCTAAGTGTGTCTCCCATTCTTTCATACGATTTAGTGGTGCATTTCATGAGCGTGCCCCAACGTTTGTGGCTTCTTCCACTAGTTTCTCTCCTTCTCTGTCCCAGAATATTCTCTTATATTCTTTTAGGGTTTTTCGGTAGATATATCGATTGTACGCTTAAATTCGGAGAAATGTAGGTTTTCCAACACAACTTCTTTAGTTCGTGTTGTGTTCCTATGTACCGATGCCTCTTCTTTAGTCTTCTTCTTTTTAATTATTTATCCCGGCTTCTTGAGATTTCTCGTGAAGAGACACGATACAAAACGTTCAATAGTGGCTTGGGACAATCAATGAAGCTACACAACAGTTAGCAATTTAACTTTTGAAACCACTGGTTTATTGGCAGGTCTGGAAATAAAATCACTCTCATACTCCCATGCGGACAGCAAATTTCGTGTAACATTTTATATGTGTAATGGGATTTACTACGTCGCAAATCGTTCTAATGAATAAGTTAATCTGCATCACGATGTTGCTATGCAACGTGATCAACAAGGTGATGTGTGTCTCAACTAAAACAGAACCTCGATATTTTGAATAAACTTTCGGTTCATTTCGTTCAAATCAGCACTTGCGTCAAAATTAATTTCTAAATGGCTCTGAGCACTATGGGACTCAACTGCTGAGGTCATTAGTCCCCTAGAACTTAGAACTAGTTAAACCTAACTAACCTAAGGACATCACAAACAACCATGCCCGAGGCAGGATTCGAACCTGCGACCGTAGCGGTCTTGCGGTTCCAGACTGCAGCGCCTTTAACCGCACGGCCACTTCGGCCGGCAAAATTAATTTCTAACTTCGTGCATTAAGTCAGAGCGCGTTTGCAACTATCGCACGCAATTCAATGGGCAGCTCGATCACGTACTAGCGTGTAACGTATTTCAAATTGAGCGCCCAGGTTTCAGTTTTCCCTAATGGGCTAAACGACTCTTTTGTAAACTCACGTAAAGTCTAAATGAAACTGGACTTGTTTCCATTCGGGTCAAAACAACAAAAAGTAAAATTCACCGCACAGGTCAGCAAACTGTATATGCGCACTTTTAGCACTCTAAGTGATACCTCGTCTCAGAGTAAAAGCAGCGCATAAATTCATGCTTTTTCATGCTCACAAAATTCAAAACACCTTTATATTAAACAGATAAATTATGCCGGCAATTACTGATTAACATTTTCCATTCCGAATAAACTTCAAAATCTTGTATTTTATAATCAATAAAATTTTATCACCTGAAAGAAACGATTAGTTTGCTAAAACGGATTCAGATTACGGTCAACTAGTTTCTAGACAATGACGTCACGAATCGATATTTGCTTGGAATGAATGAAATACCTATACTGAAAAGTACTGTCCGTTGAGTAATTTACTGATTTTGATAACAAATTTGATGCCCCATGCATCGCTACACCTAGTACGTCTTTTTGATGTGTGATACACACTCATTCAAAAAATGGTTCAAATGGCTCTGAGCACTATGGGACTCAACTGCTGAGGTCATTAGTCCCCTAGAACTTAGAACTAGTTAAACCTAACTAACCTAAGGACATCACAAACATCCATGCCCTAGGCAGGATTCGAACCTGCGACCGTAGCGGTCTTGCGGTTCCAGACTGCAGCGCCTTTAACCGCACGGCCACTTAGGCCGGCTACACACTAATTGTTTCTTTCTTCTTTTATTACTAGGGTTTTTAGCTTGTCTTAGGACTTATACCAGTCCTTCCGTTGCTTCCTGTAGTTGCGCGTTGTTTATTAGCGTTTCAAATTGTTTTTTGGTGTGTGATTTTGCTTCCACTTTCCCGGCGTCTATTACTTTCGGAAATGTTTGTTTCTTCTTTTCTTGTGGTTTTCGCCATTCTAATTGGATGCATATTTCCACAATAACATGTTTCCGAAGTGATTTGCTGTCCTCGAGAGGTGTTAAATTGACCTTAACTGGTCCCCTTATAAGTGGGATGTGTACGAGTATTGTGCTTCTGCCGCAGTAAATTGTTCACTCTGTGACAAACATCGTATGCGATTCTGAATTTTCTTACTACGAAATTCATCAACTTGAATATTATAATCAGCCTTAAAAAATGAGCCTTCTCCTCTTATAATTCTTTAAAAAGTAACATCATACATAGCTTCATATCTATGCTTTCCACTCTGCATAATTCTGGTGTCTATAAAATTATTTGCGTCAATTGTCCTGCGTATTACACAGGCGAAAGAGGCCGAGCTATTTCGACAAGATTTAAGGAACACCTTCTCGGCAAAAAAGGCACCAATGTTCCCAGTTCAACTTTCGCTAACAATTGGTTAATCACGGTACATAATCCTAAAGATGTGAAAGACGTCCAGATCTTGTACTCGGAAAAAAAGGCTCTAGGCTTAACTTCTTGGAAGAGCTAGAGATTTTTCAACATCTATCTCTGAAGGACGATCTCATATTGAACGAACAGCTGCAATTACGCAATTAAAATATTTTTCAAGGTATAGAGACGATAGTTAAAAATGGTCTGAATAGAGATAGTCTCCTCAATGTAGACTCTTAAACTTCGGTTTCCTTTCCAATTTTACATTTTTTATGTACATTTGAACTATATTTCATTTATAAGATAAGACCTTTTACGGTAAGCTGTAATTTTCGTCTACCGATTCCTGTTGTTGCCTGTAATCTTAAATTCTCCACACAGTCAATTTGCACTTGTCTGTAATTCGATCAGATCCTGCTAAACGGCGTGAATCTGTTTTCGTGTCCAACTCGTGGCTGCGTTGGCCTCTTAGCCGTCTAGTCTGACGGTAGCGGCAGTTTGATGCAGTTGTTTCGCTCTAAGCGACCTCGGGATTGCCACTGTAATTCGATGGAACATTTTATTCCAATTGACAAACATGTCATATTTTTACAGTTTAATTTTTATTCTTGTGATTACTTCAGTTTGACAAGGGCATTTTTGCTCAGATGTTTTTCACCGATGATGTGATTACATCTAAGTACACTGTAACAGTATATGGATTCATGTTATTAATTATACAGTGGGGTCCAAAAAACGTATCTACTGTTTAAAAGTCCGGAACTGGCAAACTCACTGACGGAGTTGTCTCATCATTGGTAGTGTATTGCTTTATTTTGTTTTGTCAGATGACAGTCGCCAGATAGTCAGTGTTTTGTTCTTAGTTGCACCTAGTTACTCGAGTAAACATGGCTGGCGCAAGGCTTACATTCGATGAAAGGAAGTCAGTTTTGAAGCGGTATTTTAAGTAAGAAAACATCAATGAGGTTCAACGGCAATGGCGAAATGAGTATTAAACAGAGCCACCGACAGGTTTAACGATTTGTCGCATTCGAGACAAATTTGAAGCCGAAGGGTGTGTGAAAGATGTACACAAACGACGACCTGGACGACCTGCAATAGTAACAAGTCTAGCGAACTCCCGTCGTGTGTTACAACAATTCACTCGCTCACCACAGAGGTCTGTGAGAAAATGTGCCCGTGAAAGTGTTCGGCGAATTTTGAAGACAGCAAAGTGGAAGTGCTACACGATTGCTACACGCAATGAACGAGGACTACCCAGATCGTAGTACTGCGAGTGGTTTACTAACATGGTGCGCAACGATGAAGAGTTTGCAGAGATAATTGGTGGTCTGTTTAGGCACAGTTCCAACTCAACGGTACAGTAAATCGGTACAGTTTCATTTACTGGGCCGCGGGAAATCCGAACGTCCATGTAGACAAAGCCTTCAATTTGCCAGCAGTAAATGTGTGGTGTGGGTTGTCTTACCGGGGCATGATTGGGCCATTCTTCTTTGACGGCACAGTTACTCGTGAGGTGTACCTTCAGAAGCTTCAGACATTCATTTTGCCTGCCATCCGAGACATCTATGGAGACAAAAGGGTTTACTTTCAACAAGATGGTGCCCCAGCCCATTACCGAAAACGTGTTAGGGCGTATCTCGACGAAAATCTACCAGGAAGATGTATAGGCCAAATAGGTGCTGTGGAGTATCCACCACGTTCTCCCAGGCCTAACTCCTCTGGACTTTTACCTGTGGGCAACACAAAAGGACGTCGTTTATCGACAAAAGCCATGCACATTGGATGAACTTCGAGAATCCATCGTACATTCATGTGCAAATATCAAACTGAACACGTTGCAGTCAGTTGTTCGTGCTGCAGTTCGGCGGCATCGTTTGTGTGTGGATGTTAATGGTGACCATTTCGAACACCTATAGTAATATCTTTAAGTTTTACTTTAAGCTACACTTTCACCAAAAATTAGACAATTCCGTCAACTAGTTTGATAGTTATGGACTTTTAAACAGTGGATACATTTTGTCGGACACCTCTGTATTTTATTTTTGACCCATGTCGTTATATTTTCTAGGTAATTCTATGCAATTTTTATTCTGATGAAGAAGTCTTAGAGCTGTAGAAACCATGGTCAATTTGACAACAATTTTATGCAGCCGAGGTGGCAACAGGTATATTCAGTAATTAACGCACGGTTGCTGGACTTCAACCTATAACAATGTTTAAAATTTCTGATTTTAATGCTGTTTTTATTTATTTAATTATTTACTTGAAAGTTGGTTGAATCGTAATGGATCTTGTCAATGTTCCATGAAGGTCTAGTTAGCCGTTCGGATTTCATCAGTTAATTTAAGTAGAATTGTTTTCTGCCAGCGCGCTTGGTATACGCTGGTATACGCTGCATAATACACAAGAGCTACGTCTAAGTTAGTGGTATCAGATTGTAGAGCTCAAAGAGATCTAAATAACAGACCACGAGAACATCCGTTAACCTTCATCGCTTGACACATTGTTGATTTTGGTCTTTTAAAGTTGCCCTTTCAGTACCCACAGAGCAGAAGAATGGAGATTGTGACTTAGCTGTTAAAGATAAACGCATGAGTTTGCGGGCATTTTTCTATTCCTTTCTGACGTCCACAATTCAGTATTAAAACAAATGGTTTTACCTTAATAGTTTAGGCAGCCCATAACAAGAGAGCGCAGTGGAAGCACACTTTCTTCCTAGTTGGTGTAATATTATCGATACTTCCTTTTGTTATGTTATCTAAACAAGCTAAATATACATAAAACGTATTTAATGAGTGACTGTGTGAATTAAAAAGGAAACATTGAAATCGCGTAAGTGAAAAAGAATGCTCGTCGCCATTTCGTGTTTCACCCCATTTATTTGTGTGAATACGACGATACAATGTCGTTCGTACCGTGTCTACTAGTAAACAATACAGATGAAAAAGCATGAAATAAAGTATAAATGAAAGAAAGCCGATACAAAAACAATGAAAAGTGAAAAAATAATACGTATTGCCCTTTAAATTCAGTGTAAGTCGTAATATTTCGATTAAAGCATCATCGCGTCAGGGGACCACTAAATATATAGATTAAAAATCGACTACATCTAAAACTGATAAAATTTGAAATTTTAATACAAGTAATCTACCTCGGCAACGTAGGTAAATATTGAGAAAACAATATCAAATCGTTGAGTCTAAGTCTTACTTAATCTATTACGAAATAAGGACACTACCGTCAGCGATACCTGTCCTCCCGCAACTGCCCGTTCGGGTCGCCACATTTGTTAAGTCTCCTCCCCCCCCCCCCTTCCACTACACAGCTCGCTGCATACCGCGCGCCACGCGACTCGCGCTCGTAGTTTGAAGCGTGAGTTAGAAAACCACCATCAAGTCACTGCAGGATGTTGGCCTTGTAAGACAGATTAACGCATTACTCTAAGTTCTTATGTAATTATATAAAAATGTGATGTAAAATAAATAGGTAGCTCTATTATTGAACAATTTTAGGCTAGTTAAAGACAGATTAGTTTTCATGTTTTGTATAATAAGTAATTATAAGTTCACTAGCTATTTTGAGGTTTGGGTGCGGGGCACGCAGGACTGGAAGAGATGACGTCAAACAGAATATGTAATAACCTACAGCCCCCATTTCGATGCCATTTATTATATGGCAACCAGTTTCGGTGATTCAGTAGACAGTTTTCAGGCATTAACTGGCCATCAATGGCCAAAATCTATGAACTGGTTTCTGTGGACTGTAACAACGATGTTGTGTCTCCATGACAAAACATCATTGTTACAGTCTACTGAAACCAGTTCATAAATGTTGTTTACCACTGATGGAATCGTGTATATGATTAGAGTTAACGCCCTCAGCGTCAGTTATGGTCTGAAGATGGTGCATTGAAGATGGTAGCTGTATAATAAATAACGTCGTATGGAAGGCTGTAGGTGTTTCATTTTATTACATAAGTGAACGGCCGAACTCCTCAAACCTCCAATCGCAATCAAAGATGGATACACAAAAACTCAAATAGAAGAGGCTTATACCCAGCAGTAGTGACGGTATGTACTTCTAGAAAGGGTAAATGCTGTTAACTTGTTATTTTTTAAATTTATATAGCGTTTCACCGACGATACGACGCTAAGACCAAAATATTACTACTTATACTAAAGGGACAACAGGTATTTTTTTTAATTTTTCGTTTTCAAGAGTTTTTTAGTACCGGTTTAATTTTTAGTTTAATTTTTACATAGCTTTGTGTACGATCATACGAGCAGGTCGACAAAAGGACATAATAACGTTTGAGCATTTACCACTTTATTGAGCAACATACAGAGAGTGGTCCACAAGTTTTCTACTAATCTATTATCTCGAACTATATCTTTAGAACACCTCTTACAACTAGTTAACAGAGATGTCAGTGTTGTAGAAACTCTGGCGTTACAGATGGTTTCTTGATTAAGGGATGAGTAGCTACTGGATAGTAGTCAGTGGAGGATGTGAGAAGATGGTGCTCATGAAATGTTTTAACTAAAGCATCCAAGAGAGCAATTAATGTTACACTTAATGCACCTTGAAAATCTCTTAACAGAAGCAGTATGAAAGAAAAAAATATTTTTCAGACAAGAAATTTATGTTGACGTAATACAGATTTCGTCAAGCAAAGCAGCGATATATACGCGCCCAATGAAACAGTGACCGAGAGCGCAGCGGAATTATTGCCCTACTTAGCAGTTTAGCAGCAGTACTGATTCAAATGGTTCAAATGGCTCTGAGCACTATGGGACTCAACTGCTGAGGTCATTAGTCCCCTAGATCTTAGAACTAGTTAAACCTAACTAACCTAAGGACATCACAAACATCCATGCCCGAGGCAGGATTCGAACCTGCGACCGTAGCGGTCTTGCGGTTCCAGACTACAGCGCCTTTAACCGCACGGCCAATTCGGCCGGCAGCAGTGTGATGATGCGTCCCTGGCCCAACAGAGCGTGCATGGCTTTGCACAACAGGAAGCACGACAATGGGAGGATTGGCTGTGAGTGACAGCCGTGAAGACTCTAAGCAGTCTGGTGTGCCGCACAGAATCATGAACAACTCAGAGACAGCGCAGGGGGGCTTCGACAGGAGTGGCGTGAGAGTGTGAAGAGCACTGGGACGTGGATGGCGTGCCATTTGACCGTCTTCATTGCCCAAAGCGGCACGTTCAGGGAGTTGTCTCCTCCTGCGAATGTAGATAGAGAGTAGCTGCTAGTAGATAATGATAGTGGCTCTGTGTGTCTGGAGGCTTGGGCGATCGCTGCCATCATGGAGGGTGGAAGCGAAAAGACACACAGAGCCTGCAGAAAGTCGTAGGGGAAGCACGACAAGCGAGTAATTGAGAGCAAAGTCAGCTGCGAAGACAGAGAAGCAAGTTCAATCGGCATTCAGTGGTGTTAGCCTGATGGAGTCTGGGCCACCCCTGAGAGTAACCGACGACACGATGACGAAAGACTCGAAGACATTTTGGCAGTTCCAACTAAGTACATGGGTGCTGGACGACACAATTATGGAACACTGAGTACCATCAGCATCTTAGCTCTGAATTACTAGATCCGCGTGTGACTGACAGTGTTCTATTATCCTTGGAGGAAGTGAGAATGGCTATAATGAAGTTAAAAAAAAAGCACCAGGATCTGATACAATACTGGCATAAGTACTGCTTCAGCTAGTGGACCAAATTGTGTCATATATAAGAGTGTTATTAACAGAATATATTTTGCAGTGTCAGGTGCCCATAATCTGGAAAACCTCCTGTACTATTGTACTAGTAAAAACGGGAAGGCCAGATCCAAAGGAACCGAAAACTTCCAGCCCCATTAGTTCGGTGAATGATTTAGCCAAAGAAGAGGAAAAAAGTTATGTGCTGCCTCCTGAGGGGCCACAGAGAGTTAGTAGGCATGAACCCCTGCAGTACCGCTTCAGGTAAGGGAAATCCGCAGAGGATGCGATAAATCATGCAATGAATATTGGGAACACGTCAGATGACAAGCAAGTTATAGGCTTATCGAATGATATAGCTGGGCCGTTTGATTATTTACGGCGATGTGGTCTTTTTAAGAGAGTGAAACACATATACTGTCTCAGATGTCTCTGTATCAGTGTACGAGATTACTGCACAGAGAGGCACGAGCAGTTAGAAATTACTGGACAGAAAATTGTGAAAGATATCACAAAACGCTGACCACAGGGCTCTGTACGTGGTCCAGAGTTGTGGGATGTTGGAATAGGGTCATAACTGAACCATCTTCAGAGTATAATAAACTATAGAGGCAGCATCGCTTACGCTGACGATATGCTCATTATAGTATTAGCTAATAAAAAAAAAAAAAAAAAAAAAAAAGCTCCGTCTTTAGGCCACAAGTGGCCCTTCCGGGACCGTCCGGCCGCCGTGTCATCTTCCGAGGAGGATGCGGATAAGGAGGGGCGTGTGGTCAGCACACCGCACTCCCGACCGTTAGGACGGTATTCTTTGACCGAAGCCGCTACTAATCGGTCGAGTAGCTCCTCAATTGGCATCACGAGGCTGAGTGCACCCCGAAAAATGGCAACAGCACATGGCGGCGGGATGGTGACCCATCCAAGCGCCGGCCACGCCCGACAGCGCTTAACTTCGGTGATCTCACGGGAACCGGTGTAGCCACTGCGGCAAGGCCGTTGCCTAGTATTAGCTAATACACATGCTAAATTAGAGGAAATACTGGAGTAGTTCTTGAAAGCTTGAATAACTGGTTCGTGGAAGATAAACTAACGATAGCATCTCATGAAGCAGTTTGTGTGTTACTAAAACGAACATTATGAACAATGAAAAAGCCCGAAATCAGAATAAATGACCAACCTTTAAAAAAAAAAAGCAGTATTTAGGTATCTCTGGAATTAACATCGAAGAAAAGCAAAATTTTCATGCAAATGTAGAAATTGTGTAACAGAGAGGCATTAAAATTCCAATTGACATAGCAACAACTAGCCGAAAAACTGTTTAGCTGCCACTAAGTGGCACAAGAAGATACCACATCGCAATCATGTTTGCTATTGTGTGCTACTGGTCGAGTGTTGAACTCATACATCAAGAAAAGTAAGGACAGCACAGGCTCTACGGCGAGCACAGATAAGTGTACACTTACGCCTGACAGGCGGGTATGGAACAACATTGACTGAGGAGCTGATATTGGGTTTTCTAGCTCTAGACACAGAACTAAGCAAAAGAGGTAAACAATGGCTATGATAAGGTACAGGAGATACTGGGCACAAGAGCCGTTCGAATAAGGAAATAAAAGCACACATTAATAGATTATGCCAAGCTATCTGGTACTGGGGAAACACAGGGATAAGAAACTACCAGTTCCTTCCTAACTCGAATCGTAGGAGCGCGAGGGGAATCGTAAGGTGCGAAGCCACTTTACAAACGTACCTTGAAAACAGATTTATTGTTGGCTCTTCAGAACACAGACCGTCAGTTCAGAAAACTTTAAGCAAACTCTGATAACAAACATTAAGGAACATTGTTAGCTTTGCAAATCCGACTGCTGATAGTAGAGTAATACTGACAATAAACAATATGTAGAAATGATCCCAAGAATCTTTAAGTATGTTTTTTCCTTCTTAAAACAAACGTTTGACTCGAGAAATTACTCAAGACAATCAATTAGACAACAGATACACAAATACAATTTTTGCAAGTCCATTGGCAACTTTGGTGACGGGGGGGGGGGGGGGGGGGGCGTGGCGCCACACTATTAGTGTTAGTTTTTCCAAAACAACATATAATAGCGTAACTGTACTCGTACTTCTGCTGTAACCAGGCTGTGGGACGCATAAATGTTTTAAACTGCCGTTTAGCCACCAAACCAACAAAAGAAACAAACGGACACCGCTGTTTGTAAACATAGTGCAAATTGGTTCTCTCAGGCTCGAGTACAGCGCTCTCATCGGACTCACACTCAGCGACCACACCGGCTCCGCATGAGCACAGCGGACAACACACCACTCAATGCACCGTGCGCACGCTCCATCACTCTGCTAGCAGGCGCGTGACCCGACACTTCGCGGAGTATCTTCGAAACCACTACGGGAAAAGCTTGAAGGACTCGAGAGCAAGCGACTCGCTGCGCACGATTAAACAGTCTTCCAGTCAAAGACCCTCAGACCAGCGTCTCTGATCGGAAGACTAAACTATGGACGACCATCGGTAACCAGAGAGGCATTACTCTGATAGAGAAGCCAAAGCGCACGGCTCAGTATGTAAGTAGCCTGTTTATATGGTTGCATGTTGGCAGCGCTATAGACTGTAATTAGTATCGCTGACAGCGCTCTCCGCCCTCGGTAATAGACCCTGTAGTTGGACGGACTAGCAGTCAGCACCTAGCGAACAGACGGCAATGACATGCGTCCTTCGTGGAGACTCAGCGTTGGTAGGAGATGAATGGTAATATAATGACGGATGTAGATGGCAATGTTTGGGTAGTGGAATTATTGCCGACTATATAATTTTTGGAACTGGATGTCGCATGAATATGGTAAAATCTGCTAAAGACATTGTTTTCTCTTCAACAGAATCTTTCCTGTGCTAATCATACGCCTCCTTTCAGTTTGAGCATATAGTAGTTTGAATCCTTTTATTTAAATGGCTGTAGTTGTTGCTTGCTGTAATTTCTTAGTTCGTGTTATGAAGATTTCTGTTAGGTAAGTGACTTACGAAAAGTATGGGTTATTGTTAGGATTTCTTCCAATTCAGGGCCATTCTTTTCTGTTCATTAATTGAAGTCATGTTGTCATTGGAGAGCAGTCAGATTGCGTTCGGCTTGAATATTGTGGGTAATAAATAAATAGGTTAAGTTTGTGTTGTCTTTGTCAGGGAAAATTCCATTGGTCAGTGTTGAAATGATGAAAATAAGTAACGAGACAATAGGTTCTGTTGCAGTCTGCAGTTTAAGTAAACACAAAGAAGTTTCACTTAACGTAAAGAAACAAGAATGACATACTTGCATCTAACCAAGGGTGCTGTACGCTACCTGTCAGGTCATGGTCCGTATCCCAGATACTTAAAAATACAGACACTTGTGAATGTGGAGCAATCGGCACCCTGGAACACATCGTCTGGAGATGTGCCAATGCACAAGATGATACAAATCAGATCAGGAGCTAGTACACCAGTCTGTAATGCGCCAAAGAAACTGGTATAGGCTTGCGTATTCAATTACAAAGAGATGTAAACAAGCAGAGTATGGCACAGCGTTCGGCAAGACCTCCACAAGAAAACAAGTGCCTGGCGGAGTAGTTAGATCGGTTACTGCGCTAGAATTGCAGGTTATCAAGATGTAAGTAAGTTTCAGCGTAGTGTTTACAGTCGGCGCATGAGCGATGGGACTCAGTATCTCCGTGGTAGCGATGAAGTGGGCATTTTCCCTTACGACCATTTCACCAGTGTACCATGAATATCAGGAATCCGATAATACATCTAATCTCTGACATGCGAACGGAAAAAGATCCTGCAAGAACCGGAACACCGACGACTGAAGAGAATCGTTCAACCGTGACAGAAGCGCAACCCTTCCGCAAATTGCAGCCAATTTAAATGCTGGACCATCAGAAAGTGTTAGCGTGCGAACCATTCTACGGAATATCATCGATATGGGCTTTCGGAGTTGGAGGCCCAGCCGTATACCATTGATGACAGCACGACACAAAGCTTTACGCGTCACCTGGGCCCCTCGACACCGACATTGGACTGTTGGTGACTGGAAACGAGTTGCATAGTCGGACGAGCCTCGTTTCAAATTGTATCGAGCGGATGAACGTGTACAAGTATGGAGACAACCTCATGAATCCATGGACCCTGCAAGTCAGCATGGGACTGTTGAAACTGGTGGATGGTTTATAACAGTGTCGGACGTGTGCGTTTGGAGGGATATGGGTCACCTGACATGTTTAAATACGGCTCTGACAGGTGACACGTACATAAGTATCCTGTCTGATCTCCTGCATCCATTCGTGTCCATTGTGTATTCAGACGGACTTGGGCAACTCCAGCAGGACAATGCGGTGCCCAGCACGTCCAGAATTGCTACAGTGTGGCTGCAAGAACATTCTTCTGAGTTTAAAAACATCCGCTGGCCACCAAAGTCGGCGGACATGAGCGTTATTGAGCATGTTTGGAATGCCTTGCAGCGTGCTGTTCAGAAGAGATCTCCACGCCCTCAAACTGATTTATGGACAGCTTTGAAGGATCGTTGTGTAAATACCCCCCAGCACTACGTGAGACATTTTAAGTTCATGTCACATCGTGTTGCGGCACTTCGGCGTGCTCGTATGGGCCATCTACGATACTGGGCAGATGTACTAGTATCTTTTGCTCTTCATTATATAATAAGGAATAACTAACTGTGGCACAACCTGAAACCGCAGACATATAAAATAATAATGAACTACAAGCCTACATGGCTGGGACAAAACGACGAATAGACCAAACATTGCCTGACATCCACTTAATGTTCAGGAAGCAGTGAGAAGACGAGCCTTTGGAAGGACCTGGAAGGACTTCATGAGACCCTGATGCCATCTCGCAATCTCGTCACTTTATATGGCACAGCAGCACAGCCCTGAGAAACCTGTCTCAGTGCACCTGGGGCTAACCATCCCGACAGATATGCAGTTTGGTTCTGATACCAAGTGCATTGTAATGTTGTTTAGTGTATTGCTGTGTGATGTAGTGAAGTCCAGAATACGGACCAGTAGCCGATACCTTCCGGATTTCGGGTAAACAGATATCTGTGCACCAGATGGCCAAATGATAGCACATAGAGATTTTCTTTTCTCACTTTGTTATGACATTTCACTATGTAGATATTCCCTCTTAAATAACATTACGTTTAGTTACAACTATCACATTTGAAAGTACCCAAATCATAAGTGCAATATTCATGCCAATTCGTGTGCAACATTCAGTCTGTTCTTTTATGCAGATTGAAAGAAAGTGGCAAATGAAACAAAAAAGTAAAAGAGTATGGGCTAGAGTCAGCTGGGACTTGTTAAAATACGAGGCATCATCTCTTGTTCTGGCACGAGGAAATGTCATGCTGACGAGACATAACTTGAGGTGAAATGTGCCATGCGCTCTTTATCAGTGTTGCGCGAGAGGTGAACTGGTTGTGGTTGAAAAAAAAAAAAACACCTACGTGCAGGTGATTGTGTCAGGTTCTGTTTCAGAGTTTGTGTGTCACTGTTGTATTATCATTAAGAAGGGATCACTGCAATGCCTATTACTAGTATCGAAAATAAGTTTCAGTAAAGGATTCTAGGTGAATTGTATCCCAGAGCGTACCTCACTTTTTTCAAAAATGGCTCTGAGCACTATGGGACTCAACTTCTGAGGTCATCAGTCCCCTATAACTTAGAACTACTTAAACCTAACTAACCTAAAGACATCGCACACATCCATGCCCGGGGCAGGATTCGAACTTGCGACCGTAGCGGTCGCGCTGTTCCAGACTGTAGCGCCTAGAACCGCTCGGCCACTCCGGCCAGCCCTCACTCTTTTCGATTTTGTTTAACTGATTTATTTTCGGATACATAATAGCAGGCCTAGTTCGAATTACTGGTCGGATTTATGTGGTCCTTTTGTCAGTATAAGAGTAGGCTGTCTCCAAGTGTCCTGTTTCTCTAACGCCTATTGTTTATTGTTAATTAGAAGAATCTCTAGTAGTTTGGGGCTTTATTTTCTTGAATATGGTGTCTACTCAGTTATTATGCTTTTCCTGGCATTAATTCTAGCTTGTTTTCAGTGCTTCTTGTTGTCAGTGTTGTCTGTTATTGTAAAACTACGTCTGTCTGAGGAGCAAGAATTTTACTGGCTTGGATTATTTTGTTACATATTAAGTTAATGTGTATTTTTTTCTCAGATGAAAACCTTGTCTGTTGTAGGCTGATCGATTCGAATGATGGGCAGTTTCAGATAATTTATCGAGGAGGTGGACCTGCATACAGACAAGACTGTCGTAAAGTGTATTTCTTGCATTGGGTGCTGGTCACCTTTCTTGTATAATAATTTTTCTCATGCTCTCTGTTTTGTTGCATTATGTCATTAATAAATGTGTTTCAAATTTGTTGAGCAACTACACCCATACAGTCCTAAGCCACTTTCCGCAGTTACCATTTCCTGCGTCACACCTGCAAGACTATACATCACTATATAATGCCATTGTTATTACACACAATGTGCCACCTGCAGATTGTCAACAAAATCGTTGAAATTTCAGTACATTTGGAACTGAAGACATAATTCGGATATTTGGTTAGTGAATAAAATATTACTGAAGAAATGCTTAACTTCTAATTGCTGAAGTTTTCCCTCTAATGTTCAGATCGATCTGTGAGTGTTTGAGTGCCAGAAGGTATTCGTTTTGTCACTGTCTTTCTACGCCGATGTTTTTCAGGTTGTGAAATCTGATGATAAATACGATTTCATTTGATTTCTGTCAAAATGTAGCTCTACATGTTAACATTAAGTGCACATACATATCTTTTATCCACCTACATTTTGGCTCTTGGAAATGGCCTGATTGTGGTACAGTCAGTCAATTTCATCCATATCACTTTCATTAATCACTCCAAGAATTCAGTGACTGATACATCCCGAAAGCAGGGTGGGGTACAACGCATCAGAGTTTGCACTGAAGTGAATTCTTTCGTTGAATTTGTGTTGGTTACAGGTTTAAGCACAGGCGCTTTACGACACCAGAACGAGACTAACAGAGTCGCAGTTCTAAACTTATCGTTCTGAAATTCAGTACGCTATGCTTCCGATAAAGTATGAGATGCTAATGAGTGGCTTCAACGATTACGAAAGAACAGCTAAGTGACAGGAAGGGAACGCGGAATGTCATACAACGTGGGTGAAATACTGCACGACACAACAGAGCTTCCAGAAGAATGTGTACAGTCTACCTACGGCTTACCATTCAGCATGCAGACGGTGGCTGCGCAGGTGACCCCTGCCAGCAGAGCACAGCCCACACCGATCCAGCGGCGGCCGAAGCGCGCCGCACACACGTGGACGGCGCAGACAGAGGGCAGCTGGACCGCGCCCTGCGCCACCAGCGCCAGGAAGGGATTCACGCCCACACCACCAGCCAGCAACACCAGCGAGAACTGTGTCAGTACGTGCGCAGACCTGCTCGAAGCAGTAAACAATTTGAGGTAAATAGTAAGTCGTCTGCATGCTCTCCTGGTCATATCTTCCATCTCTAGCTATCATATGAATTTCAATTGTGTTACAATTTTTCTGTGTAATATCTATGTACTTGACTGTCTTTTGCACTATAGTTAAGAAGATTTAATTTCTTAGTACCAGGGTTAGAAAGAAAGACTTAATTCTCAGCCGCCCGGGATGGCCGAGTGGTTCTAGGCACTACAGTCTGGAACCGCGCGACCGCTACGGTCGCAGGTTCGAATCCTGCCTCGGGCATGGATGTGTGTAATGTCCTTAGGTTAGCTAGGTTTAAGTAGTTCTAAGTTCTAGGGGACTGATGACCTCAGAAGTTAGGTACCATAGTGCTCAGAGCCATTTGAACCATTTGAACTTAATTCTCATCTCAATAAAAGAATTATTATTTTGCACAGAGGTGACAAATGTCACGTGATACCTCCTAATTATGTGTTGCACCTCCTTTTGCTCGTAGGGCAGCAAATTTACGTGCCACTACGTTGGAAATAACCGGCAGAAGTGTTCTGCGATGCTCCGTAGCCCTCCATAACTGTGAATATGTTCCCGGTACAGGATTTTGAGCACAAACTGACCTCCAGCTTATGTCCCACAAATGTTCGATGGGATTGATGTCAAGCGATCTGGGTGCAAATATAATTTGCTCGAATCATCCTGAATGTTCTTCAAACCAATCGGGAACAATTGTTGCCCAGTGGCAAGGATGAGTAAAATCTTCCTCGTTGTTTGGGAACATGAAGTCCATGAATAGCAGCAAATGGTGCGCAAGTATCCAAACATAACAATTTCCAGTCAATGATTGGTTAACTTGGACCAGAGGATCCACTAAATTTCATGTAAACACAGCACTCACTATTGTGTATCCACCCTCAGCCTGAATACTCGTAATGTCTTTTTGACAACCGGGGTCCAAGGTTTCGTGGGTTCTGCGTCTCACTCTCTCATCAGCTCTTACCAACCGAAATCGGGACACATCTGAGCAGGTTCCCTCGTCGAACAGGGTCCAACCGACATGGTCACAAGCACTAGAGAGGTGCTGTAGATCTACATCTACATCTACATTCATACTCCGCAAGCCACCCAACGGTGTGTGGCGGAGGGCACTTTACGTGCCACTACCTCCCTTTCCTGTTCCAGTCGCGTATGGTTCGCGGGAAGAACGACTGTCTGAAAGCCTCCGTGCGCGCTCTAATCTCTCTAATTTTACATTCGTGATCTCCTCGGGAGGTATAAGTAGGGGGAAGCAATATACTCGATACCTCATCCAGAAACGCATCCTCTCGAAACCTGGCGAGCAAGCTACACCGCGATGCAGAGCGCCTCTCTTGCAGAGTCTGCCACTTGAGTTTATTAAACATCTCCGTAACGCTATCACGGTTACCAAATAACCCTGTAACGAAACGCGCCGCTCTTCTTAGGATCTTCTCTATCTCCTCCGTCAACCCGATCTGGTACGGATCCCACACTGATGAGCAATACTCAAGTATAGGTCGAACGAGTGTTTTGTAAGCCACCTCCTTTGTTGCTGGACTACATTTTCTAAGCACTCTCCCAATGAATCTCAACCTGGTACCCGCCTTACCAACAATTAATTTTATATGATCATTCCACTTCAAATCGTTCCGCACGCATACTCCCAGATATTTTACAGAAGTAACTGCTACCAGTGTTTGTTCCGCTATCATATAATCATACAATAAAGGATCCTTCTTTCTATGTATTCGCAATACATTACATTTGTCTATGTTAAGGGACAGTTGCCACTCCCTGCACCAAGTGCCTATCCGCTGCAGATCTTCCTGCATTTCGCTACAATTTTCTAATGCTGCAACTTCTCTGTATACTACAGCATCATCCGCGAAAAGCCGCATGGAACTTCCGACACTATCTACTAGGTCATTTATATATATTGTGAAAAGCAATGGCCCATAACACTCCCCTGTGGCACGCCAGAGGTTACCTTAACGTCTGTAGACGTCTCTCCATTGATAACAACATGCTGCGTTCTGTTTGCTAAAAAATCTTCAATCCAGCCACACAGCTGGTCTGATATTCCGTAGGCTCTTACTTTGTTTATCAGGCGACAGTGCGGAACTGTATCGAACACCTTCCGGAAGTCAAGAAAAATAGCATCTACCTGGGAGCCTGTATCTAATATTTTCTGGGTCTCATGAACAAATAACGCGAGTTAGGTCTCACATGATCGCTGTTTCCGGAATCCATGTTGATTCCTACAAAGTAGATTCTGGGTTTCCAAAAACGACGTGATACTCGAGCAAAAAACATGTTCTAAAATTCTACAACAGATCGACGTCAGAGATATAGGTCTATAGTTTTGCGCATCTGCTCGACGACCCTTCTTGAAGACTGGGACTACCTGTGCTCTTTTCCAATCATTTGGAACCCTCCGTTCCTCTAGAGACTTGCGGTACACGGCTGTTAGAAGGGGGGCAAGTTCTTTCGCGTACTCTGTGTAGAATCGAATTGGTATCCCGTCAGGTCCAGTGGACTTTCCTCTGTTGTGTGATTCCAGTTGCTTTTCTATTCCTTGGACACTTATTTCGATGTCAGCCATTTTTTCGTTTGTGCGAGGATTTAGAGAAGGAACTGCAGTGCGGTATTCCTCTGTGAAACAGCTTTGGAAAAAGGTGTTTAGTATTTCAGCTTTACGCGTGTCATCCTCTGTTTCAATGCCATCATCATCCCGGAGTGACTGGATATGCTGTTTCGAGCTACTTACTGATTTAACGTAAGACCAGAACTTCCTAGGATTTTCTGTCAAGTCTGTACATACAATTTTACTTTCGAATTCACTGAACGCTTCTCGCATAGCCCTCCTTACGCTAACTTTGACATCGCTTAGCTTCTGTTTGTCTGAGAGGTTTTGGCTGCGTTTAAACTTGGAGTGAAGCTCTCTTTGCTTTCGCAGTAGTTTCCTAACTTTGTTGTTGTACCACGGTGGGTTTTTCCCGTCCCTCACAGTTTTACTCGGCACGTACCTGTCTAAAACGCATTTTACGATTGCCTTGAACTTTTTCCAGAAACACTCAACATTGTCAGTGTCGGAACAGAAATTTTCGTTTTGATCTGTTAGGTGGTCTGAAATCTGCCTTCTATTACTCTTGCTAAACAGATAAACCTTCCTCCCTTTTTTTATATTCCTATTAACTTCCATATTCAGGGATGCTACAACGGCCTTATGATCACTGATTCCATGTTCTGCACTTACAGAGTCGAAAAGTTCGGGTCTGTTTGTTATCAGTAGGTCCTAGATGTTATCTCCACGAGTCGGTTCTCTCTTTAATTGCTCGAGGTAATTTTCGGATAGTGCACTCAGTATAATGTCACTCGATGCTCTGTCCCTACCACCCGTCCTAAACATCTGAGTGTCCCAGTCTATATCTGGTAAATTGAAATCTCCACCTAAGACTATAACATGCTGAGGAAATTTATGCGAAATGTATTCCAAATTTTCTCTCAGTTGTTCTGCCACCAACGCTGCTGAGTCGGGAGGTCGGTAAAAGGAGCCAATTATTAACCCAGCTCGGTTGTTGAGTGTAACCTCCACCCATAATAATTCACAGGAACTATCCACTTCTACTTCACTACAGGATAAACTACTACTAACAGCGACAAACACTCCACCACCGGTTGCATGCAATCTATCCTTCCTAAACACCGTCTGTACCTCTGTAAAAATTTCGGCAGAATTTATCTCTGGCTTAAGCCAGCTCTCTGTACCTATAACGATTTCAGCTTCGGTGCTTTCTATCAGCGCTTGAAGTTCCGGTACTTTACCAACGCAGCTTCGACAGTTTACAATTACAATACCGATTGCTGCTTGGTCCCCGCATGTCCTGACTTTGCTCCGCATCCTTTGAGGCTGTTGCCCTTTCTGTACTTGCCCGAGGCCGTCTAACCTAAAAAACCGCCCAGTCCATGCCACACAACCCCTGCTACCCGTGTAGCCGCTTGCTGCGTGTAGTGGACTCCTGACCTATCCAGCGGAACCCGAAACCCCACCACCCTATGGCGCAAGTCGAGGAATCTGCAGCCCACATGGTCGCACAACCGTCTCAGCCTCTGATTCAGACCCTCCACTCGGCTCTGTACCAAAGGTCCGCAATCAGTCCTGTCGACGATGCTGCAGATGGTGAGCTCTGCTTTCATCCCGCTAGCGAGACTGGCAGTCTTCACCAAATCAGATAGCCGTCGGAAGCCAGAGAGGATTTCCTCCGATCCATAGCGACACACATCATTGGTGCCGACATGAGCGACCACCTGCAGATGTGTTGTGCTGTTAGCAAAGGCAGTCTTCACGGTCGTCAGTTGCCATAGCCCATTACCGTTAAACTGCGCGGCACTCTCCTTATGAATACGTTCGTTATACGTTCCAGATTGATTTCTGTGTTTCTTCCAAGCAATTTTCTTGCCTGTTACCACTGACAACTCTACGCGAACGCCGCTGCTCTCGGTCCTTAAGTGAAGGCCGTCGGCTTTTGCTTTGTAGGTGATGAGGGGCACTGCCTGAAATGTGGTATTCTCGGCAAATTCCTGATAATGTAGAACTCTGAATACTCAATTCCCTAACGATTTCCTAAATGGTATCCGAAATGGATTGTCCCATGCTTCCCACTCTAACAACCATTCCTCGTTGAAAGTGTGTGGATTCCCGTTGTACGACTAACATCATTTCGGAAACCTTTTCACGTGAGTAGAAATGACAGCTCCGCAAATGCACTGCCCTTTTATACCTGATGTACGCGATACTACCGCCATCTGTATATGTGCGTATCCCTATCACATAACTTAAATCACTTCAGTGTATTCCTATGCATTTTCACCTGTCTATTCTGCATTCCCAGCATATACAATCGTGTCCTATGTAGAACGAGCTATGGCGTTGTATGGCAGCAAAACCTTCAGGGACAGATCATCTCACAGCTATCTCTTGACAGTCTCCAATAACACTGTCACCAGATTTCCATAGTATGCACTTGTGATGGTGTGCCCCTCATGAACATAACCTGCTACCATCAGATCAAGAGATTCCCAAAAACTATGTTACGTCCGCTCCAGGCCAACGAAGCCCAACAAATGACAGACACAAGGTTTCGTCGAAACTTAGTCGCCAGTGCATTGGCGTTCGGCTTCTCATCCTCACCAAATCAAAGGTCTTTGGGCCAAGGGATTCAGCCATGTGGCTGACGTAGCTGTCGTTATTGTTATAAAGCAGCGTTTTAGTTACAATTCCAACGGCAGATGTTATAAGGGAGTTGTAGGAATAGCAGTTACATCTGCAGCATTAATTTCAGTGCAAGAAGCTCATCATCAGAAGAAATGTAGAAGAAGAAACGACACTGGTGGACGATCACTCTTCTTAAAGCAGGGAGCAGTGTGGTGGGTCAAAATTAATGTCTACCTGAATGCTAAATCGGAATTAGCCTACTTCATAAGTTTTTTTTTTTCCGAAGGGAAGCTACAGATTTCAAATTGTGATTGAATTGTGTTGGCCGTAAAATTTCCAAACTTGACTCCTGTTTTAGGAGAGATGTACCTGCTGCACAAACATTAACGGTCACTCCAGATTTTGTTCGTTTCTCTCTGTCGTTCACTGCGACAAGATGTAAATAAAGATATAATCTTCTTTCTCACGTCCTGCACGTTTATTTCTTACGGTTCACTTGCTCCCCTCCAAGTGTTTGATGTTTTCCATTTCCTTGCTTAATAACTGTTCGTAGAGGACCACACAAGTGACCGTTCACGATAAAACTATATCAACGTCAACGCTCTCTCCATAATCCACTCCATAATTCATTATTTTTCATCACAGGAAACACACACACTCTTAGCGAGAGCAGGCATTGCGTACAGGGTAAACAGAAACGGCTGAAATTGAGTTTCTCATGAGAGGCACAAATCGAACTGAATGTTTTATTGACCGGTTGGCTCTGTAATTTAACAGTCAACTACTGTAGTTTAACACGTAAGCTGTAGAGTTTCTGATGATGGTCTTGTCAAATTTAAGAGCGAAACAGTGGAATAAATCAAATGAACCGCACCTGTTGGCTGTCCTCAAAATCATAAGTACACACTCGTTCCAGAGAAACAGCAAATCGCTACTGAACCAACGAACATTCGACTTGGCACATACAGTAAAAAGACAAAAGGCACAAGGCCATCCAAACGCCAGTTATTTGATGTTATCGCCAGTAGACCGAACTGCAACGAAGGCCAACCGCTTCGTTGGTTCCAATTTGTCGCCCGTACACAATAAGCAAATTTCGGTCAACGGAGAGGTTAGCTGTCGTTCGTTGGTCTCCGTTTGTCTTACGAGCAAACGCCTTTGGCATATGATGTGTGAGTCCTCGCCTTTTCAGCGTGGGTGAACCGTCCGTCTTGTTTCCACTGGTTGGTGTGCCTCTTCGCAATGGGATCATCTTGATATCTCCGAGTATATTAATCAGTTAAAAATGTCACCTACACTATCCTGAAACAAGTTCCACATTTCCTGTACTGCAGTGGTTCAGCAGACCCCTTTCATGGGCCTGAGCTATTGCGCCTCCGAGCGAGAGAGAACTTCTGCCATGCTTACCTTGTCGTCCGAGACTCCACATTTTGCACCAACGCTTCAAGGGCTTTACGTATATTTTTGAACATAACGGACTCAGATTAATTCGCGATACCTCAAACGGAGAAGATTGGCATCGTTTTTCTTGATCTTTGTAGAGCACATCGGACGCTGGAGAAGCGAAGCGCTCCTAGTGACTGGAAAAAAGCCCGGGTCATACCAGTGTCCAAGAAGGTTCCTCGAGCAGACGCATAAGACTATACACGAGGGTCATTTCTAAAGCAGTAACCCATAGCGCACCTTGCCGGCGCATTGTGTGACGTGACATCCGTTCACATCCTGTCAAGTGACGTCCGTTCACGATCGGCCACTCTTGGCCAGACTCTCCCTACGTCGCCATTACATTTCACCTCTCTGCCGGTGTTGGCTGTATGGTTACACTGCTTCGTTTGTCGCCATGTCGATCAGTAAACCCGCCGTTTGTGAAGTGCCCTCGTTAATCCGTTCTTAAATGCGAAACAAGTTCGTCGTACTGAAATTCACATCTGCGTGTTGATGTTTACGTTCAGGTTAATGTATGATGGAAATGTGCATAAATGATGTAGGCTGTTTGACGAAGGATAGACAAATGTTCATGACGAAGAACGACTTGGATGGCCTACTTTCCTGAATGAAGACTTGGCAGAAAAGGATGATGAGGTAATTCCCAAAACCGGCCGCTTCACTATTGACGATCTGCATGAAAAATTTCCACAAGCTTCAAGATCAGTAGTTTTCGCCATTGTTACTGGAAAACTTCACTATAAAAGTTATGTTCGAGATGGGTGCCGAAAATGTTGAATGAAGAACACAAAACAAAGCGAATGTCACAATCGTTGTCCGTTTTGGCGCGGCGTCACAAGAATGGTGACTCATTCTTGAGTCACATACTGACCAGTGATGTAACGTAGATTGCGTCGAGTGAGTGACATCATTCAAAGTCCCGGACGAAACCACCAAAACTCAAACACGAACCTTCAACACGGAAAATCGGTGTTTTGGGACGAAAGGCGTTCTTATGAGAGCCTTTTTGCCCAGGGGAATGATAGTAAATGGTGAGAGGTACTAGAGCTCATAAGCGCTATTCAAAATCGCCTGCGGGGACAGCTCTCTAGCGGCGTCGTTGTGCTTCGTGAGAATGCTCGGCCTCACATTGCGCGAAAAACAAGGACGTAAATGGACAAGTATCATTGGGAATTACTGGGTCATTGGCCTTGCACCTCTGGCTTAGCATCGTCAGATTTTCATCTCCTTCCTAAACTCAAGGAATTTCTTGGTGAAAATGATAAAATGTTGAAAGAAACTTTTAATAATTCGTTATAGGTCAGTCACAAAATTATTTGAAGCTGTGATCCAAAAGCTGGTGCCACGACTTGGCAAATGTTTAAATTTTCATCTTGTCTACGTTGAAAAGTGAACAAAGTATGCATGTTGTAGCCTGTGATACAATGTACAAATTCCTTTTACTCCATTACAAATCGTTTTCTTACTTCAAAAATGACCCTGGTACATATACTCCTGACGTCGGTCAGTTGTAGTATTTTGGAATATAGTTTTAAAAAAATGGTTCAAATGGCTCTGAGCACTATGGGACTTAACTACTGTGGTCATCAGTCCCCTAGAACTTAGAACTATTTAAACCTTAACCAACCTAAGGACATCACACACATCCACGCCCAAGGCAGGATTCGAACCTGCCACCGCAGCGGTCGCGCGGCTCCAGACTGTAGCGCCTAGAACCGCTCGGCCACCCCAGCCGGCGAATTTGAGCTCTCTCTGTTAGTCCACGTGACCCAGAAAGCTACCAGGTTGATGCCGTGTACAATGATTTTTGAGAGATGTTTTGAGGTTTAGGTGGGGAACGGCCCCTACAGGCGGAAGAATTATCAATGATCAATGACATGAAGATGATGAAGGAAATGGAAACCACTGCATTAGACATACATAACGTGTATCCACAGGACACGTGGCCTGTAATTGAAAAAGCGTCACGGCGACCACTCCATTGGCGAGAGGCACTGATATAGTCCGTCATTTGTATCTCCGGGAGGGATCTGCCAAGGGGGACCATGAGAAGAAGATTGAATAACGAAAGGAAGGTTAACGTCCTACGAGTGGTGGAGTGGAGCGTCAGAAGCTTTAACGTTGTAGCGAAGCTAACAAACCTGAAAAGGGAAATGCAAAGGCTCAATCTAGATATAGGAGGGGTCAGTGAAGTGAAATGGAAAGAAGACAAAGATTTCTGGTCAGATGAGTAATATCAACAACAGCAGAAAATAGTATAACGGATGTAGGACTCCTTATGAATAGGAAGGTAGGGAAGAGAGTGTGCTACTGTGAACCGTTTAGTGATAACTTTGTTCTTATCAGAATCGACAGCAAACCAACACCAGCAGCTATAGCTCAGGTATATATGCCAACATCGCAAGGTGAAGATGAAGAGGTAGAGAAAATATATGAAGGTATTGATAGGGTAATACAGTACGTAAAGGGAAACGAAAAACTAATAGACATGGACATGAGAGACGGGAATGCAGTTGTA
The DNA here is from genome assembly GCF_023898315.1 of Schistocerca nitens. Lineage (NCBI taxonomy): Eukaryota > Metazoa > Arthropoda > Insecta > Orthoptera > Acrididae > Schistocerca > Schistocerca nitens. The sequence continues at coordinate 161,616,396 of NC_064617.1, read as the reverse complement.
GCGGAAGGAGAGCAAGAAATGGTTACAGGAGAATATGGACTGGGGATAATGAAAGAGGAGAAAGACTAATTGAGTTCTGTAATAAATTTCAGCTAGTAGTTGCGAAAACTCTGTTGAAAAACCACAGGAGGAGGAGGAGGAGGTATAGAAGTGTTAAGGAATGACGAGATACGCTTGAACTCGAAGAATATAAATACAGCGATAAGGAATAGCTAAGTAGGCAGTACAGCTGAAGTGGAGTAGACGTCTCTAGAAAGGGCAATCACAGAAGCTGCAAAGCAAAACGTATGTGCAAAGAAGATTACTACGAATACTTCCGTTGTTCGATGAAAGAAGGAGGTAAAAAAATGTATAGGAAAAGTCAGGAGTTCAGAAATACAAGTTTCCGAGAAATGAAATAAACAGGAAGTGCAGAGAAGCTAGGACGAAATCTATAAGCGAAAAATGTGAAGAAATCTAAAAAAATTGTGGTCGTAAAGGACTGACTCAGCATATAAGAAAGTCAAAACAACCTTCGGTGAAATTAAAAGCAAGGATGTTAACATTAATAGTGCAAAGAAAATTCCACTGTTAAATGCAGAGCAAAGAGCGGGTACATGGTGAGATTACATATAAGGCATCTATGAGGGCGAAGATTTGTCTGATGTGACAGAAGAAGAAACAGGAATCGATTTAGAAGAGATGGAATTTGAAAGAGTTTTGGAGGACTTAAGATCAAATAAGGCAGAAGGGATTGATAACATTCCATCAGAAGTTTTTAATCATGGAAGGGGGTAGGGGGGGGGGGAAGTGGCAACAAAACGACTGTTCACGTTGTGCAGAATGTACGACTCTGGCGACATACCATATGACTTTCGCCAAAATATCATTCACACAGCACCGAAGTGTACAAGAGCTGATAAGTGCAGGAGTCATCGCTCACAAAGCTACACAGTTCATGTATCCAGGTTGGTGACAAGAATAATGTACAGGAAAACGGAAAGGAAAGTTGATGATATGTTAGATGGCGATCAGTTTGGATTTAGGAAAGGTAAATTTACGAGACAAGCAATTCTGACGCTGATGTTGGTAATGGAAGCAAGACTAAAGGAAAATCAAGATACATTCATACGATTTGTCCGCCTAGATAATGCATTCGACAGTGAAAAATGGTGCAAGATTATCGAAATTCTGAGAAATATCGGAGTAAGCTATAGGGAGAGAGGAGTCAAGAGAGATAATAAGAATTGGCGGCCAACAACAAAGCGCTGAGATTAAAGAGGGTGTAAGACAGGGAAGTTATCTTCCACCCTACTGTTCAATCTGTATACCGGAGGACCAATGATGGAAATTAAAAAAAAAATAAAGGTTTAAGAGCTGGATTAAAATTCAAGGTTGAAGGATATCAATAATACGATTTGGCGATAACGGTGCTATCCTGAGAGAAAGTAAAGAAGAGTTAATGCTGTGCCGAAGGGATTGAGTACAAGATTTGGTCTGAGAGTAAATACAAGACGAAAGTAATGAGAAGTAGCAGAAATAAGAAGAGCGAGGAAAGTAGATGAAATGAAGGAATTCTGTTACCTATGAAGAAAAATAATTAATGACAGATAGAGCAAGGAGGACATCAAATGCAGAGTACCAATGGCAAAAAGGACATTCCTGGCCAAGGGGGTTTACTGGTATCAAACACAGGCTTAATTTGAAGAAGAAATTTCTCAGAATGTACGTTTGGAGTAAAGTACTATATGGAAGTGAAACATGGACTGTGGGAAAATCGAACAGAAAGGAATGGAAACATTTGAGATATGGCGAATGTTGAAATTGGAGTTACTGATATGGTAAGGAATGAGGGGATTCTGCACAGAATCGGAGAGGAAAGGAATATGTGGATAACACTGACAAGAAGTAGCAGCAGGAATGATAGAACATCGTTTAAATCATGAGGGAATGACTTCGAAGCGCAAAAACTGTAGAGGAAGACAGAGACTGGAATACATCCTGCAAATCTGCAAATAATTGAAGACGTAGGTTGGAGGTGTTACTCTGAGATGAAGAGGTTGGCACAGGTGAGGAATTCGTAGCGGGAGACTGATGACCAAAAAAGAAAAAAAAAAGGAATGACTATCAGCAATCATTCCACCCGCGAAGTATTCCCGACTGAAACAGGAAGCCACATCCTAAGCTTAATAAATGACGGCCTAGACCACACATCCTAAGGTGCTTGCGCAATATGGATGCAGACATTTGTTATTTCTTGCCTGAGCATTTTCGCTCACATACGTCAGTCTTGTTTTTACACTACTGCGCCTTATGAGGAAAACATTTCAGGTAGCTTATATCTAATGACGACATATGTTTGCACCTTTGTGTGTATCATCTTTAACGTATCCTGAGGGACGAAGTATTGCACTTTGAGACAGGCCTCAAAGTCGAAATTATAATATTGGACATTGAAATTTAATTACACTCAAATGCCTGCAATGTTCTGACGGAGAAATTTAACAACGACTTTCGCCAGAGAGAAATAAAAAGTGATTCTTAATTTTTAACGTAGAGGACTATTTATGTCAATCTACTTTGTTTCAGTATTAGCAGTTGCCACCACATTGCCTCCCGTGTCCTTTTTGATTGGAAACGCACTCTTCTTTTCACCACAACATTAGGGCGAGCATTTCTTGCCAGCAGTGAAGAAATATTTTTTAAACGTTTCTGAAAGCTATTCTGCTGTTGAAACATCCCTGTACAAACGATCTCCAGATTCCATTAAAACTGATTGTTGGATACATGTACGGAACACAAGAGTAGAGGTGTCTACTGTACATTTTGCAAAATGCGACCAGTAGAATTGTTTGATTTCATTCACAGCATTACCAAATACACTACAGGGCATTAAAATTGCTACACCACGAAGATGTGCTAGAGACGCGAAATTTAACCCACAGGAAGATGATGCAAATGATTAGCGTTTCAGAGCATTCACACAAGGTTGGCGCCGGTGGCGACGCCTACAACGCCCTGACATGGGGAAAGTTTCCAACCGATTTCTCATACACAAACAGTAGGTGACCGGCGTTGCCTAGTGAAACGTTGTTGTGATGCCTCGTGTAAGGAGGAGAAATGCGTACCATCACTTTGATAAAGGTCTGATTGTAGACAATAGCGATTGCGGTTTATCATATCGCGACATTGCTGCTCGCGTTGGTCGAGATCCAATGACTATTAGCAGAATATGGAACGCCGTGCTGGATCCCAACGGCCTCGTATCACTAACAGTCGAGATGACAGGCGTCTTATCTGCATGACTGTAACGGATCGTGCAGCCTCGTCTCAGAAGGGGACGTTTGCAAGACAACAACCATCTGCACGAACAGTTCGATGACGTTTGCGGCAACATGGACCATCAGCTCGGTGACCATTGGTGTGGTTACCCTTGACGCTGCATCACAGACAGGAGCGTCTACGATGGTGTACTCAACGACGAACCTGGGTGCACGAATGGCAAAACGTCATTTATTTCGGATGAATCCAGGTTCAGTTTACAGCATAATAATGGTCGCATCCGTGTTTGGCGACATCGCGGTGAACGCACATTGGAAGCGTGTATTCGTCATCGCCATACTGGCGTATTACCCGGAGTGATGGTTTGGGGTGCCATTGGTTACACGTCTCGGTCACCTGTTGTTCGCATTGAAGTCACTTTGAACAGGGAACGTTACACATCAGATGTGTTACGACCCGTGGCTCTATCCTTAATTCGATCCCTGCAAAACCCTACATTTCAGCAGGATAATGGAGGACGGCATGCTGCGGGTCCTGTACGGGCCTATCTGGATAGAGAAAATTTTCGACTGCTGCCCTGGACAGCACATTATCCAGATCTCTCACTAATTGAAAACGTCTGGTAAATGGTGGCCGAGCAACTAGCTCGTCACAATACGCCAGTCACTATTCCTGATGAACTGTGGTATCGTGTTGAAGGTGCATGGGCAGCTATACCTGTACACGCCATCCAAGCTCTGTTTGACTCAATGCCCAGGCGTATCAAGGCCGTTATTACGGCCAGAGGTGGTTGTTCTGTGCACTGATTTCTCAGGATATATGCACCTAAACTGCGTGAAAATGTAATCACATGTCAGTTCTAGTATAATATATTCGTCCAATGAATACTCGTTTATCATCTGCATTTCTTCTTGGTGTAGCAATTTTAATGGCCGGTAGTGTACAACTCGAAATCCTTCATTTGTACTTCGTCCATATACCTAAGATATAAGGGAATTGATTCAGTGAACCGTAAAATTTTTCACTACAGTGAATTCGTGTTACCAGCTCAACTTCTGTTCCAATAGCAAGAGGAGAGCACTGTCAACAATACCACTGCGCGGCTATGCATGTACGTCGAAGAAGTTCTCTGAATGCATTTTTCCCGTCCTCACATACCTGGCAGTTATGAGCAGCACCGTATTCTTGAAGACGTTCCAGCTGGAGAAGAGGCTGAGGAAGCCCTTCCTGTCCCTCTGGGCCTTGGCCACGGTCCGCATCACCCGCGGAGCGAACGGAGGCAGCCGTCCGCCGTTGGTGGTGGCGATGCGTCTCAGCAGCCTCAGGGCGTCCTCCTCGCGACCTCTGCACGCCAACCACCGAGGAGACTCCGGGAACCACCTGCGAGCAACAGTGTCAGTCATTCGAAAATTTTCTCCATGGAAGAGATCGTCTCGGTCTTACGTTTGCTAAAGAAGTTGTGAATACAGTCGGTCATATGGAACAGGAAATAATTCATGGTCATACAACAGTCAACCTTATCGATCAGTTTTCATATCGTTATTTCACAGTAGGAGAAGGTAGAATTTTATCGCCAACCGTCATATCAGTATATAGACTCAATGGTACACACGTTGCTACGAGGGCGTCATACACACTGAGGAAAACAGTTGCAATACCAAGGAGGAGATGTGTGACTAATAAAAGTTGGTAGGTGTGATTCGACATCTGAAAACAAAATCTTTTCAAATTTTGCGACTATTACATAATAGTGGCGCTAGTAGTGCCACTACTAGGATGCAAATACACGTTGTAACAGTCGTCAGCGTTATTTACCTTTGAGACTGGACGTGGTGCTTTGATGTCTTTAAGGCGAAAAAGACCTCATTATCAACATCCCAGTGAGTTTTAACGATGTAGTGTAATAAGACTACGAGGTGCTGGACGTTCCTTCTGCGATACTGCAGAGGACCTTGTGAGGAATGTAGCCACTGTACATGATTCCTGGCAGCGGAGGTTACGATAATGTAAGGCCGGAAGGAGACCGGATTCCGGACGGTCACGTGGCACTATCGAGAGGTCCTGAGGCTCTGGCGCATCGTCCTGCATCTACAGCAGCGATTTGACCAGCTGTTGGCACCGCAGTGACACAACGAACTGTTACATTTCGCTTACTTCAAGGACAGCTCCAAGACAGGCGTCCTATAGCGTGTACACAGCCAAACGACCATCACCTGCGACTTAAGTGGTGTCGAGCAAGAGCTCACTTGAGGCAAGGTAGAGGGTTGTTGTGTCTTCTGATTATAGCTTGTTTTGGCTCGGTCCCATTGACGCCCGTCTATTGATTAGAAGGATGCCATCAGAGTGCATCCAACCAACCTGTCTGCGTGCTAGACACACTGGACTACACGTGGAGTTATGGTCTGAGGTTCTATTCAGTAAGGCAGCAGGAGCACTCTCCTAGTTTCCCGACGCACCCTGACTGCTACTCTGTGTCAAGTTAGGTGACTGGACTTGCTGAAAGCATTCCAGGCGGTGTTCCCAACAATATAACGCTCACCCGCATTCTACTGATGTAACCCATCATGTTTCGACACGTTGGCTTGGCCTGCTCTATTACCATATCTGTCTCCAGTAGAGTACATATGGGACATCATCGAATAACAACTCTAGCATCATCTACGAGCAGCATTAACCGTCCCTGTATTGATCGACCACACGCCACAAACATGGATATCTATCCCACAAACTGACATCTGGCACCTGTAGAATACAATGCATTCTCTTTTCCTTTCTTGCCTTAAACCCTTTCTTGCCTTAAACATTCCGACAGTTACACCTGCTTTTAACGTACCAGTACTTCACATTTGCAATAGCTTATCGTGCTTACATTAACCGTAATCTTGGAATGTTAATCCCTTAAATATTTAACCAACAAAAAGGTATTCCCGAAATTATATTACTCTACGAAATTACTTTTTGTTGTTGCTATTTTTTCCAGCATTGTAATTTAGATTGGCATCAACAAGTACTGAGCTACTACATATTGTTTATTAAAAATATACGTGGCGCACTGCAATGCTAGTCAGCGCGTTGCTCTCTCACACAACCTTTACACACATATATCTACACATGTAATCTGCAAGCTAACACATTGTGCATCGCGGGTGGTAAGGTGTACCACAAATAATCATTAGCTCTCCTGTGCCACTCGCAAACGTCTGTATATTTCCATTGTGAAGATATGATACTGGAAACAAGGGCTCACTTTTCCCCGCTGATAAGGGAAACTGTGGTTAGTACGAAGCACACAGGCAGCCGCTTTCCCTCATTTGCGAGTGGAACAACGAAGGCACTGACTAGTAGTGGTTCGAGGTAACCTTCGCGACGTACCGTGATGTATCTAGATGTAGACGAACAGAGGATATGAGAGAGAGCAATTTTAGCAATAAAGAATGTCGTGGTTCTATCAAGAAATTAGCGAATACGCAATATGATACAGGGGAAGAAAAATATTTAAATTCATTGACACAATTGGAACGAAGACAAAAACGTGAACTTCCCAACAAATCTCGTAAATTCGTTAATGTTTCCAGAGTGCCCTCTGAGAAGACTTCTGAACAACCTCACACAAACGAAAACTGTACCCGGAAGAGAAAAATGTTAGTCAGAAGTCACAACATGAATTCAGCTTCATTTAGCTATCGTGCAATTCAGCATTAAATGATATTATATTCCAATGTCATGCATAAATGGCAAGGTAACACTTTCCATTGTTGCGAAGTAAGTTTAAAAGGGTTGTGTTGCCGGATGGACAGCTATGCGTAGCGTGTTCATGTGCTGAACTGCCGGCCGGAGTGGCCTTGCGGTTCTAGGCGCTGCAGTCTGGAGCCGAGAGACCGCTACGGTCGCAGATTCGAATCATGCTTCGGGCATGGATGTGTGTGATGTCCTTAGGTTAGTTAGGTTTAATTAGTTCTAAGTTCTAGGCGACTGATGACCTCAGAAGTTAAGTCGCATAGTGCTCAGAGCCATTTGAACCAGTTTTGTGTTGAACGACCATAAAAATTATTCATCTGTGCTCCCGAAAGGAAAACACGACGTATCGACTGTAAAAAGACAAAATAAATAAGTTTCATGCTATGCGAATGAGATTAATTTCACGTTCTCTCCCGCCAACGAAAACATATGGAAGAAAAGACACAGCCCGACGAATCCTTTTGGGCTAAAATTTTTCTAAATAATTTTTGTGTTGCCATTGTCAAAAACATAAGTTGAAAATAGCGAAAAATACGAAATCAAACATTTTCCAACATTATTATCCATCTATATATTACATACAGCTGTATATGCCTCAATGTCTTCAAAATAGTAGTTTCCTATATTGTTTTGTCGATTGAAGGATGTGAAGAGCACTACATGTTTTCTATAGGACATATAAAGAGAGAAAATTACACTCTAATAATAGTATTAATAATTCATGAGACATAAGAGATATATATGACGAAACCTAGAAGTTTCCTAATGGAATGTGAGATTAAGAAGTGAAACTGCAAGTATATAATCTTCACTATAAAGTGTATTTGGAATACATAACGGTTTCCGTAATATTTCCACTGTTCATATTACCTGAAAAATGAAATCAGTGCGATGAAAAGCGCTGCAGTACAATACATTGAGTAATTCCAGTTGCGCAGACCCCAACCTAAGAGGCCAGTAGCCATAACGCCAGCCCCCAAGCAAAAGCTTGAGAAGTAGTTCAGGGTCGTGCGATGTCTGACGTCTGCCAGTTCCAAACCTGAAGCACAAAGGAACAACATAAAATTTTAATTGAATTTGTTTTTATCTAATAAAGAAGTAGCATGTGTTAAGGAAATGGTTTTCATAAATCATACATGCTATATCTACATCTGCCTCTTTTCTCCACAAACCATCTTGCAGCGTTTAATGTGCCAGGGTGGCGGGGAGGGGGGAGAGGGGGAGGGCGGAGGAGCGGCGAAGGACGACTTCGCGTTCCACTGCACTCGCCGTTCTCTTCTGAATGGTGTGATGGATGGGATATTCTTGCTAAGAATACGGCCGGAACTGTATCAATCTGATTTAGCCATCAATGTCTTTTTGCTAGTTAAATGTAAGAAGATGCCATATAGTGGTTCACCCCTCTGGGAAACATACATACTCCGAACAGTAAGAGCAAACCATTAGCTAACACGTATGGACTTTCTTGTGTCATCTAACACCGGAGGTGGATTAGCATCTACTGGTGAGTTATCGCTTATTAAACATAGAATGTGTCGTCGTCGTGTGGCTCTCAGTCGTTATCTGCAATAACGCAAAATTTAAGACGTGTATTTTTCTGTTGCCTATTGTCAAATCACAATTTATGTAAGATGATTATATTTTATTAATAGAATTAAGTAGGAATAATTAATATTTATTATGTTGGAAAAAATTGTGGTAGCAGGGAATGTCTGCACCAAAGTATTGTTGACAAGAGAGACCGCAAATTGATATAATTTTAAGAAAAGAGCGTGAAAGACCGCGCATTGATACATTTTGTAATGGTAGCAGGGATTGTCTGCACCAGAAAGCATTGTTGGCAGGAGAGGCCGCACTTTAGCGTTCGTAGGAAGTCAGTAGTAGGCGAGAAGTGAAGCGAGTCGGTAGCAGGTCTGAAGCGAGAGGTTGAGAGAAGCCGTGTGCCTGCCAGCCACCAGCTATGATTTACAAGAGATAATAAACGGATGTACAAAGACATCAGATAACTATTATCATTAGAGGAACTAACATTATTGAATTATTTTTTTGAGAAACTCAGGTCTACTGAAGGTATGTTAGCGCAATGCTAGTCGTAAGATTATTGTGAAAAGTAAGTCCCATTTGAACGTTTGTAAAATCATTTCATTACCAGCAGTAAATATTTGAAGAAACGTTTTCAGAATATAATTAATTTTTGCCAGCAATGTAGCATTGCTGATTATAATCCATCCCAAAAACCATCAACGTAGAACATTGCAAAAATTTTATTGTTGTCATGAAAAAGTGTAACTATCAATTACGTAACTTCAGTCAAATTAATTAAGGAATAACGTTAGCTTTCCTAATAAAGAATAACGTCAGCTTTGGTAATAAATACAGCCACTTATTACGACAGCCCACCAGCAGTTAAAAGAGTATAGTAAACCAGAGTAAGTATATTCATGTCGCAGTTCGATGTAGCAGTCAGATGGCCATCCAGTAACAGTAAAAAAAGGTAAGGAACAGTTTTGGGTTATTGCAGATAACGACTGAGGGCCACGACGACGACACATTCTACGTTTCGTCGAAATAATCAGAAAATCACTTTTAATAAGCAGCACTTAAATTTGTATGCGAAGATTCAGAAATAGAATACATTCTAAAGGGAAGATTTCATTTGTTATTATTAAGCAAGAGATAGACATCCTAAGGGAAGGTTACATAGGTTATTGTAAAAGGGAAGGTTATCATTAACAAAAGAGGTATAGAGGAGACGGGAAGGTTTCACATACTCCGAAGAGTAAGAGAAAACCATTAGCTAATGCATATGGACTTTCTTGTGTCGTCTAACACCGGAGATGGATTAGCATCTACCTGGTGAGGTATCGCTTATTAAACGAACATATGATGAAAGGCATAGCTCTTCTTTCTATTGTCTTCTTTCAGTCTGTCAATGCTGCCTGGTAAAGGTCATAGACAGACGAACTAAATTCAGTTATTGGTCGAACTAGGGTTTTACAAGCAATCTCCATCATTCAATTTTCTATCTTACGATTTATTTTATTTTATCAACTTGCTTTATTTACTTAACCTGATCTGATTTGGCCATCAATAATCATGAATGCAGTACATTTTTACGTCGTACTTACCAAAGAAATAATAATTTTAGTATGATAAATAGTATTAGAAAGAGCTGAATGTCTATACTTCCAAAGTGAGTAAAGAAGTCAATACTGGTAGTACGTCTACTACGACTGCTGCTGCCACTAACAATGATAATAATAGAAAAATATAATCAAAGTTATGATAGCATTAATAACAAATAGAATGACAGTAATAAAGGCAAAAACAGTGGTAGACATAAAAAGCATCTGTAGGTGATTTGGGGAAAGTAAATTTAAGGAGACTGCACCAGCTAAGAGTACTGGGACAAGATATGGTGGCAAAGAAGAATGTATGGGGGTCAATGGTAATCTTTATTCTTGCTCAAGTAGATATGTCATTAGCTGTCTTCTGAAGGTGGAGATATTATTCGGTTCTCAAACATAATACAGGAGGTTATTCCAGAGTCAAGATTAATGCTACTGAAATATACTACGAGATTGTTGCTGAGGGTTGAAAAGAGACAGAACGGATTTTACTCTGTTGTTTCTCTCGTGGTAATGAGGAAGAGCATTAAGGTCGAGGAGAGATATAAGACTGTACAGAAGACAGAGTGTATGGTAACGTCTGGACTGGTGTGCAGGCAGCCAAGGTAGCAATGCCTATGATGGTGAATTGTGATCAAAGAGTCGAACATCATTAATATACAGAAAACAGGCACTCGTAACCAGTTCCAGGTGCCGTGTGTATTTCTGAAATAGGCCCTGCGGGATAGCATTCCGTTAATCAATATGTGGAAGTACAAGTGTTTGCACAAACTTCTTCTTCTTGTCGAGACGAGAGCGCGTTCAATATTCTTGTATGGCATGGAGACGTGCTGCCGTTACGTGCTCAATTAAATTCTGATTTTCGTCTGCTATTCCTGCTAGACGCATTAAGGGGAGAAGTTGATTTTTATACCATTTAGAGCTGAAGATTGTGAAGAATCCCGATAACTCGGGCGCATGATCCTAGAATGACCGACGAGTAGCGCATAGGTTTTTTATTGGTTGAGCTTTAACCCAATATCATGTGACGATTACGACAGTGAATACATCCCGGTATTGGGCTGATCTGCCGGTCAGAGCGGCCGAGTGGTACTAGGCGCTACACTCTGGAACCGCGCGACCGCTACGGTCGCAGGTTCGAATCCTGCCTCGGGCATGGATGTGTGAGATGTCCTTAGGTTAGTTAGATTTAAGTAGTTCTAGGGGACTGATGACCTCAGAAGTTAAGTCCCATAGTGCTTAGAGCCATTGGGCTGATCTCAAGTTTACTAATTTTGCACGTCGGTATAACTTGAGGTCATCAGTGTACATGTGGTATTTGCGAAGGCGTTGACACATCATTGACTTACAATCAAAGCGTATATTACCTTATATCGAAACCTGGGGGATGACTTCATTCTCTGTCTCCATTGTGAGGTAATGGTGCAGGACATGACACACTGCTGGACAGATGTCACGTAAGAGCGGAAATATTGCACTGCACTTTGCAAGAAATCTTGGCTACCAACTTCACTTGTGGTCTGGGAATAGGGTTTTTATTGGTAACCAAAAAGTCCTCTGTCCTGGATTCTAACCTATCTACCACTCAAATTTTGAATAATAATTAGCATTTGCTGTAGAAAACTGAGGCATAAAAGTCACCTTCATTCAGCCAACGGCCATGTGAATGTGGTGTAGGATCAGACAGAGGTTCCTGCCCACGGGATGGTAAACAGCCCCTTAATAGGAAGAATTAGCGATGACTAACGGCACGAAACAATGAAACCGCTGCATTAAAGACTACTAATATGTATTCACAGCACAAGTGGCCTGCAGTTGAGAAGTGTCATGATGATCCCTCAACTGCCGAAAAATTTCGGGATCATCCCCCAGTCACATCTAGGGATGGGACTGCCAACAGGGAGGAGACCACGAGAAAAAGACTGAAAAACCAACTAAAAGATAATTCGGGGCATGGAATATCAGAAGCCTGAACGTGTTGTCTAGGAATATGAGAAGCATGAATGTGTTAGGGCGGCTAGAAAATCTGAAAATGGGAATGCAAAGGCTCAATCTGTACATAGTGTGGCTCAGTGAAGTGAAATGGAAAGAAGACAAAAGGATTTCAGGTCAGACGAGTACGGGGTAATATCAACAACGTCAGAAAATGTCATATTGGCAGTAACAATCGTTACGAATAGAAAGGTTGGGCAGAGAGTGCTACTGTGAACAATTCTGTGGTAGGGTTGTTGTCATCAGAATCGATCTACCACGGTTCAGATATGCATGCCGACGTCACAACCTGAAGTTGGAGAGATAGAGGAAGTATATGAGGATACTGAATGGGTAATTTAGTTGCTAAACGGAGATGAAAATCTAATGGAAATGATAACAGCAAAGCTGTTGCAGGGGGAGGAATAGGAGAGAGAGTCACGGGAGAATGTGGGCTTAGTACTAGGAATGAGAGAAAAGCAAGATTAATTGACATCTGTAACAAATTTGGCTAGGAACAGCGAGTATTCTGTTCAAGAATCACAATCGTGTGGGGGGTATACTTGGAAAAGGCCGTGAGATACGGGAAGATTTTAATTGAATTACATCGTGGTCAGACAGACATACCGAAATCAGATATTGGAGTGTAAAGTGTAGCAGATATTCCCTGACACGGCAATTTCTTAGTGATGAAGAGTATGCTGAACTTTAAGAGATTAGTCAGGAGGTATCAATATCAGGAAGAATCAACTAGTGAAGATTTGGAGGTAGTAATGAATGAAGAGATACGCTTGAACTCCTCTAAGGCTGCAGACACTGGAATACCTTAGTAGGCATTGCAGTTGAAGAGGAATGGACACCTTTAAAAATGGGAATTGTGCCGCAGCTCGCTACTTCACTTCCGGCGGGATTCGGTTTCGTGTCCGACGCCGACAGAGGACGCGGCTACTCGCTGGCAGGAGTCTCGTTGGCGCGCTCGAGGTGGCGCGCGAAGCATGAAACGAGGAGAGGAGGGTGGAGAGACGATGCGCCTCCACATCAGTTACCGTGGCGCTTTGGACGAATTGGTACTGTATCTGAATGAGATTTTCAATCTGCAGCGGAGAGTGTGCTGATATGAAACTTCCTGGCAGATTAAACCTGTGTGCCGGACTTGAACTCGGGGTTTTTACCTTTCGCGGGCAGGTACTCTGCCATCTGAGCTACTAAAGCATGACTCACGACCTATCGTCACATCTTCAGTTTTGCCTGTACCTCGTCTCCTACCTTAAAAACTTTACAGAAGCTCTTCTGCGAACCTTGTAGAACTAGAACTCCTGGAAGAAAGGATACTGCGGAGATATGGTTTAGCCACAGATTGGGGGATGTTTCCAGAATGAGATTTTCACTTTGTAGCGGAATGTGCGCTGATATGAAACTTTCTGGTAGATTAAAACTGTGTGCTCGAACTCGGGACCTTTGCAAAGGTCGCGAGTTCGCGTCTCGTTCTGGAACACAGTTTTAATCATCCAGGAAGCTTCGTACTGTATATGTTTGACAGCAACTTGTTTGGAACATACACTGTGGATTATGTGCCCAAGATGTGATGACGTTCAAGGGGATACGAAATGCCGCCGAGGATGCTGTTTCTGGTATCGGAGATTTACATTGGTCGCGGTATCATAGTAAAGCATTTGCACTGCTTATCGTGCTTCTTAGGAGCTGGCTTTTTGGACTACAGTGGAACTTTCCGCATTTTCCCTGCAAGTTATTAACTCAAGTTTGTTAAAGATGTCATTTTATTTCATTGTGTTGTTCCGCAAGCATTAAAGCAGACGTGTATGTGAGGGCTATTATTGGCGGGAGGAGCAGGAACCGAGAGAAAGCATTGACGTCGTATGACTCTGTAGCAACACACGTTGCTTTACTTCATCAGCACTTGTAGTACACTCTTTGTTTTTACAGAGCGAAGAAATTTCGTGTACTCGGACTTCGGAGCGCGATTCCTCACATACTAGCAACACAAAACACAAAAATGTCTCTCACAAAATTTCGTCTTCAGTCACTCTTATGGTTACTAGCTCTGTCAGCACAACCCCGTAGCATTGTGCATTTGGTGCAGCGGATAGCGTTTTGAGCTAGCGTTCAGGAGGACGAGTGTTCGATTACAGGTAAAGGCGTATTTGTTTTTATTCATCATTTTCATTCTGCCATATAATACCGTAATATACACCGTTTCTGAACCCACACATATCCGTTATTTGGACAGTGCAGTATTTTGTAATGATAAACATAACGAAAACGCGCCCAAACAAGTCAGAAACAGACAGCTGAAACGAGTGACAAGATATAGAAGAGAATACCTACAGAAACAACATCAAATCCGAGATGCTAAAGGTGTCTGCACAGCTAAATAGCCAAACATATACTAGTCATTTATACCATATGCAGCACTTCCGCACAGATGTAACACATTAGTAACCAGTTACAATAGTAATTTGTATATTAACTACCGCAAGCATATATTGCCCTCAGAGCAGGTGCTCAAAGCGAACTTCAGAAACTGATTTTATGCAACATAATTATATACTATTCTTTTATGTAGTGCTGTTAAACGTATCATTACAGGACATAAAGAGGTGTCTGTAGCCTAGGGGAACTGTTCCTCTGTCACGTTTTGTTGTGCTATTACGTAAGATTATACAGCGGTCGCAAAGTCATTTTAAGATAGGACCTTGTGTAAATTTGCCGATTACCATCTGACGATCTTTTGTGAAATACCAGTTTACACTTAACAGCTGGATTATTTTGTTACTTAACGTATGCGTGTGTTGAGGAGCCTCAGGGCTTCAGGGCTGAAAAATAAAAGTTCAAATGGGTGTGAAATCTTATGAGACTTAACTGCTAAGGTCATTAGTCCGACTGTAGCGCCTCAGACCGCTCGGCAAATGACGCGCGGCTAAGGGCTGCAAATTTGTTGTTTAATATACATGTGTTTACTGTTGGGGTCATGGGTAACTTTCGTTAAAGAAACATTTCAGACACTACTGTATGTGAAATCATTCAGAATCACAGAAACTGGAATGGAACAAATACGAGTACGTATAAAGAAGGTAACTGCGAAGAAACCAGGAGTAACAGAATAAATACTTCAGTTGATCGATGAAAGAAGGTAGTACAAAAATATTCACGGATATTCAGGAATACAGAAATACAAATCACGTAGGAACTAAGTAAACAGGAAGTGTAGGGAAGCTAAGACAAAAAGGATGTATGAAAGATATAAAGAAATCGAAAAAGAAATGCTTGTCGGAAGGACCGACTCAGCATATACAAGAGTCAGAACAGCCTTTGGTGATATTACAAGCAACGCTGGTAACATCAAGAGTGCAGTTGAAATTCCATTGTTAGGTACAGAAAGAGACCGGATAAGTAAGAAGGGTACACAGAAGGTCTCTGTGAGGGGAAATATATGTCTCATGTGATAGAATAAGATACAAATGTAGCTTTAGAAGAGTTAGAGAATCCAATATTAGAACTGAAAACAGCCTTTGAAGACTTAAAATCAATTAAGACAGAAATGATATATAATATTAGACCAGAAATTCTAAAATCATTGGGGGAAGTGGCATCAAACGACTACTAACGGGCCACGCGGTGTGGTCGCGCTGCTAAAGGCAGCCTGTCACGGAATGCTTGGCCACTCCCGCCGGAAGTTCGAGTCCTCCCTCGGTCATGGGTGTATGTTTTGTTCTTAGCATACATTACTTTAAGTTCAACTAGTGTGTAAGTGTACGGACCGACGAACTCAGCAGTTTGGTTCCTAGGAATTCTCTCTCCCTCTCTCTCTCGCTCTCACACTCACTCTCTCTCTCTCTCTCTCTCTCTCTCTCTCTCTCTCTGACACACACACACACACACTTTATGTAGAATGTATGAATCTGGCGATATACCACCTGACTTTCGGAAAATTATCATTCGCTCTGTTCCGAAGGCCGCAAGAGTTACAAATGCAACAACTATCGCTCAATCAGTGTAACAGCACATGCATCAGTGCCGCTGAGCGGCGCAATGTACATAACAACGGAAAATAAAATTATGGATGTGTTACTTGACGTTCAGTTTGGCTTTAGGAAATGTAAATGCGCGAGACAGGCAATTATGGCTTTGCGGTTGATAATTGGAGCAACACTAAAGAAAAGTCAGACCACGTTCATACGATTTGTCAGCCTGTAAAAAACGTTTCACTATGTCAAATGGAGCAAGGTATCTGAAATTCTGTGGCACGTAGGTGCCAGCTGTAGGGAGAGACGGATAATATACAACATGAAACTACCTGGTAGATTAAAACTGTGTGCCGGACCGAGTCTCGAACTCGGGACCTTTGCCTTTAGCGGGCAAGTGCTCTACCATCTGAGCTAGCCAAGCACAACTCACGCCCCTTCCTCACAGCCTTACTTCCGCCAGTACCTTGTCTCCTTCTTTGTAAGTGTGAGAACGGGGCGTGATTCGTGCTTTGGTAGCTCTGATGGTAGAGCGCTTGCCCTCGAAAGGCAAAGGTCCCGAGTTTGAGTCTCGGTCTGGCACACAGTTGTAATCTGCGTGGATATTTCATATCAGCGCACACTGCGCTGCAGTGTGAAAATCTCATTCTGGGATATGCAACATGTACAAGAGCCAAGAGAATGGAAGACTGAGAACGAAGTGCTCAGATTAATAAGGGTGTAAGACAAGATTGCTATTTTCCCTCCCTAGTTTTGTGTCTGTACATCGGAGAAGCACTGATGGAAATAAATGCAAGGTTTAGGAGTGGAATCAAATTTCGAAAGGATATCAGTGATACAATTACCTGATGTTATTGTAATCGTTAGTGAAAACGAAAGGGAACTACATGATATGCTGAATGGAATGATGAGCCTAATGAGAACAGAATAAGGATTTAGTCAATCGAAGAAAGACGAAAGTAGTGAGCAGCCGCAAAGAGAGACTTAACATCAGGATTGATAGTCAAGAATTAGATGAAGTTGAGGAATCCTATTACCTAGACAGTAAAATAGCCCGTGACTGATGGAGCGAAGAGGACGTCAAAAGCAGACTAGCACTGGAAGAAAGTGCATCCCTGGCCAGAGGAAGTCGACTACTATAAAATATAAACCTTAATTTGAGGAAGACAGTAACGTTAGAAGCACAGCATTGCATGGTAGTGAAACATGAACTTTGAGGAAACCGCCACAGAAGGGCATAGAAACATTTGAAATGTGGTTTTACAAACGAATGTTGAAAGTTAGGTGCGTTGATAAGGAATGGGCAGGTTCTGCGCAGAATCCGAGGGCAAAGGAATATATGGAAAACATTGGCCGGCCGCGGTGGTCTAGCGGTTCTAGGCGCGCAGTCCGGAACCGCGCGACTGCTACGGTCGCAGGTTCGAATCATGCCTCGGGCATGGATGTGTGTGATGTCCTTAGGTTAGTTAGGTTTAAGTAGTTCTAAGTTCCAGGGGACTGATGACCACAGTAGTTAAGTCCCATAGTGCTCAGAGCCATTTGAACCATTTTTTTGGAAAACATCGACAAGAAGAAGGAACACGATAACAGGACATCTGTTAAGGTAAGATGGATTAACTTCCGTGGTATTGCAAGAAGCTGTAGAGGGTAAAAAAAGAAACTCTGCAAGTAAAGTGTGGAAGTTGACAGTGTCAAAGGCTTAGATGAATTCTCTGAAGCAGTTGTCATCCGTTTCCTTCACTAAGCTGCTGTTGTGCTTACGTGTTTACGGAAACCTGATCGGTATTTGTCTAATAGGTTGTTTCTAGTTAGGTAGACTGTTAGGTGGTCGTCGACTGCATATTGTCCGTATTTGTCTAGTAGACTGTTTGTAGTTAGCTAGTATGTTAGGTGGTCGTGCACTACATATTCTGTGGCTTTTGACAGTGGAGGAAGAACGTAAATACGCCAGAAATCGGAGCGTGCAGTGGCTACGTCCTCTTTCGATAGTGGCTTAACTAGTCCATGTTTCCAATGCTTCAGGGAGAAAAAAAGCTTGTATTACAAATGCGACTTGAAGTCGCGCATGAGATATGCAACCTTCATGATTAATGCAGCTTCTCTGAGGTTCATGAGCTGTTTAATTCTTAGTTAGCCAATGTGCATGTTTTCTTATTACATTTCCTTCTGTGGGGAAACATATTTGTTATATAATTGATTACATTTTTAGTAAAATCGCGCCCTCTTCGTCTATGCCTTAGTAAGGAACAGAAGACATTCCCTAAACTATTCCTTGCGGCTCAGTTGCAGGTTCAGATAATTTAATGCGTTCGAAGACTGTGTATTTATTCAGTAGTTGTTACTTTGTGGTACATTCTAAGGAATACGTCATTAAAATTACATCATGGACACATATGTTAGGTGCACATTTAGAGATGTACGTCATTCTCTATTTGTGACCGTCGTGGAAAATACATCAATAAGTGTGTGAAGAGTGTTCGTATGGTGGGCAAGAGTAAGCGAAGTAGTGACACATTTCAACAGGAAAGCATCGGCTTCAACTTACGCAGCAAGGGCTACTTTGCGCGAAATTGAAGTCACAGTCACCAGCTATTAGTATTCGCTCGTATGACTATTCGGTATTTGAAAGCAATTTTGAAGCCGGCAAATGGTTTTACCTTAGGATGTCTGTAGAGGACACGTATCAGGCACTCTGTGTGTGTGGCGGCTGACGACTTCAGGCATAAGAAGTCACCCTCACTATGCTAACGGCCTTGTCAAGAGGGTGGAAGGACGGGCACAGTATCAGGGCGCTCTCCTGCCCTAGACGTGGGAAACTGCTCCTAAGGTCGGAAGAATCAGCAATGAGCAACGGCATGAGGATGCAAAAGGAAATGGAACCCACTGAATTAAAGACACGTAACGTGTATCCTCAGGACATGTGGCCTGTAATTGAAAAAGTATCTTGATGATCTCTCCATTGGCAAAAGATTCCGCAATAGTCCCGTATACGGATTTTTGGGAGGGGACTACCAAGGGGACCATGAGAAAAAGATTGCATAATC